>NW_020653993.1:11232914-11324767 GCF_003589595.1 Hyposmocoma kahamanoa
AGTAATTTCACAAAAAATAATTGAATATCAATTCAATAAAAATTTAATTAATACAGTGAATAGCGATATGTTTACAAAAAGATACGTTAGTAATTTGTACGGAGCTCCTCAGGGTATAAATTTGAAACCATTTTTGTTTATCGTATTGAAAGGTTATTTTTGCAAAAGTTACTTGAAGATAGTAAATGATAATAATAACATCAGGCATATAATATGAAAATACTTCGCTTGTAATTATAATTATTAATAATTTGTAGAGTGTTCCTTAGGGCATAAGACTGGGCCCTTTTCTGTTTGTCTTATTAAAATGGAACTTCCGTAAGTTCAAGATTTTTGAATAAAAGGGCAACGGCATTAACAAGAATAATTATCACAATAATTACAAAGCTCTTGAAAGAAAGCGTCTTATCGTTAATCCGAAAGCGAGCAATCAAGTTGTGCCTTGTAGAAGGGGATATTCCCATGGGAGGCAACGAGCGTGAACAAAAGTTGATTAATTAACAACTGAACGAAATTTCGACTAATCAAATCGTAATTTAATTATTAAATTGTTACGTATTGTGATCATGTTTGGGATGTTTCGTAGAAATTTGTTTAAGTAAAATACGTACCATTACATTTATATTCACGCACCATTGACTTTGTATATAAAGTAGATAACAAATTTTCCAGAAAGATGAATTGTTGTACACTTCATACAATCAGTAGAGCCGCTTCTTTTAAGTGATTACATAGCGACTTATTTGTGAATTTATTCCATTTCTAAAATAAAATTACCGCTGTTTTTAAATCAAAACTTCAAGGTGGCATGTCACTAATATAGAAACACCTAATAAGTAAAAAGGCTAACACATTAAAAAGAATTATTACGAAATTAAGTAATATTCCCGCAAACCCACTCGAGTCGTTAATGTAGATCCCAATACGGTAGTGCATAACATTTTTCTTCTTAACATCGTAAAATATATCAGGGGTAAATAAGTTATGAGGCTAAGGCTTTAATTTGAAAAATTGCAAGAAAAAACTTCTTTAATAGGTAACGGTTTTGAAGTGAGACGTTTGGTTATTTTGACACTCTAAAATATAATTTAGCTCAAATAGAACTACAACTGAATGACCTAATTTTAATATACCTAGAGGTGAGTGGAAACTGCAAAGCGGGCTCCCGAAAATATGTCATACTGGAGAGTTTACAAAGAAAATCTAGAATCTTCTATAGTTAAACATGACGTAGGTATGTTGGCTTATCCATGAACCATTATTTACTACTGTCTACGCAGAGAGAAATATCATTAGTAAGGAAATTCTCAGAATAAAACCCCATTAAATGCTTAATACCTTATATCCAAAATCTCATGTAAATTTTCAGTACTAGCTTACTTTAAATCACTGTCTCTTGTAACTTAAACTGCGTCATTATAAATTTCTCTCTAAATTTTCTGGGGCGTTATTTATTGCTTAATCTCGAACGCGGGCAAATGTTTTTAAGAGTAAACTGCTCTTAAGACTGCTCTCAAGTTATATTTCTTTTGAGGGTGTTTAACTTATCTTATTCTTTGCTTCGTGTATTATTTTTATCTTTCGTGGTGAAATTTTGCTCTGCAACATCTTTAAGTAAAACTACACGGAACTAGTACTTTTAATGTCTACTCCTTGTGTTTTTCCTGCCAATGTTTACAAATAAAAACAAATTTGTAGTCGAGAGTGCCTTATGGGTAAATCCAAGAATACATTACTTGGAGAAAGTAATTTTGCACACTTAATATTATAATCATCTTGTTGTTTTTGCTTCAAATTAAAATAGGCAAAAATTACGAATGTTTACTTACTTACTATCTTGGCACTCCACCATTTGTTGTATTAAATTACGACAACAAAAGAAGGATGTTCTTAATTACTATTCGTCTGTGGCATCATAATCGTCGAACGCATTAACTAAATTGTCTGCGGTTTTTAAATTTTTAAACGCTGCGTCATTCAAAATGTTTCTTAGCTATGTTTGTTGTTAATTTATGTATCGGTATCTTTACTTAGGTTCAATTCTATTTATGATGGGATCTCAGGAAAAAGATCTAATTTGAATGAAGGATCTATTTTCGTAGCGTTAAATAAAATAAAACTTAATGAAACGTAAAGCGTCAATATCAAGACATGGCAAACACTTTATATGCAGATCCGGTTCCTTATTATCATGACCGATAAACTCTGGATCTAAATAAAACTTGGTGGGTTGCGAACCCTTGTTAAATTTTCCATTTCCGTCCTTCAAAACATTTCTCTGAGAAAGCCGATCCAATCTTTGCGTAAGGGTGATCCTCCGTTCAATATTTATTAGGACATCATTCATTCGATCGTTCGCTCATTTATGAGAGACTTTTGTTTATTTGAAGTAGATTTTTGGAAGCTTTATTAGGTAATTTAAAGATTTTTTTTAACACTTATTTTCAACTGAAATCACTTAAGTTGTTATTGTCTAAGGTAAGTCAAATATTAATTGTACGACCTCATCCAAACCTTACTAAGTGCTGTTCCTGCAAAAGGGTGAGGAAAGCCAAATAACACAGTTGCACGGAACGGAAGTTATAGAATATACGAAATAACAAATTCAAACAATGACACAATTGGTCAAAGTTTGGTCACTTTAGACGCAAATAAAAATATTGTCCAACAATAAAGCTCCTCTAGAAATTAAACATAAATGTCCAAACATTGTACTAGTAACCGAGCAATGTTGACTGAGGAAACAAAAATCCATAAAAGTAATGGAGCCATGGTCACGGAACTAAGTCCCCTTTTGTATAAAAAGAAGTTATTTGCCGATACGATAGATGTCACACGATTTGACCCACATAGCGTCACGTGGTTAAGGGTGTGCTTTGAAAAAGATGCGTTACTGAAATAACGCTCACTGTTACTTCCTTTCGATGAAAAGAAAAAGGTTTGTGTTTGTCTGTTTGTCTAAGCCATCATAGTTCCCAAATAGTCGATCTGACCTCAATACGTTTTTTTTTGTTATGAAATTTATGAGACAATACCGACGTTTAAGGGTTTAGCTTTTTTTGTACAATAGTTTGTACCAGAATGATACGTGCTTTTCTGCAAAAAAAATACATACGTGACCTTGTGTTTGGCTAAAGTGACGTCAAAAAAATTTGTCCTAGAGTCATAATTTATTTTGAAGTTGTCTGTTAATTCGACAACTCCCAAAATTGAAAAGGAAAAGTAATGAATAGGTCCCTCGACCAAAGATAATATTTTAAACATTATTCGAATGAGTATTTTTCAGACGGGACGGAGCGGAAATATCCGAGAATTACTAACGGCATTTATGTTTCACGTGACCTTTGCTTTTATTACTTTGTAATGGATCCTTTTTGTGGGCTCGACATGTTTTATTAAAATATTCTTGGAATATAATAGTGTATATAGTGTGACAGTGTTAACGGTACAAAAGGCTTATAAGCTATTCTATATATTCTTAATGCTATAAAAAAATCCACCGTCAGTTGTTTTGTTATGTTCTTCTGTTTTGGTTAAAGTAATATCAACTTTGGCAATGCCCAGCCTAGTTTATTAATTGTTGAATTAAAATTATTATTAATACAAATATCGAACACATAAAAAATTCGACCCTGTGGAACTTGAACCCGCGTTCATGTTGCATCGTAGCATTGCTCTTACCAACTGATCCGCAGTTTAAGTTACCGAGCTGTCGTAATTTTGTTATAGATCTTTGTACTGGCTTTCACAGATTGACTGCATGTTTGTAGTTAATGCGTGATGTCAACATCAACTTCATGCAATCGGTAAGTCGGTTTCGACTTCATGCAGTTAACTCGTGAAGTCTACTTCCTGTACAGTGGTGAAATAATAACAAAATATATAATTATTTGTACTAAAGGCGACACGAAAACATAAATTTGTAACACACTGAAAGTATTACGTGGTCTGTTAGAGTACTTTTATGAATATATAAAAACAATGTTGACGATATTAACAATGACCATAATAAGAGTTTGCTTCGACAGTTTGGTCATGTGGCTAATTTGGACGATCGAAGGTTAAAAGTACAATTCAGCGTTAACTCGACCTCGGCTTAAGTTCTTCAACCAGGTTAAAAAGACTCTTTACAAATGGACAGTATAAAAATGCCCGTAGACAAATTTGTAGGAAGGGGTAAATAAAAATATAGAAGAAATGAAATTGTCATTTCTTGTCTTTTTAATCTTTAAGATCGTCAATGTCGTGTACCCTCCGGAATGAAATCATTGTAATACATAAGTAAACAAAGTTATACCCGTTGCACGTAAAGCATTAAAGGCAAAGATTCTTTGAAAGTGGAGCCTTGCAAATTCAATTCAGACTGAGTAGTTTAAATTACCTCGTGCCTTTCATGTCAGTTATCTTGTTAGACGTTGAACAATTGCTCAAGGGCCCTTAGTTTTTAACCAACTTTCAAAGTGGATGAATTTCTGATATATTTCCCCATATTGATAATTTCAAAATTATTTCCAATAAAAAAGTCAATTTTAAATCCGGTTTATAAGAAAGGAGTAATGTGGATCAATAGTTTATATCTATCCCACTGGAGGACAGGTGTGATGATGTGTATGCAGACATATATTATTAATCTTCATGTATTGCAAGGGACATGTACTCCTTAAAACTTTTCCTCAAGTCATAGACAAGTTTTTTCTCACAACCCGAAGTTTCGATTGCCTTATTGACGCGAACGAAAACAATCTCCTTCAGGGAAGTTTCCCAACTCGAGACAAACACTCGAAAGCCTTTGGAAGGCTCCGTATAAAAACCTTAAGTCTTAACGATGCTTTGATTAATGGCTGTAACACCAAAGTGACCTACTTTGTTATGTTTGAAAAACGAGTTTCTTTGTAATTTCTTATTTACTTTTTCGATACGCACAGTGTTCAAAATATTGCTCGTTTATAAACAGACACTGTTAAGTTAAGTTATTGTTTTTTCACAAGTTTATAATCACGATTAAACGAATAACGATTAAGTAGAAGCAGAAACAAAAACAGAAGCAGCAGGCAGAGAGAGAGAGAATGTTTTATACGCCTGAATTTAGGTTGAATAGAATACGCAAAATTCAATTTTAAGCTCTTTAATTCATATATATTCTTACCTATATATTTATTCTCTACTTCACTACGTTTACCTTCGATAAAATAAGAAGAAGCTTTTTATAATTACTCTATACAGGCAAACAAATTGAGCTATTATCACGTATACCAGCTCTAAAGAAACTCTAGTACAGAATTGTAGCAATAAAACAACCCCCAAAACTTGCGAGTTACACAAAACGGCGACAATGTAAGATTTCTGATTGTTGCAATGAAAACTCTCTAACAATAACGTCACAATGGAAATTAGAAAAAGATGAAGGCAAATCTATATCATTTCTTAGTAAATATATTGATGAGTACAATATTTCCGAGTCTGCCGTACCAACAGTCACGCATGACTGAATACAGAGGGTCGTGAAAGGAATGTTACATGTATCAAAAATACATGATATACATATATGACAAACATATCAATATGACGGAAATGTCAAGTAAACATAGTGATGTCTGTGTTATTCTTCAAAAAATATATTTCACTAATCCATCGCATTAAGTTAGTAGATCTGCAAAACAAAGATTTAGGGTGACAATTTTTCATTGTCCCCATCAAAAACGAATTCCGAGTTTTTCCTCGTACGAATCCAAGATCATGTTTCCGAATGATCAGGGTCAGTTCCCTTGACAAACACCATGGCAAAAATAAACTACGTTTTGATTGATGACGTAACACCCAACTTTGGCTCGCAAGTCTCTGCGACTACTTGAATTATTTATAAACTTACGTTCGCTCAAGATTACTCTGGTTTTTTTGTGGGAATGTTTCATATAAATCAGCTTAGTGGACCCTTTTGGAGGTCAAATGCTTTTGAGCTGTTGAAATATGTAAGGGTTCCTGAGACGCAGAGAAAATTCGCTGAATGTTTTAGAGTGAACTATAATACGTACTACAAATAGTTGAGGACCTAAAATTAACCCTTGAGGAACCCTTTTCTTATATTGTTCTAATTTGCGGTAAAATTTATAATTTTAAGTTAAAACTTGATTAACTAAACAACAAAAAGCTCACGATTAAATATAAAAATGTAACATATTGTACACAGAAAGCACTCATAAGTTTAAGCACACTTTACTATTTGCCTGTTCAAATGGCGGTTTATACACTATTAAAATTTCGTTACCAAGGCTGAACTCAAATGTAATTTCACTCTGGTGTAGACTTACAAAGAAAAACATTGTTCCCCGGAGTAGTGTTTTCTTACAAAAGAGGTATAAGAGACGGGAACGCAGCGGGCTATACCAACACAAGTGTTTTATTAACTTTATTGTGTGATTCAACATTTGGATTTCAAAATTTGCTTTGCTTAGCCATTTGGGTTGCCTTTCCTTCTAATAAATATTTATACATACTTTTTTATTTATTTACATACTTTGTTTAGATTGCGTCCTATTCATTTAGGGTAAAAGTGTTTTATTTGAGATTTCCGTTTGAGTTGTGCAAAATATGTATTAATGTTTACTATCTCTACACCTCTTACCTATATTTGCGTATTAAGAACATCAAAATATTCCGATGACTTTTTGTATTTCTTTGTAATGCTAAGTGACGACACGAACAAGAAGGGAAGAATTGTAATTTCATCAGCACCCTTACCCTTCGGAACCAGAACGCAACAATGCGCACATTACCGCTTGGCGGCAGAAATAGACAAGGTGGCTGTATTTCCCTGGACGAACTTTTTCATAAGAAGATCTACTGGTATGTAATGTATTAACATTTTTATAGGACAACAATACAAGAATTGCCACTTGAACGTCAATTTTCTGATAAAGCTACAAACGACAACTTCTTTATCTTCAAAAGAAAGTCAAATTTAATTTGAATTTCAAAATAAGTAATCAAATTATCAAATCAATACTAAAACAAACCGGCTTTTTCTATCTTAGCCCACAGATCTCGTCTATTGTCTCCCGTTCTTTGGTTCAATGCCGTTTGATATCATACTCCTTTGTAGAATGATTGCAGCCATCTTTCAACGTATACATTTGCCGTTTACTTTTCAAAAGTAAGATTTTTATGCTTTTTGTTTTTATCTGAATCTCACGCTAATGCCATTTCTGTATCAGTCGTAATGGATGTTCTCTAAGAAGGTTTAAGCAAAGTTCATGGTTTAGTGATTTGATTACCTTTTTTTTAATTCTCAAGGTCTGTTATGGGAACATAATTAGGCATAATTTATAAGTTAATCTTTATTATTTATTTTCAGTTGAGGTATCGTAGGATATTTTAATTCTAGTTAGAAACAGTCCACTTTTCTGAATTTGTTCGAATGTTGAATTGTTTAGTGCTCCCAGGAGTTAACAAATCTGATAATCATAGTACACGAAATTCGCTAATATGCGACCAAATCTTCTGAGAAATACATAAATAATCAAAATAAGTCTTCAATTTACCACGACCACAACAGAATACCACAAATTTTAACATTTTTCCAGCATATCATTTCTTTAGCGATCATCCTGAATCTAAATCCAGAAAAAAATTTTCGTCCAATAAGAAACGTATTTTCTACAGTGTGATTGTCTTTTAAAACCGCACACCCTTTATCATGCCACGCAAAAACTCGGATGATAAATGACACGTTCGGATTAGAGAGGGTCAGAGTTCGGTTCCCGGGTTCAAGCTGTGAATTGCGAAGACTTTATATCTTTTCGTAAAAGGTTTTTTTGTATAAATTCTAACAAAATTAGCTACTTAAGGCACTGTACAGCGCATTTATGTCGAGTCGATATAGCGTGAATGTTTCATTTACAACAGCAAATTTTGTTTTTAACATATGATAGGAAGCCAGACATTATTTAGTAGAAATAGTTTCAGATACTGCTGAATCTTATACAATTTGAGATTATCGGAAAAAGAACGTCAAGTTAACTTATTAAGGAAGATGAAAATGAGATAGAATTGAAGGAAATAAAAGATGTATACCTAGATCGTGGCAAATGAAGACCGGCGAGCTCAGCCTACCTCACTGTGTAACAAGCGTGACGATAAATAAATCTTACTTGTGTAAATATTACGTAAACGGCAAGGATGTTGAAGAAGGTATATTTATTTTCTTTAAATGTTATAACTTCGGGAAAGCAATTTCCTTTTGAGATCGAAAAGGCGACGTGTGTGATGTGTGTGTTTGTTTAACAAATTTTAGGATATGTACATACGTACATAATATCACGCCGGTCTTCTAAAAGGGCAGGCTGAGACTACTACGAACCATCATTCGCTACGTTCTTCATCTTTAAATAGTCTTTTCAAATACATTTTTTTCAGTCCAAGATACAAAAACGAAAGTCGACAGTTTCTCAAATTTCCATCAACATTTGTTTTATAAATTTATGTCATTGCTAGTATCCATTCTCTCCATACCAGATCTCTTTTACTCCATTTCTCTGTCTCATTCCTCATTTTATCTTTAAGAGTAACAGGTATACGTAACATTCTCATTTCTACAGCTTCATGTTACTTCCGTGTGTCTTCTGCCATACCGAATATTTGATACCGTACATCAATGGTTGTACTAGTTTTAGTTGGTTGGACAGCTAGTTTCGCGATTTATACACAAAACCGAGCTGTGCTACTTATTTAATTTTCTGCTTCCTTTCTCCTTTCAAGATCATCATTTCACCTTATCATCAGTCGAGGGTATTTCTCGCGGATGTTAACACCCCACGGGAGGAGGGTTTAGAGAAAGGTGAAACCGAAAAAGCCGGGCTTCTCGATTTGGGGCACAAAATAACTGACATGTGGAATGTGTCTTCGATAGAAATAATACCAATTGCTTTGGTCACAAACGGTTTATTTCCAGTCAGTCACGATAACGACTAAAGGAGTTAGATTTCTGAGCCACTTGTTTAATATAATAACTAAACAAATTTAGTTTTTCACAATTCCGATAAAAAAGTACAGCGGAAAATATGAACATTCGGCTTTCTATAGGTTAAGTAACTACAGCACAACTATAGGAAACTTATTAAAAATATGATATACTGCCACTCAATCCCCCCTTCCCTAGCTTTCAAACCTAAGTAGTAGCTAACTTACAGGAATATAATATAAGAAATCCTGCCCACAATTTTTTAGTACCCTAAGTCAAATTAGTATCGTTTGTTTTTGGTTCAACGATTGACCAAAAAACTAAGGCTTAACTTACATTTAACAAAAAGAGCGATATACTTTTCCTTACATTTCTGGAACCTAAATTCAATAGTTTATAGTACGTAACTAGTGATGCGCATACTATAATAGTGTGGTACCGATATCGATACGCTACAACGGGTAGACGTTTTTACGACCACAGCGCTGTGAAGGCATTGTGTGCGAAAATATACAGATAATATATTTTTCGGGATGTAGGGTGACTATGCGAGATGTGATAGAACAGCGGTGTTAAGTTTTTTTGAATAAGATCACGGGTTCGATTTCTTTCAGTTAGATTATTATTAATTTTGGTGAGAGACCTGGTATCTTCTGCAAATGACTTTATAAATACACTTTACTACAGCAATCCACATTTAAATACAAACATTTTTTGTACAACACCATATAAGGTGATACTGAATAATAGGCCAGCGTGGTAAATATTGGCTTAATACAAGAAACAAACAAGTTTAAAGGCCACATTCAATGTAAAGGAAACGTCAGTGGCCGAATGTCAAATGCTTATAGCTCGACTAAAAAATGTTACACCTTATTACTATTTGCTAACTAAAAACAATTAGTGCGATTATACAGTAGTTTTGAAAATTAAAATCTTTTTCTAACACCTTGACAACTTTTATGATAATGTCCGACCGAGGACTGGAACTCTGGTCACAGAAATTATATTATTATGATCATATAAATTTTTCTTTCCGTCTATTGTTTCAAGTTAATTTCGGTGCTGTCCGGATACTTTAGAGAGGTGTAAGAGATAATAAAATAAATTCGCCGTCTGAAATTTAATTTTGAAACGGTGTCGTACTATTATTTAGTGGTGTCGTATTGTTACGATTTTGTAAAGACGTATATACATTACAGAAAGTGAGCACGTAGTCAACAGACTATAATTGCTTTCAGATGCTATATTAATTTAATTATATATTTAAGCAAGAGCCTACCAGTTAAAAGTCTAAAGTTTCTCTGAAGGAGAAGATTCGGAATGAGGTTAAAAAACCAAATAACCAAGGTCGTCAATATATGTGGTAGAATAACCAAAAGCTGAAGTGACACCACTGTCACTCGCTCGCCATATCTGTCGAAGATCCTATAACCAAACGGAGGAAACGAGTTCTTTAATGAAGACCATGGCTCGACAAACGTAGTGCAAGACGCCCTTTGGCCAGACAATTTTTTTTATGATACACCTAGTGACGGGACGAATAAGTTGTGGGCCTGGGGGCAAGTGACACGGCTGTCGCCTCAGAGCCTTAAATCGCAAAGATCTTAGGAGCCACTGCGCTCGTCACCCTGAGACAAGTTGACAAGTCCCATGTGCCTGTAATTTCACCATCTCCCTTACCCTTCGAAATCGAAACAAAGTCACGATCACACTACTGCTTGGCAGAAATAGATGAGGTGGCAGTAATCCTTGGACGAACTCTTTCACAAGGAGGTCTACTGCTTGTCTAGTGTCTACAGAGTGATGATCTGTGAAAGGCTGCTGGCAGCAAATGGATACAACAACTGAGAATCGGACGAAATGGCGCATACTGGGATGATGACGATAATGAAAAATCAGTAACACAAACCATATAAAAATGCACACCGAGGTTTTTACTACAAGGCGATGTTATGTGTCAAAATTGAAGATATGCTTTCTCCCAATTCGGGAAATTGTTAACGGGGTATCGGTTAAAGACAATTTAATGTCAGAGACTTGTTATTTTAGTTCCTAATCGCCTTAAACAATGTTTGAAGATAGCACAAGACTTACTTGCAAACATCTCTCATTCTTACTGTGTGATCACAATCTTAGAATGTTTTTTACATTCATTACTTTTATGACGGCGTAAATTCGTATTATGGAGTAACTTTGTTCTCTCTCAAAATTAACAGATTATAAAATTCAGTTAGGTTTAGTAATTACTATAAACGATAAAAGTATTAGATACTTACAAATATACCTAATATTATAATAATTAATAATAACAACACAAAGAAAATAAAAAAGACTCGAACCTGTCTGTTTTGCTAATCTAGGGCAACCGTTCTACCAATTGAGCTTATAGATCGAGTCGGCGATTTAATTACGAATTTTTCTGTGTGTTTGTTACAGATCTTTGTTCTTTTTATCGTCATCATATACAGCCTGACTTCACCCACTGCTGCGTATAGACCTCCAAGTTTTTGTGCCACTCCCCACGGTCACATGGTAATCTAATTTTATGTTTTAACGGCTTTTTGGTAGGCGTTTTAATCTTTAAGGAAAGCACCAAATCGATAACTCCTTTGGTTATCTCTATCTATTTTTATTTTGTTACAATTATTAATACAAAGATCGAACACTTAGAAAAAATTCCTTTGATCCGACAGGGTTCGAACCGACGCCTTCTAGCAAACCGTGCCAGACGCTATGCCAACTGAGCCACGGAACGAACCAGCGGACCTAACAAATTTTTCTATGTGCTTGTTGTCGGATTTTAGTATTTGGTTTTCAACGACTTTTTAGCCGTAGCGCCAGCTATGAGAAATCCATGAAAATATTTTGTCGACCAGTTAGGTAACTTTATAGCTACCACCCCTGGCTAGAGATGTCGCTATTAACTGTAATTAAATTTGTATTGAATTGATGTTCAATATTTTTTTGTAAAATTACTCCACTGGTTAAGAATTATATTTTTTATTTCGGTTCTTGTTTCAAAACTTTTTTTTTCACAAATTACGGAAAGCATAATACAAGTAAATAAAATAAAGCTGTTTAAATAAAAAATAAAAAATGACCAAACAATTAAGTTGCCGACGTGTTCATTGAAAGTATCGAGATAAAGAAAGATTTGTGAGAACCCGCAATATACTCTCGTAAAGATAGACTTAGAGTATCCAATCTTGTCCGAAGCCGAATTTCATATGTATTTTATTCTTACTTCTACTCATATTATCTTTTAAGGATAGGTTCAAATTTTTCATAATTAGGGCAGACACACACAAAGCTAGCAGTCTACCTGTCCCCCCTCGTGGCAAAAGTTACATATTAACATGGCTAAATTTTTATTGACTTAATATTCATCGATCGAAGGAATTTTTTCTGAGTGTTCGATCTTTGTATTAATAAATATAACATTTGATTCGTAAATACAAATAGAACAAATATTTCCCTGTTACGCGTAAACAGGACGTGTATAATTTAGAATTAACGAGAATTTCCTAATATAATATTAATAAAGAAATAACTTAAATCTGTATTACATAAGTATATTGATACTTATTTATTAGTTTTTGTAGTAGTAGAGCTCTACATATGTGGAAGAGTTTCTTCCACCTTTCATATTTCTGCCGCCAAGCAGTAATGTGAGCAATATAGCATTCTACACATGAGACTTGTCAATTTATGTCTATGGGTCACAGGCGCAGTGGCAGTGTCCCAAATATCTTTGATGTTCACAGTTCTGAGCGGCACTGCACAGGCGTGTCGCTTAACACCAGGGGCACGACTTGTTCGTCCCGTCAGTTGGTATTTTAAAAAAGACATGCAGCAATCGAAGTTGACATTCTAGTCTAGTTGTTGAAATCTGATCGACTCATTGTATCACTGCGTTAAGTTTTCAGGAAGAGATCTCCTTTAGAGATAAATCCACCTTTGCTTACTTCGTAACTTGCAGTAATAGGTATTGAGACGATATGCCAACAGGGTAAGGTTTAAATTATATTAACAGACCAGAATTTGTTGCATCTTTTAAATAAGAAATAACTACCAATCATTATTAGATTTCATAGTCTTTTTATGAATGTATAAAGGATTTTTTGCTAAATGTTCGATCTCTGTATTAATAATTTAATTATAATAACTAGTGGCGTAATTTCACAAAAAATAAATTGATTAAAATGGTGGTTACTCAATAAACTTCATAATAAATACATCCTCTCGATTACTGCATTGTTTTGGGATCGTAACTTTAAATCCATGTTTCGTTACTTGGTACTATGTCCCACCCCAAATTTGACGCTCCTTCGTTGAATCTGGTAAGCATGGTATTGCACCAATCCGACGATCCGTTTTTTGAGCCTCAGTCAAATTGTGTGGGATCCACCGAGAGCCTTTTCACACCCGAATGTTTGTGTAGTATTGATTGTGTTAGACTCATGCCTATGCCTAAAGATGCCCGAATCTCATGGTATGTCACATGCCTGTCTGTTTTGATCATACGGCGCATAGCATCGATGTTTTTGTTGTTCACAGCAGTGGACGGGTGACCATCACGAAATTCGTCACTGAGATTCACACGACCGCGTT
The DNA here is from genome assembly GCF_003589595.1 of Hyposmocoma kahamanoa. NCBI lineage: Eukaryota > Metazoa > Arthropoda > Insecta > Lepidoptera > Cosmopterigidae > Hyposmocoma > Hyposmocoma kahamanoa. Next base: position 11,246,485 of record NW_020653993.1, read on the forward strand.
TGAATTCTGCAAACTAGCTATAAATAGTCATCTTGCATGGTGCATCATCGCCAAAAGCAGTTTGAAGCCGAGCGAAGCTCCGCTGAGGTGTTAAATTACACTTAAAGTCGTAGAAAATCATACCACGAAAATTTTCATGAGTTAAATACATGGTGATGTAGACAACCAATTTCTAAAATGACGCCACAATGTTAAAACAAGTGATGAAACAAACTGTATTCTACAGCCAAAGAGTTCCATTTCAAATATTGTAATTAGGTAGTTTTTAAATATTGTTTACGTAAGTGGCCAGTTCCGGAAACTTATAGTGCGCCCTATGTAGTAAATGATATAGTTACAACTAGCATACAAGTTGTACTGAAAAAGCATTATAAAAATATTAAGTGGGTCACGCCAAGAAATGAAATCGTTGGCTTGAATTTATATGATTTCCAACGTTCGAAGAGAAAATCATTCTTCGAATAATACATACCATTTTGAGAGGTTGCGTGTTACCAGGAAATATTATTGGAAATTTATTTATTACATTATTATGAAACTTATATTAGTATATATTCGTGTACCGGATCCATTGGGGGACCCAAGGGCTGGTTACATTACGAACCGCATTAGCATAGCCATACGGGGTGGATGCTACTATAGGTTCCCAATTTCGTCCCTTTACATTATCAACCTATTACACGTCCCATTGCAGGCCCGATGAGGACCTCACACGTTTTCCAAGGGTTGTAAACCTTCAATATGCAGGTTTCATAACGATATTTTTCTGCACCGTCAGGAAGAGGCATTAACTTCATAAATAAACGTAATTTAGATATTGAAGTCAATAGGTATGTACCGCCACAGGGAGAGAAGCTAACGTCACTCATTAGGCTGCCTTCGCTCAACTCTAGGTTTATTAACCTTACAGGACTATATTACTAACATCATAAACAATAACTTTTGTTTCATGGCTTTTTACCAAATGAAATTTTTTTTTGTACTATCTGAAACTTTTTAGAACCATATTTGGTAGAATAAGTTCAAACGTGCAAACGTCCTTCGCGACGACTCCCACCTCCGGGCTGTGCAGAATTATTACCGTTCAAAGTAATCCGTTTCAATCTAGTTATTATTAATCGACTTCAAAAAAGGAGGAGGTTCTCAATTCGACTGTATGTTCTTTTTTTTGTATGTGTGTTACGCGATAACTCCGGTATTTGTGAATTTTCATGGTTCTTTTTTTGTGTAAAAGGGGTACTTCCATAGTGGTCCCATTTCGTTTTGAAGAAAATCATCCACCTCTAAGGGTGGCTGTTCACGCATGAAGATTCATTTTTATGAATAGCGCCTAACTTTAATTTAGAAGCAATTATTTTAATGGTTGAGTTTGCTATTTCTCCAATTCAAGGCGTTTTTCTCTCAATATACTTTGAGTAGTGAAAACCGATTTTTAATATCTCCAGATATTTCAATAAAACTTAACAAATAGACGTAATTCCACGTACTTTTGAGGTCGGTTTTTTTAGTACTCTGTACTGAGATTATTGAAAGTAAAATCTGATGGAATAAAGTCTTGGTACAAAAGTTGTTGCTTATGATGTTAGTAACACTTTCTTGCGAGGTTGTTAATATTTTAAAAATGACCTATATTTATTCATTATACCAAGTGAATGGACCACTCAAATCATGCGCCTGGTGGTAACCACTCAGAACTTTAAATCGTAAAGATTTGAGTGTTAAATGACTGACGAGAAATTATTAAATATATTATTGTTATTATAGGATATGAAATTATGGTTTCGGATCTAAGAGTTCGTCGAGGGAAGTATTGCCACTTTATCTGTTTCTGCCACCAAGTAGTAATATGCACATTACTGCATTCCGTTTTCGAAAGTTAAGGGTGCTGGTAAAATTACAGTCACATGGGTTTTGTCAACTTGTCTCAGGGTGACGGGCGCAGTGGGAGTGCCCCTAAGCGCTTTTTGATTTAAAACTCTGAGTGGCACTGCAACTGTCAGGGACAGGCGTGTCGCTTACCACCAGGCGCAAGACTTGTTCGTTCCGTCACTTAGAGGTATTGAGGTATTAAAAAAATCTAAATCGGTCAGTCAGTCGGATAGCCAGTCAGTCAGCCGTGACCACTGTCTCTGCGCACGTCACCCTGAGACATAAATTGACTAATTCCATGTGCCCGTAATGTCACCTACAGTTGTGTTTAGTGGCAGAAATAGGTAAAATGGCAGTACATACTTCCTTGGATGAACCATTTAAAGATTAAAAGATTATGAGTCTAAACGATTCATAAAACAAGTTTCAAAATTCAAAAGCCGGAATTATAAATTCAAATAAAAATTTGAATAATAACCAAATTACTTGACCATTTTATATTCACTCATATTTTTAAATATATTTTTTAAATATTCTTTTTTAAATCGCTAGAGCGCGGGTAAAATTTTATTGAAATTGGTCTCTGTTTGCTACAAAGTTAAATATGCAGTTGGACCAACATTTTTTATATGCAATTTTGTTTCCTTCCCTTCCTCAGACTCCACCAGCATCAGGTCACTGAAAGGAAATTATACCCATGAAGATTAAGGGTGCTGGTGAAATTACTTGTCAACTTAAGTCTCAGAGTGACAGGCGCTGTGGCAGTGTCCCTCCGATCTTTGCCAATTAAATATAGTGTCAGGCGTGTCCTGTCCTGTCTGTCCTGTCGTTATCTTTCACCATACATGTCGATGGTGCAAGAAAACATCGTGATGAATGCATGTCGAGAAAGTTCACAACACTATTCTCTCTTAGAAAAGACAGATGCCTTGCTAGAATTCCATCCATCAAGCGATAGTGATGTATCGTGGCAGGTCGTCGGCATATCCTATCACCTCATATTGTTCACGGAGTGGTACGTCGTTCCCTAGGTCTAGCATCTTTCCTACGGGTTTGATGACTAGATTGAATAAAATGTTTTTATTACCATAATATTTCATATTTATTGCGAACATACTTTATAGTTTGTTGTTATTATTGAACCAGCGATTTTTCCTCTAAACCGGGGCTATTATATTTCACTGAATAGCTTAGCAGACAGTACCTACGTCTACCTGTCTCAGCCATGTTTTCGGAATTTTTTGTGAGGTCTGCCTTATTACGCTTCTTTTATGGTTCAAACTCAAACCTAAATATATGTTTATTTCATAAGTCTACAAGTTACACTTGAAATCTTCACATCGTTTAAAACCTACTATTCATTCGATAGGCAGATTCCTGTAAGAAGGATGAGTTTGAATCTCTAAAGGGTAGCTACTTTAAAGCACTGGTGTTATGGAAATCAGAAACAACGACGGTACCACAAACACCCAGACCCGAGACAAATCATTTTCTGCATTGACCCGGCCGGAGATCGAATCCGGGACGTCAGAGATGGCGACACCGTGAAAACCGATGTGCAAACTATTCGCGGCACGGAGTTCGTTTGGGATGAGCTATTCATACCACAATATTGTCTTGCAGACCGAGATCTGCTTTGAACCGTTACGGCAGGTGAAGTAAGCAAGCAAGTTATCGATTTCAAGTCTTCCAATGTCTCACTCTTGAGTAAAATCGACGAACGATTGTCCATAATCACAACTGATGATTGAACAACGGTGTGGCCCACAATATTTTGTAACATGATGCTTTCGGGTAACACAGACGCCATTTACCCAGCAGGTATATTATGACAAAGCTCGTCTTTTAAAGACGCTATTGTCCTATTTTCATCTTAAGTATTATAGCCTCGTCCTTTAGGGAGTTTGGAATTGTTATTTTTCCATTTTCCTGGCCGCAAATATAAATTTGTATAGCTGTATTTTCGTCCACCGGATGAAAGTCATCAAATTGTCCGCAGGAGGTTTTTTTTGATAGGCTTTTCAAATTAATTGCCCTTTTTTATTCAAACTTTGAGTGAATAATACTGGTAGATAGAGGTCAGTTATAAAGTTATTGTTATTGCGGTTTCTTTGTGTGTTTTTCAACAAGCTACGGGAGGCCTCGGGAAAACGGTTGCGTATCAATTTAGATGTCTATGGTTCAAATCCATGTGGCGGTTTATACCTGTGACTTTATATTTAGTAGCAGTATCTTTCACTAAGGGCGAGGTAATTATTGGAAAACGTCTGATATCTCCCATTGAAACTCTTTTTAGAAGATGTCTGTGCCCGTAACATATAATTAATACTAAATGCTAAATGTTAGTTGAAATATTCTCAGGAATCAAGAAAAGTAAAGTGTTTCTAATTCTGTGAATGAAGACGATAAGGGGTTTCACACCACAATTAGCATACTTGTTTTGTTCTATCGCCTTCCTTGGCTGTCAAAATCACCACCTTATGTTGGTTCGAGTATGCGATTAATACGTGAAAAACAAGATGGCGGACAAAATCTAGTTGGTTACGTAAGCGAAAGCGAAATTCTGACAATAGTATTAATGTCAGATTTTTGCCGAAAATCCACGTGCCTCCACCGCTTTTCTATTCAAAATAACAAAATCCTACAAAGCTGACTGAGATCCTTCTTCTGACTGACGTTTGACGGATATGCCTTACAAATTTTATACATTGCAAACACAAACTTGGAAAACCGCAAAGAAAATATAAGATACAATACAATGTTTTCTGTAGTGATGGGGTAATCATTTATCGATAAATCGAATAAATGTTTATATTTTAGTGAAAGTTTAGCACAAGGAAAGAGTTCGAGGGAAGTACTGTCACCTTATCTATTTCTGCAGCTAAGCAGTAAAGTTCACATTACTGCGTTCCGGTTTTGAAGGACAAGGGTGCTGGTGAAATTACAGGCACATGGGACTTGTCAACTTGTGTCTTGGGGTGACGAGAGCAGTTTCAGTGCCTTTTAGATCTTTGTGATTTAAAGCTCTGAGTGGCACTGCATCTGCTACGGACGAGCGATTTGCTCGTCCCGTTATTTGATAAAAAAAGATAAAACCCTGTAAAGGGCCCGAAACGTTGTCTTGTTTTTGTAGTTTCAAGTTAAAAATTCTATAGTTTATGACATAAAAAACTCAACATAATCCATAATCGAATTTGACATATCGTTGAGTCTCCCGTAGTTCATGCCATCCGCCATAATTTTACGTTAACGCTAGTCTCAGTCATAACTACAGATTATTTTCCGAGTTCATCTAGAAATATACACGAACTAGTAAAAAGTTGTCCATGTGTTTTGATTTGATGTGAAACGTGTTTGAAATAATAATAATGCAGAATACGGCGCCGCTTGATAAGGCACGTATCATAGACCGTTTGTATGGTGTTTCTTGTACCTGAGTCACCGACTCTACACGACATTTCGTTTAAAAATTGAAAACTTGTCTTTTGGATCACAGACGAGGAAAAAATCTAAAATAAAGAATAATAATGTTCCAAACAACCAGACCAATTCCCTGGTCCCAAACTGTACCCTAGTAATTTGTGCATCAGAGCAACAAAATTAATTCCGAGTACTAACCAGAAAATCCAAACCAGAACAAAATTTACAAAAGTTAGTTTCCTAAATCGTTTCTACTAGGGAATGGACCTAGAACCGTCTGTTTAAGCACCTACAATGCGAATGACTGGATCACCAGAGGTCGCCTATAAAATCATCAAATTATTTACAATTTACATGATAATTATGTTTACATTCTGTCGGGTCCCAAAGGTTGATTTTACTAAGTCATCTTGTTGTAAGCAAGGCTGTTTTATCCCATCACGTCTGTGTCACGGCAAAAGAAAAAACAAAACAAGATAAACAAAACGAGATCTGTTGAAAGCCGTCACATGGAACCATTTTCCACTACGTTTGCGAGATTCCAGCGAAAATGGAATTGAATTGTTATTACGGGGCGGATTTACTCCCGTCTAGTAAAACTGTGCGATCTGGATGCGGCTTTACTATTTGTTTTGATTTAGACTTCATATAACGCGGCGTTACACTGGATGTTTAAGTAGCCGATATAAATGACACATTAAAGAGCTAACTAGTAGCAGATTGTACATTAAATGTCCCATCACTAGGTATCTACAATTTTATAAATGACGTATACAAACAAAAACATTTTTGTCGATAAAACTTCAGACACAATTTATTTGAAGACTAAAGATGGATTTCGATTTTTAACGTTAAGTATACGATATAAATGGCATAATAAAAAGCTAATGAGCAAACTAATTAGTAACAGTAAAGTTCCTTGCGAAAGAGTTCGTCTAGATCTAGTTTGTTCGTCGTCACTGCCCCCTTATTTATTTTAGCCGCCAAGCGATAATGTAACTATTACTGCATTCCGGTTTTGAAGAGTAAAGGTATTGGTGGAATTACAGGTACTTATCAACTTATGTCTCAGAGTGACGGGCGCAGTGGTACCTCTCAGATCTTTGCAATTTCAACCTCTGAGTAGCATTGCATTTGCTTTGTTGCAGGGGCGTCGATTACTACCAGGCACACGACTTCATTGTGACGGGCCATTTGGTATCATAAAAAAAAAACTAAGATAGAAGTTCGTTTCGTATCACAGATAATTAAAGTCTGTATATTAAATTTGAAGTTACAACTTTAGTGAGGTAACAAAGCGAGTCGCGACACTTGCTCAACCAATAATATTAACAAAGCAAAAGGCAAAACTTTCCAGTTACATCGCTTCGTCACCGTGGCGTGTTGAATCCAATATGTTTGAAAGCTGTGCAAGTTTCTCGTTTGAAGTTATATCCTCTTACTAAAGGATAACTATTTCACAACATTAGATCGATCGATTAGAATCGATTTTGAACCCTCGGTATGTTGTTTTTGTTATTACGACAGCTTTGAATCCGTTTCGTGTAAAAGAAGCTTGGGGTCACAATTCAAATATCTTTATTTCATATGCAAATTACTCTAACTAAGCACTAATATTTAACAGTAAAGCAGATTTCAATGTACGATAGGAGGAGGGAAAGCCTCCGTCCTCTGCAAAATTTAATTTGAAATTTAATATGACCTTTTCGGTGAAGGACAACAACTAATGCGCCAAGGTGGCAAATTATGGACCTAAAACCACGCCTGTAATGAGACCCGTGCAGCAGTGGGACGTTGTAAATGGGTTAATGATGATGAATCTTTAGGATTGCATTTTGCAAGTAGATATTTAATTACATATATTTTTATTCAAATTACCTTGAATAGATAAACGGACCAGTGCTTTTGATTTTTGTGGTTGTACTAGATAAGGAACATTTGAACTGTATGCCACTGGAAATAAAAACGATCAAAAGTTCAAATTGTTCTAAGAATTTATCAACATTTCCAAAGAAGTGATGTTGTTATATTAATCCCTAATCTAATTAAAATAACAATAATTAACGTCGTTTAAAACGCCATGTTTTCTCGTAGCTTACAAAAAAAAATATCATAACGGTTCATAAAAGTCACTAAAACGACGATAAAATAAATCAACAATATAAATAACCATTAAATAACGCTGTTATTCATCGATATTATAAATATCGATATAGCCACGTCAATAGCGGAGCTCATAAACATAAATCAGGGATGGGAGCGTCTTTATACATTTAAAATATTTTGTTACCTAATAAATAATGAAACATTTCGTAAACAGGAAGCTTTATCGATGCCAACAATCAAGATTGTTAAAATTGTTTAATAAGAAATACTTTGTTCATCTATTGAACATTATTTCTATCATAGTCATTAACACAAATAAAACTCTTTGAAAAGATTGACGAATGTAAGGGAAACAAGAAGTGTTACCGATAGTCTCTGTCTATCCTACTAGGAATGTAAGGGCGTGAGTACAAGTAAGTATCATCAACAGCCTGTCACAGTCTACTGTTGGACGTAGGTCTCTCCCAATGTGCGCCATTTCGCCTGATCCTCAGATTGCCGTATCCCTTGATCTGGCAATATGGCATTCAATACCACGTTTGTCAAGCCGTGGTTTCTATTCAAGAACTCGTTCCCTCCTTCAGATACAGGTTTTTTAAACAGATATGGCCGGCCCACTGCCAGTTCAGCTTGCTTACTCTACCAGCAATGTCGACGATTTTGGTTCTCTGTCGAATAACCTCGTGTCGTATCTTATCTTTCAGAGAAACTAAACGCTATTTCTATAGCCCGCCTCAAATATTAATTATGCATAACTAAAACGACTTTTCTTTTTTTTATAATTTCATGTGACGGGACGAACAATTCGTGCACGTGGTAACAGTTGCAGTACTACTCAGAGCTTTAAATCGCAAAGATCTGACGGGCACTGCCACTGCGCCCGTCACCCTGAGACAAAAGTTGACAAGTCCCATGAGCTTGTAATTTTACCAGCACCCTTCAAAACCGGAACGCAGTATTTGAACTTTACTGCTTGGCGGCAGAAATAGGTAAGGTGGCAGTACTACCCTGGATGAACTCTTAGCTCTACTGCTACTAAAATCGTTAGTCGTGACGTAGTCTTACGGACGTTGCGTTCTAATTAGACACTAGGACCAATCATTGTCAAGATTTTGGCGATTTGGTTTTTGGCGACAGCGGTTCTGTTAGTAACGTCTATAGCGCCTCAAATGGCTTTGATTGATTCTGCATAACAGTGAAAGTGCTAGCGGCACAGGACCTACATGGTGGTGGACCTACATGGTGTCCCAGAAAAATTCACCGGTGATTACACCGACAAAGTGAGTATTTTGATATGCAATTTCAGATGTTTTAATCTATAATAGCTCGTACAACAATTCCTAATTCAAACTTTCCGACGAATTAGATAGGTTGAATGAAAAATATTATTCGTGTTCCGATTTTCGATCCGTAGATTGCTTACGAAATTGTCAACAAACCTTAACAATCTTACAATATAATACGATATATACGACTTGATGAAAAGTGACATATTACGGTATTTTGTATAACCGAAGCGTCCCATCACTAGGTATCTTAATACAATTTTATAAGTGACGTGGACAAACAAAAAGATTTTTATCGATAAAACTTCATAAACAATTTATTTGACGGCTAAAGATGGATTTCGATTTATTTAACGTCAGTTTTCAGGTTGAAAGCTTATAAGAACGCAAATTTGTTTACAGCTTCCACGATGGTAACGAAATTAGGATTTGTGATAGAGCTTTATTTCTATGTTGTTTTCCTATTGTCATTTAAACGCCGTTATTAATTATACGATAGTAAATATTTTGTTTGACATGACGTTACTATTGTCAGATTGTTTGCTTCTCAACATTTCTACTTTTTATAACTGGAATGGATCTTAGCAGTAGGACTCTAAAATAGAAAAAGCAAGACCCAGATCACTCTATATATTTAAAGAATCTGTCAATATAGTTTTTCCATGAAAACTTTAATTAGAAATAAATCTTGATAAAGACTGGAAATTAAATTTCTTTTTAATGTTCTAAATCAAGTACATCTGTTTTTTCAAACATACGAACGTTTTCGGATCATCAACCAGTTTTGTTTAACATTAATGCGAACCAATTTTTCACTTTTTTAACCGACTTTAAAAAAGGAGGAGAATCTTAATTCGACAATTTTTTTTGTATGTATGTTAACGCCGATATTTGGGAACCGATTCTGACGATTCTTTTTTTCGTAACCTCAAAAGTAATTTTGGGAGGAAAATGTTTTTTCTTTTAAACCTAACTTAACCTAAACGAACCTAGTCGTGTCTTTGCGATAAACATCCAACATATCCTGAAAGAACAACGGTTTCGTTATAATTCGGTTTTCGTAAACGATTTCGTAAACGTTACCGTTCGTTACTGCAGTTGCCGTTCTGGGTGGTGGCACTTTGTGAAAACTCAGGTGACAAAATTTGAGGAGCAGAGACTGTCAAACCTGGACGCGATACGTATGTGGACGGTGTCCTTACGTGTCGTCACTGTATGCGAACATTTACCAATAAGATAGGCTACTGTAGCCATCTAAGGGCACACGAAAGAGCAAACAACCGCAGCTCTAATTCTAAACAATAGCAGTCGCTGTAGCCGAAGCCGACTAGGACATACACACACACCTCGGTTAACCAATATCAATAAAACTTAATAAATAGATGTCATTCCACGTACTTTTGAGGTCCGGTGTATTTAGTACTCTGTAGTGAGGTTATTATGATACTAAGCACATTGACTTATAATTATATGGACGTCGGGTCCGCGCTAAAAAGTGTCCGAACTTACAGGGCGTTAAAATCGTATACAGAGCGTCATTCACGCTTTAGTCTTCGTTTGTTCGACTGACAGCGAAGCAAGCAAAATTAGACAGTACTGCGATGACATTACAATTTGAATTCAACGTTTTAGCTTTTTCATATTCCTTTACATGTCACTACGTTTAAATAGGTTGACTTGGGACATTTTTTTCGTGGTTTTTGTATTAGACCCGTCGTCCATTTATTTGTAGGTCAATGACTAAACACGAATAAGTCGTGCACCTTGTTGTAAGCGAGACTCTTGTCCATAACAGTTGCAGGGCCACTCAGTTTTAAATCGAAACGATCAGAGAGGCACTGTAGTCACCCTGAGGCATGAAGTTGATAAGTATAATGTACCTGTAGTTTCTCTAGTACCCTTATCATTCAAAAGTAAAGATCTGAAGGGCAGTGCCGCTGCGCACGTCACCCTGGGACATAAATTGACAAGTCCCATGCGCTTGTAGTATCACAATCATCCAAACCCTTCAAAACTGGAATGCAGTAATACTGCTCTCATTATTGCCAGGATGAACTCTTTCACAAGGAGTTCTACTGCTATTAGATTTAATTTACCAAAGATCATTCTAATTTGTGATACACAGGTTATAAATTTGTTACAAGAATGAATTTTCAATTACTGTGATCACCTCATGGCATACAAAGTTTTCTTAGTTTTAGTAATTCTCATGCAATAATTTGTAATAATATTATAATCATGCAGTCTAATTAATGCAACCGAATACTAATGAATCATAGTAAATAATAATCAATAACAAATTAAATAATATGAAATGTAAATTTTATAAGAAATCTTCAATATTATAGAATGTCCTATCATTTAGGTAATTAAATAATAATTTCTTAAATTCTGCACAATCGTTGGAATTCCCAATTTCAAGTAGAAGTTTGTTATATACCTTCGTAGCCATTACTATTACACTCTTTTGAAGTAGAGCAGTTTTACATGATCTACTTTTCAGTTGATGAGAACGGCGGGCTCGTGTGACGAATTCAAATAAATGAAGATGACGCTTTACGAAAAGTGAAATTTCAAATATATATAAGCATGGTAGAGTTAGTATTTTCAAATTTTTAAAATGTGACAGCTATCTGTTTTTTTTAAGCCGCATATAGTCCGAATACATCTCTTTTGCCTTTGAATATGCGTTCAATTTGCGGTGCACTTCCCTAAAAAATGATTCCATAGGTTGGTTGCTACATAATCATGGTAGACGGTCACTAAAGCGTTTAAATTTACTATTTTCGATAGCCTAAACAATGCATACCTAAGAGAACTTTTGTATCTTACCACATTCATATTCTAGGTGTGTTTGCCATTTTAGATTATTATCTATATATAAACCTAAGAACTTTACTGTCATTGTTTCACCGACCTCCTTGCTTTCATAGATCACTCTAGTTTCACTCTCGTTCGCATTTGACATAAAAAAACCAAATTCAAATTTCCAAATCAAGTATTGGCTTTATTCGCATTATGCGTCGTTTAATTCCTTCATATATTACTTATTTGACAATAATCGTTTCGGATGAGAACGCGTGTGGACCCCCCTGTTACGGCCCTGAAACGTTGGTTCGTTTGAAAGAACCTATGAACCTGATCATCATTATCATCTCAGCTCGTCAACACCCACCGCTTTTGCACGCCAGCTCAATCGGTTCTGTCCGAGTCTCATCCACGGTCTTCCGGCCACCTCGACGATATCGTCCAACCATCCAGCAGGTGGGTTGCCTCGAGGACGTCTCGCTCCTACCGGGTACCACTCAGTGACCGCTTTGGTCCATCGGTCATCCCTAGCAACCTATCCTGCCCATCTCCATTTTAGGCCCGCGATACGTATACCGAGGTATATGACTTTTGTTCGCTGATAATAATATTTTTCTTTTATACAAACATTGCGACGTGCTAGGTTTTAGCAGCATTCGTCAAATTTATCAGGGTACGTATCTACGGTTAGGCAATTCAATCAAAAGGCGCAAAATAGAGTATCTTGGTCACGATCAGGAACAATAAATACAAGCTGCTACAGCTAATAATGAAGGGCAAATTGCAGGGAAAGAGACGCGCTGGGCGATGCAAGAAATCATGGCTGCGGAACATCCGGCAGTGGACCGGCAATGTCTCCGTCGACGAGACAGATACAGGAAGCTAACGGCCAACTTTCAGCATTGAAGAGGCACTCTAAGAAGAAGAAGTTAGATAATTCACATGTCAAGTTGTAACTCGTGTCAAAGTCAATTTATAAAAAAAAATATATATAAAAAAGGTAGTTATGCACTGACCACTACCGAATGTCGGCTGTTAAGAGCTAAAGTACGATCTTATATTCAGGCCATTTACGGCGCGTGGTTCGATAATAGCTGCAAACCGTTCTTCAAGATACTAAACATATTGCCGTTGCCATTAGGGATATGTGTATTTGTCAACTCTCATCGTCAATAATAAAACACGTGTTGACCAAACAGAGACCAAATATTCAATTCCATTAACATCTGCTTGCAGATTGAATACGATGTACTTGATTATGCAAGTTGAATACAATATAAGATATGACAAATTCTGCCACGACAAGATATTGCTACTTAAATCTTATAAAAATAAATTTTAATACTTTGCCTTTGAAGTGATTTTTTTCTTTTTAAAATGATAAAATTACTTAAAGTTACACCGAGAAAATTTATCGATAACAACGTTGACGTGGTCCCAGCACTCGCCGTTGGCCCACATAAATCATGGAAGACATACGCCCTATCTGTTGCCAGCTTAATACGATCCTCTGAGGGGGTGGAAGGGGGGTATCTCGATGTTATTTTTTTACAATTTATGTACAGGATATTGTAAGCTACAAAGCATTTATGCAATCCCGGGTTTAGAGGTATGAAATAATGTGTACCTTACACATTGCATTGTTCTTCAATAATCAAAATCAAAAGACAATTGAAGTCAATCTTTTTAACCGACTTAAAAAAGGAGGAGGTTCTCGATTCGAAATTATTTTTTTGCGTACGTAACATACACGCTACGTGATTTGTGAATCGAATTTTATTATACTTTTTTTGTTGGAAAGGGGGAGGGTGTTTAAAAAAGCCGCGGTAGCTTAACGTTATGATATATCAATCACAGGCCGTGGGTTCGAATCCGGGCCTGCACCCCTCAGTTTCTCGAAAATTATGTGCGAAATTTGCCACGAAATTTTTGGCGAAGGAAAACATTGTGATGAGACCTTCACGTCAAAGAAGGTTCACAACCCTCGCAAACCGTGTGAAGTCCCCAACCCGTAACCCGTGGTACACTACGGCCTACATATACCTCAGTTGATGATGATGATATTTCAGAACCATGAGATTTTTATAATTTGTTTTTCGAAATTACTCTACTAATTTGTTTATCACTACACACATATTATAAACCCTCTATGATGTGTTCGAAAACCGCAAATTGCGACCAGCTTAAAGATAAACTGTTTTGTTAGAACAAATTTCTTATCTGTGAAAATGTTAATAACACAAATTCGATTTTATTTTATTACACTCAAATTTCGAACATCTTTGAAAAACAAAACAATTTTATTCGACCTCAATTCTAATATCAGTCGAGATGAAGTTTTATTCGAAATGAAATGTCAATAGCAAACAATTTTGACAAATTTTACACGTTAGTTGATATCGAGCGATATGATAGTAAAGGCCGACTCTAGTTTGTCTATGAGTTAAATAAAAACAACGGTTGTGTGACATGCGTAAGAAAGTTTTTATTTGCCGCCATTTCGCCAGTCGTAACATGCGGTTCCTGAACACATCACAGAGAGCTTATAACATGTGTGTAGATAAAGCAGTGTAGGTAACTGTATATAATTCGGTATTAAAACACTCGTGTGATGTTCTTATGAAACTCGCTTATCGGCTTCCTCACAAACCCACACTCGTCTTTTAATGCCTTTCTTTATGTGACAGTAACATAAACTACTATATTATTATTAATACAAAATCAACACCTTTGCTTTAGATTATAATTACAATAATGTACTAGAGATTCACTTCAATTACCTGGTCTCAAAGTTGAGAATTCCCTGTGCTATGATTACCGTAACAACGAATATTAGCCCCGGATCATTACCCAGAACAGTAATTAAAAATAAAAATAAATTGCAGTCTTAGAATAATAACGCATTGAATGATAGTTTCATATCAAACGAACAGTCACAAGTGAGGCAAAAATCAAATTCATGTAGGCTAGTTTTAGTAGCAGGTTAATTTTCGGTTTTAGTGAATATTTATATAAAAATACAAGTTGAAACGCGTTACTTCCTTGTGGAATGTGATGTTAGTATATATTTTATGTTTGTCTGACGTATTTTTACACTCATTTACCGCACATTTCGTCATTTTTAGCTAAAACTCTTGAGCTGTTCGCGGTGCAAGTTGACCTTGAGCACTGAAGGCCCGACCGCTTGTGTAGGCCCATTGGGAGCGCTTCAATTTGCCTCACTTAGCGTGTGCGGACTAGGTTTCTATGCGTTATTATTCTAAGATTGCAGTACTTAAATGGAGGTTTTGTCATTGTCACAGTTATGGCAGTTAAAAATAATAATTATTATTATGATACTTGATACTTGTTTTGAACATTTATAAACTGGGTTCAAATGACACAGTTACGTAGAGGTAGTAAGTGTAGGTCATATGTCAGCTACACTTCTTCTCAACGTAGCATGAACCATTGTAACCCTTTAGGGTTACACCCTTCGATGAAATATATCGGTAGGTAACACTGTAGTAGCTCAAAAAGTGCACTCTTAGGAAGGCAAAAATCACCGATATGCATTCATTCGAAACACGATACCAAAGTGCGCAGTTACAAATTGCAAAAACTAAAACTAAGTATAAAGAAAGATGTAGAATCGCACTTAACTAATTGTATCATCTAGTTTAATTATTACTTGATTTTCTCTTTAATTTAGGGCATTATAATTTAATTTTATTACCATTTATCAATACAAAAAGAAAAAAATATATAACGTACAGTCAAAAGCACGTCCAGCTTGACACTTTGTACATACGCCAGCGCATTGGCGTATCTCGTTCCGTTGCACTGGAGGTGATTTTCGTACAAAAATGTGTAGTATGATGTGCCGTTGATGTTTTTGGATCGTTCTTACCGTAAACGGTATAGAGTTGGAATTAAATCTTAAGTGTCAAGCTAGAAGTGCTCTTGACCCTGTACAAACTAGATGCGATACGGTAGCTGCCGGAATTCCCAAGATTGCGTCTTGGGAATTCCGTGACGACGCGTAAAGACGTGGGTCATATTTTTTATTTGATTTCCAAGGATACATATGCACTTATCTAAATAAACTCCATCCAACCACCACAGGCTGAAACAAATTTTTCAACAGCAAAAACCTTTTAAAACTAAGTAGGTATACCTGGCATTTGCAGTTCTCAAAATAGATTTGGCTAAAAACATACACGAGTTATCAACTTTTTCAAAAGCAAAATGATGTTTGTGACATACCTGTACGCCATACGAATCTGCTCCCCATTTTTATACCACACCAGCTGTGCTGGAGGGTTCCCACCACGGCTCCGGCAGACCAGTTCCAGGCTCTGGCCTCGGCGGACGGTCTCGCCTTCCGCATAACCTTCTATGTAGGGGGCACCTGGTGGGTCTGTGAATTAAAAAGAATGAGTATTGGTTAGTTATACTGTTTACTAATTAGTTTATTGACTGTCAGGATGTTCACCACCATGATATTCAATAATTTTTTTTTGAAATTACTCCACTAGTTTCTTATAATTACCTATTAATACAAAGATCAAACAATTAGAAAAAATTCCTTCCATCGGGATGGATTCGATTTTTCTATGTGCTTGTTATAGATCCGTTTCGAAACTATGGATTTAAGTAGACGGCACGGTTTCCGGACAAAATTCCTGAACCGATATGCATGAAAAAAAATTGTTTTAAAGAAACATAAGTTCTACTTTTGAATTTCAAATTTTAAAGTGTATGGGAAAAATATTCAATTATAAAATTTTGCGCGTATAAATTTACAAAAATAAGAAAGCTGCGCGTAGGTGGGAAATCGATATTCTGCCTAGTTTCTAGTCATTTCGTTATGATTCTTATGTTACATCAAACGTCGGCTCTACTCTAAAAAACAAAACAAAAAAGTATTCTGAAAAATCATGGTAGGAAATTCTAAATACATTTTAAATAATAGAAAACCTACCAACGTCTCTTTTATATTAAGAAAAAAATTAACTTTTCTGTTCAGAGAACGGCTTTTTAAAAATTAGCCCTTTCATGTGGTTGTTATATAGAAAATTGCCTCAATTTTGTCTGTTAAATGGCTGCGCTTTATTTTTCATTTAGCTTTATTGGACAAGAACGAACCGAAATAAAACAAAGACATAAAACTGAAAAGGTTATATTTGAACTAATTTTATTTTATGAAATATGTCGGTTTGTCATTTTGTTTTTTCTACCATGTATTAACTTTTTGTGTAAATACTCAACTAGTTTATTATTATTATTGATACAAAAAATTAGCTACGTAGGTAGCCACGGTGAGGCAACAGACGCTGGTACGAGTACAGTTAAATCGAAGGAATTTTCTTTGTGTTTATTTCATTTATGTATTAGTATTAAAATATACAAATTTATATGTAATATTCATAATTGTTCAGAATTGACGCTGTCTGCGTAGTGGTGGTGTAATTTACATTATTTTTTCTTTCAACTTTTAATGAAATATTTTTTATACATGAAAACATCTTCCAAGTAAGTTTTATTGACAGCCGTGTCAGATATATCGATCTAGTATTTTATAGTTATGCCACATTTACATTGTATTTTAATATTGTTAATCGTTGCTTTTAGTAAGAACCTTTGTTTTGTAATATGGTATCGTAACGTACTAGTTACTTTTGTGGTAAAACGTTTTTTGTAACTGGCAACATGGGATATAAAAAGATTTAGCCTGACATCCAGCAGCAATATCGACGATTTTTTGGCGCATAAATCGAGTTAAATCTGGGTAATTATGGTTCAATTACTACGCTTCACTTTGTCTTCTTTAATGTTAACAATGTGCTAGGCAACCGCACCCATTACCCGGCCTCGTTCTCTCGGTCTCCGTCCGAAACAATTACACGATAAAATCAAAAGATGCATCATGAGAATGAAACTTCATACTTGACATTGTTTTCTTATTTTGTCGAGCATTACTTATTTGACGTTTATTGTTACGGACCGATGTCGGGAGCGAGAGTAGATCCCCAGGTCTCAAACAAGGGAATTTCCTGTATTATGACCATCACAGCAACGACCACTTAGCGCCTACACAACCGAGGTCCTCAAAAATTCATCACACAAGTAGACATATATCTCCCACTGAAGTACGCAGTATATGTATCCGTTAAACAACAATCCGTGATAGTGACCCGTGTAGTTCATGCAGGTCGTCTCGATCTATGTATGTTGTTTGAAATAAATATTGTAAATGATCTAAGGTCTCTTGCTCATTCTTCTCAGGGGACTCTGCCTTGCGGTCCAGGGAAGTACTGCCTATCCTATTTCCGCACCAAACAATAATGTGAGCATTACTGGGTTCCGGTTTTGAAGAGTAAATGTGCTGGTTAAATGACAGGCACGTGGAACTTGACAACTTACGTCTCAGTGGCAGTGCTCGTCAAATATTTGCGATTTAAAGCTCTTAGTGGCACTGCAACTGTTATGGACGAGCGTGTCGCTTACCACCAGGTCACTTGGCAGCATAAAAAAATCTTTCTCTTCCGCCACTCGCAATACTTCAATAAATACTGTTGAAAAACAAATTTTAATTTCGCTTAGGAGGACACAGGTCAAACTCCTCGTTAAGGTTCTTTTAGTTCGCCTCGTTGACGCCTCCGGTGACCAGAAAGCTGGTAATTACTGCCGATAAAGAATAAGTTTGACGATCTAAAGGGTAAAGTTTGCCCCAGAATACGATGCCCCGGGCCAAGATTAAATTTTCGCTTTAACAGGTATTATAGTATCCCCTACAATTGTGTAAATTATATTATATACTAAATACATTATACAACATTAAAACCTCTTTAAAATCACAATTTACTCCTACAGCTGTAATTATATTCACATTCGCTCATGCACTTGCATATCATACAGGTTATTTTAGATGCACTATTTACACTTTACTATGTATATTATTATTGTCAATGTATAACTTTACGCATAGCCCTTATATTTTTGTTTTCAAATAACTTAATCCCCTTCGTTGGTCCTGACTGAAAACCAGCGCCTTAGGACACTTTGGCATATGCTGAGTCAGTGCCGTTTCACTGCTATGACAATCATGTTATGTTTTTCTTTTATGCTTAATCTGTATTTGTGTTATAACAGTGAATAAAGTGTTTATCTATCTATCTAATTTTCTAATATTTTCTTCCGTATACATCAAAATGTACATAATACAAGAGATTCTTCAGACCCAGACATTTCGTATCATCATGTAAACGCCCAGTGTGCATTATAATGAAAATATCGCATTCAAAGTTAGCGCTATATATTATGTATGATCATAGGATATCTAGGTACGTTTTATATACAAAGGCCTGAAGCTTGGGCGTTTAGCGCTTTTCCTATTTGTAATTCGCTGGTTAAAATATTTACTGAAATTCGTCAAGTGCTTTTTAAAAATATAATAGACACACGGCCTTGATTAGAATCTCAAGTGATTTAAGCGAATATATGACCGAAAATTTTCCACAAAACACAATTAAGCAACGACAACAACCAAATAAACAACGCAACTGTCCAAATTGCAACGTGATAAACCAGCGTTAGAAAAAAGTTTCGTAAAAATTTAATCGCCTTACATTTTTCTCTTTTTGTTTTCCCAAAAAGGGAAGTCAAGATTTGCGTACAAAGAGAACGGTAAACACTTTTCCGAGTGACTACGGGGAAATTGCCTTCCTAAAGTTCATTAACCCATGGGATTTTTTCCTCATGTACAGTCGACGCGATTGATTGCTGTTGTGAGCTTGTTAGACGCCGCCCTGTTGAGTATGACTGGATGGCTCACGGAGATAGACGCGGACCGACAGACGTTGGTTTGGACCGACAAACGTTGTGTTTATCCCGATTGTTCGCAGTCTCATTTGGTGCTAGGCGATATTGATACGCGTTAGTTTTGGCCTTGGATAGCCCTATATTGCTGCTTTCGGGAATCACAAATGACGGCAGTGTATTCCATTTTTGGCGAACGAATCAGGAAAGATAAAGCAAAGCGCTTATGCGAATGGATGGTAAGTCAAGGACATAATGATTATGGACTCAATTATTGATTATGGGCGTAGCAGTAGCTACGGGCGTACTTATAAATCGTACCTAGATAATATATATAAATTACAAGTTAGCATAATTAAGACAATTGTATCAAATAAAATAAAAAACAAATATAAGGATAACGATCCCGGTCTTTTTTACCACTGTAAGGTAATGTCGGTCTTTAACAAGTCGAATGTGTCAATATTACTGGACCAATTTGAAAATGTCAATTTATTAACAAAAACAAACAGGCTTAATAAATTACGTACCCTTACCTACCTACCTGAGTTTAAACTACCTAGAATCACCAATACTTACGGTATGAGGACTACAAAGTACATATTACCAAAAATTGTAAATAAAATACCAGTACAATTGCATAAAGATATGTTTATAAATGTAAAAAAATGTAAACAAGTTTTAAAAAAGTATTACTTGGGTTGTATGTTGGACCCATAACAATAGTGGCGAGTATGCGATGCATTCTACCTTCGCATAAACCCTTTGAAGGGTTTTTGAAAGTAGTCTTAATATAAGTTTTTAGTTTCAGTTGGTTTTGAATAAATAAATTAAAAAAAAAAAAAATGGCAATTGTTACAAACGCTTCTACCAGACAGGCATAAGAAAACGCCTGAAACTTGATCCTCGGTTTTATTTCAATGGTATTTAAAGCAAAAGTGCGTTGTCGACTGTACATAAAAGGGAAAATGGATTTTACGTCATTTAACAAAGCGGCGTAAGCGAAAGCAGAAATTCGTGAAGGGAGCTACATTAACAAGAGCAATGTTCTTAAATGAAATTAAGATGTTAGAGGAGACTGAAAATTCTTGGTCCCTTGGTCGATTTTTGAAATTTCAAAGGAGTCCTTATAGCAAAACAAGTTTGAATTCAGATAATGGGCTTAAAAAGGCGTTACCTATTAAAAGAAAGAGCAAAGACTGTCAAATCTCGACGCCAAACGTGATGCTCTTCGAGGTTACAATAACTGCAGCCTCCTTTTACAACTCTGTCGACAGTGTCCTCATGTGTCGCCACTGTTTACAAATAATATTGGCTACTGTAGCCTCCTAAGGGCTCATTCTAAACAATAGCAATAGCCGAAACCGGCAAAGATCAATTGCCTGGTCTGAAACAAGACAATATCTTTCACTATGATTATATTATCAGAGTTGTGAATTTTAAAAGTGTGACACTGGGACCGTTAAAAAAAGTTTGTTTGTCCACCTGTCCTTCTATCATAAGTATTCACAATTTTATGTACTTGGTAGTCGCTAGAGACCGATTAAAATATTTGTGTTAATTTTAATTCTTCCAGCGACCACTTTTATTTTCAAATTCTTTTTAAGTTACCAAGTGACAGGACGAACTAGTCGTGCGCCTGGTGGAAAGCGGCAAGCCTCTCCATAACAGTTGCAGTATCACTCAGAGCTTTAAATACACAGATCTGAGAGGCACTGCTATTGCGCCCGTCACCCTGAGACACAAGTTGACAAGTCGCATGTGCCAGAACGCAATAATGCTCACAATACTTCTTGGCGACAGGAATGGGTAAGGTACTTCCCTGGACGAACTATTTCAAACGGAGCTCTACTGCTACTAAATGAATTTGCGATACGTTTCATGTACCATATTATTGTAATTAACTCAGGAGGCACTCACTACACAGTACACTCAGGACGTATCTGAAATCAAACTTTTCTAAATTAGGCCGACTACAATCTTAATCCGAGATCTTTATTACAACAATAGCCTATAAGGCTAAAGACGGAAGAAAACTGAGTTTGTTCTTGACATTGATTTGACTATATGTAGTCGATAAAGACTGCCGGTACCGCAAACTCTTCAAAGATTGGAAGTATTGTTTTTCAAATATCAAAAACAAAAGTCAATACGACGAAGTTTCCTAACCGCCGAAAAAAAAACAAAACATTTTTACAAAAGAGTTTCGATACCCGAAAACCCAGACTGTTGATTTAGGGCAACCCCTTTCTTTAACAACTTAAGAGTTCTACCCTCAAATCGGGTAAGTTTAGAATGTTTTTACGAAAATAGACATGGTTACAACCTGCATAACTTGACCCTTTCGTTGAGTCACATTTTAAGACCGTTTTGCGTTTTTTTTTCTGTTGACCATAGATCTTTCCTAAACAGATGTTATTGCGGTGGCAGCCCAAAGGAAGAATGGATGCATCTCATTAGATTGGTCGACATCATAGAACAATAAATACAGTAGAAATGCTTAGTTCCACATGGTTTAAGTTCAGTCCACTTTCTACGTTATGGTCTATGGTAAAACTTGCACTGGAACACGTAATTCATGATGATGATGAGACGTAATGAAGTCGTAGAGCATCATGTTGGTATATAGTGGATTTGAAGATTCGACCGACAGCCAACAGAATACTTGATGGGTAACTGCCTCATTTAGACGTTAGCGATGTTAAGAACACAAATTTAAAAGCGTAGAGGAAAAGGTTGTAATGTGGCCCCTACTTTGTTTTATTGGTCTAATTTAAAAAATACTTGACGAAGAAATCATATATATACGTTACAGAGATCGTTATTCATTTACCTATGCATACTTTACAATAGAATAAATAAAATAACCATAGGATAATAAAAATATGTGTATTTAAAAAATAATCAAATTTCGCAACTCGAAATCAAGGGAGGGTTATATGGCACCCGGGGGGTGATATTAAATGTATTGACCTTAATTAAAAATCTATCGGCAAATGTAATGCACATGCTGTATGAGCCCATAAGTTGCAACTCTGACATTGAATCCACTCCTCTCCACGTCTGTCGTTAGAATATACGCATGACAATCGCGACGCGCGCGGTAAAATTGAGATAAGTGCGCGCTATTGGCTATGACCTACGGCTATGAGACGCGGTCACTTACTATGGGCCTCATAAAAAATCTCAAAGTCACTCAATGAGATATCGAGCAATGCTCGGCATTTATCTACGTGATCGAATCAGAAATGAGGAGATCCGTAGAAGAACGAAAGTCACCGACATAGCTCGAAGGATTAGCAAGTTGAAGTGGCAGTGGGCAGGGCACACAGCTCGTAGAACTGATGGCCGTTGGGGCAGAAAGGTTCTTGAACGGAGACCACGAACCGGTAGGCGTTAAGTGGGCCAGTCCCTACTAAATGGATGGATGAGCTGGTAAAGGCGGCGGGTAACCGATGGATGCACGTCGCGTCCGATCGGCTGATCTGGAAATCTTTGGGGGAGGCCTATGTTCAGCAGCGGACGTCGGCTGACATAATGATGATATTGGCTATGTAAATTCGATCTGATTGATTGATTTCAATTTTATCGCGCGCGTGGCGACTATCAAGCGTAGGCATGCTACGGGGGCTGGTATCGCAGAATATGCAGTTAGTATCTGAGCCTTCAGGTATCCTATTTGGGTAGACGTCGTCGTCATGTTTTGAGTCCGTTTCTATAATAGCTTCACTTTCAGAGCTACTGAAAGTGAGTCTATTAGCTCTGCTGCCACTAGCCCCTCCAATTTGACTATCCAGATCGCGTCCCCACATTCGCGTTCTCGACCACGTCCACGTCCACCATGCCCTCGAGTTTTTGAGCTAACCGCAAAGATTCAGTTAATTGATTTTTGTTAGGTGACGATGTAATTACTTTTGCTGTTTTAGCCTTTCTTCCACGATTACAAGTCCTAATGTTGGCCCTAGGAATAGGCTGAATGTCTTCTGGTAGAACCATACCACTCTGTGGCTCTTGTACCGATGTACTCACACCTGGGGCAAATTGGTCAAAAAAAAAGCATGACAATCTGGAGTGCAGATGGCTGAACTTTTGGAAATCCAAAATAAAAATGTAATTAAATATTATATAGGTCATACGTGTTATATGACACCCGGGGCCATAATACAAACAACGTGAGGGGACCTAATTACAAAAAACCCAAAATACAAAATTAAACTACATTACATGTATTTATCAAGATATGTACATTTACCTTCAAAATCCGGTAGATGAACGTTTAGTTCATTGCATGTCCAAACCTTCAAACCTGTAACTCACTTTTTCCATAAATACTGAATAAAATACCGAGCGGCAAAAAATATTTCAAAGTTGCTGGTTTTTACTTGTTTGAATAACTGGCAAACGATGCTCCATCTTTCGAATTTCGTCGGTTTTCTATCAAAACTATCACAGAAGCTTCGTATTGCGCTAAATATGTATTAGATAGCGTTTATCTAAATTATAAATATGCAAGGTGGCCAATATACCTGTGGAGGCCACATTACCACCTTTTCCTCTAATTAGAATGGTTTGCTTTTAATCTGTAAACATACCTTTGTCAAATGCGCGTCTTAAAACCATGAATATATTGAAATGATCATAACGAAATTGATAATAGAAATCGATTTTTACTAGTAGGTATCTACGGGACCCAAGCTTATCTCGCTTGAATGGTTTTATATTTATTATCCATAGCCTACTGCTATAAAAGGACCATCGTATTAAACGTGTGAGCTTAACTGTGCTGGTTTACACATCTCTATAACACAAGAAACCGGTATTAAAAGAACCATGTCTTACGAGCCATTTCTGGCGCTCCCGAGTAACAACTTATAAAGGTCATTGACGTTATTATATGCTTAACTAATATAAGTTGGATCATGCTAGTTGTTATAGGCAAGCTTATATTTAACGTTCAATGAAAACTGTATTATATTTTGACCTTTGTAAAAAATATAGATATGGTACGAAAACAGAAAATATAGAAAATCCACTTTTTATTTTAATCTTTTATATAACTAAGGAAGTTGTACTTGTAGTTTACTTCCCATAGTTTTTAGACAAAATGGAAAGCGGTAGGCAGAGTTTACGGGCGATTATTTTGCTATGGTCTTAGTTATTTCTTTCGCGACTCTGTTATTTTCATACATTTGGTTTCATATTATAATTACGTAATTTAATTCAGTAAAGTATAATATCGTGTATATAAAAGCAAACACGCATAAATTGGGCATAATTACTAAATAAAAAAGGTCCCAGTATTGTCCCCTGTGGTGCACTTATTTCACTTCAACGGGTTATATTTAGGTCACGGTACGTTTTCGACGTAAAATGATGACATTCAGAAGAGTGAAAAGAAATTTTGAATTAATTAACGTAACTGTGTAAAATGTACTTCACTAGTATTGTACAATGTAAAAAAATATTAGGTGTTATGCAAGGTATCGTTTTGGGACCCAAGTATTTTGATTTCATAATATTTGAGCTATAGGGCAGTCGCAATTAGCGAAATAAAAATTACTGAATCGACCCATACATATTATGGCAGACATTTGAATACGAATAGGTTAAAACCCCTGACGCAAAAAGAGTCTTTGGGCGATAAAACATGAACTATTTATTGTCTAAGGTATGCGAATTCTATAAGCAGAATTTCAATCATTGAATCCTTAGTAAGAGTGACAGTTGACAGTAATTTAGTAATTACATATGACAGTTTTGAAATTGGCTTTATTTTATTTCCTCTGACCGTTTAGTCGCACCAAGATTTAATATCTGAGCCCAAACATAATCGGTGAGGTAAAATGCGCCCGACTTCGCTGGCTGGGGTATGTGAAAAGAATGGGAGAGGATCGAGCTGCCAACAGAGCGTATTTGAGACGACCTACGGGGCATCGTCCAGTTGGGCGACCGATATATCGTTGGAGGGATGGAGTCGCCAAAGACCTGAGGGAGCTGAATGTAACCGAATGGTCGGAACTGGTACAAGACCGTAAAAAATGGTGTACTTCGGTGTCCGAGGCCAAGATCCACTTCTGGTCGCTAAGCCAGCGAATTAAGTAACTAAGTTGAGTCGCAATATACAAGGCAGTAATATCGAATCCATTAGAAATAATTTGTCATTTATCACTATTAATAACTCTGTTTCCCTTTATCCGAAAACTTTGTCAGCCATTATACGGAATATACAGAAACCCATTCCAGTACGACTACGATCACATACACACGCCATCAACAAAGAGACTTGTGTAATTACGGATGTTTAAGAAAGCCGTGAAGTTGTTCTATGAAACTTACTGTAACACCATTAAAAGCTTATTTATTAATCGATAACTCTTTCTTAAAACCATTTTGTCCATCTTATTTAAGAGCTAGACTCTTGTAGGTAGACCAATCGCCAACCATCTTTTTCCAGTATCCTAACTTTGAGTTCTTGATACAACTAACTTCGTCTAGGTCTTCCCCTTTCTCTTTCCTTCGATTTTTTATTTCGCTTATAAGTACTGTTTTTTCCTTTTATAAGTGAATTATTTCTGGCATGTAGCTGCTACATTGTCATGTCTGCATTTAAATAGAACTTGAGGTCTGACGTCATTTGATTTTTAGAGATGGCAGTTACCACTTTTGATCGACTGTCTTCAGAATGTTTTTCGAAATAAGAGAATCTGGTCATTTAGAAAAATAGAAGAAAAAACTTCTCTATTTCACCATCATCGTCCACAACACGACTTCACCCACTGGTGGTTATAGGTTTCACTCATCTACGGCTTTCGACTAATGATATCATCGATCTATCGCAGGACGTGTCACGTTTCTGATAAGTAAGTCTATTCTGTATTTCCTCTACAAATTTAGAACAATTCCAAGTGTTAGTTTGCACAGGAAAATTTGTAGAGACTTGAGCCTAATCTACGATACCCTGTGATTTAGGTCACCAGGCCTTCACAAGGATTATTTATAAGTCCATGAAAACAATTTTAAAATAGGAAAAATTTAATTTTAAAAATGTTTGTGTGTGAATGTGCGTGATAGCGTGTGATATGTTTCAAAGTTTACGTGTGTGAGTGTGTGCCCTGAATTCTATAGCTATCTCTCAGTCACCACTCGGTTGTCACTTGACTACATCTGATAGCACGTCTTCTAATTTAACATATACGAATTCATCTAAAGTTCAACTAAAAATAGCGATGATGAGAATTATCCCTTTTGAAAGGAGAGTAGGAGTGGGTGTACAACGAAGTTAAAACAAAAGAGGTGCTTTTTTAAAAAAGTTTTATTGAATATTACGATATTGTACTACCATAATATTCAATTATTTTTTGTATAATTTATTAATACAAAGATCGAACACTAAGAAAAATTCTTTCGATTCGAACAATTCGTGCTAGACGCTCTGCCAATTAAGCCACAGAACGAACCAGCAGACCTTACGAATTCTATGTGCCTTTGTTTTTTGGTTTTTAACGATTTCTGGTTGTGGTGGTACGAATTCAGCCGGATAGAAATATTTTTTCTTACTGTTCGGTCTTTGCATTAATAATTATAACAAAAAAGTCGTGGAAGTTAAAAAAAAACCCCAACAGTTTTATACAGCTTCTAGTTATTTTACTGTAAAGCCACAAACAAGACCGAGCAAACGTTGATTTTACTAAACTTCACTAGAACACTAAAATGACCTTCTCCTTTATACGAAATCTCATTTGGCTTTGAATATACCGCCCTGAGAGACACGAGGTTCGTAATTAAACGCACATTGTTCGCACAAGCGAGAAATTTGTTCTAAAAGATGACGCCTATCACACCACTGTGTAAATATTTTACAGTACGAGTACTATTTTATTTCATATGTACAGAATTTAATCATCACATCAAAATATTTCATCGAAAAATCATATTACAAAATTGAAGACTACGTGTTAGACAAAGATGTATAGAAAGACGACACGGCTCCAGAATCCACACAAATTTGATTCAAAGTGTATTCCATAATATATAAGTTTATTTGAAAAGAGCAATCCCTAGAGTTTCTTGCTCGTTCTTCTCAGGGAGGTCAGCGTAGTGAACGAGCAGTAGCTTATATGTGACGTTTTCAAGTGTAAATTTATTTTACCTGTGGAATAAATAATCTTTGACGTTGACTTTGACATGGTTGGTAACTTATATAGTTTGTGAGTTAATAAAGCTGTAATTTTAAATACATACCGCATTGTCACAAAGTTCATGCAGATGGAAAAGGACGAAGTAGGCTCTGATTACTAGGCGCTCAGCAGATGGAGCAACTTTTGTTGACGCAACTGTCAACTTTTTACAAGTTTCCATTAACGGTTGCCGGTTGTAGCAACTAAAAGGCCTAGTTGGTTGCCCGCAATTTTAAATACACTTTCGAAATCCACGGTCAAGACTGACGCTGCGAGGGGCAGGGAGGGAGTGAAGTTGCTTCACGAGTTGCGATTGCCGGTTGCGGAAACTGGCAACTGTAGATAACCTGTACAAATTTGCAAGTTTCTAGTTGCGGCAATTAAGAATTTATTTAATCACGGATTTCGGCAATCCAAAACTGTAGCCGAAACTCTCAACTGAAGTAGCTACGTCTGCGCGGTTTCTTGAAATTACTTATATGAAAAACGTTATAAACAGCTAGTTTCGGGTTGCCAGTTGCCGAAACTCGATGATCAAAGTTGCTCCATCTGCGCAGCGCCTTACTTTACCTAAGCAATAAGTATTTTATTTAATTACCTATCTCTTATTGTTTTCTTTCCTGTGTTTAAGATGTGCGTGTTGTTGGTGGGGCTATATGGTTAAGTATGTTTTCTTTTTTTCCCTGAATTGGCACATGTACCTGTGATTTCTCAATGTGTAAAATAATGTTGTTGTTTATATTTCAATAACAATGTTTTAGTTTTTAACAACCTATTTTTTGTGCTACTTGTGGAGATCTGTAATTAGCACTTTCACTTGTTACTTAAAATATATTTATTGTTAAAAAAACAACTAAGCTGCAAAACTTCCAAATATAAATAAATAAATAAATAAAATTATACATCCTCCACAAAGGTAGACGCCATATTGCATTTACATGATTTCAGTCCGTAAGTGAACCAGCCAACAGACTGAGAAAAATAAGGAAGAACATAATAACAATTATTAATACTCTTCAAATCTTAGTAATAATTTTAACTATTCCAATAAAAAGTTATAAAACTTCATAAATATATTTATTTATGAAGCTTTAGCTGCTTACTAAGAATTTTAATAAGCATCTAAAGTAATTGTGTTATGAAATCGGAAACAACGACGCTACAACAAACACCCACACACGACGCAATAATATAGAAAAATTAGTGTTTCTACATTGACCCGGTCAGGCATAGAACCCAAGACATCAGAGATAGCTATACCACGAAAACCGGTGTGCCAGCCATTTGACCACAGGAGTCGTAAAACAATGAAATGAAACTATTTATGTTTATATAAACAACCCTTTACAGGTCCCATGGTCAAGGCTGAATATAAAGGGCCGCCCGAAACGTTCTTTTGTTTGTAATAGATCCAAATTTGATTCGATCATTTCCAATGTGTAAGACTTCATTACACAACTAATTCTTCCAAAGTAAAACAACTACAAAACTAAACAATAAAAAGAACACACTTTTGATCAAGTGATTCGTTTAAATTTAATAGAAATAAAATAGTAACAAACGCGATGATATTGAACTGTAGTAAAAAATGAATGACATTAATCGCCGCTTTTATACAAAAAGAAAATAAAACATGAATATGTTAAGAGTGAATTAACAGAACTAATAATTCACAAAGCAATTCCTCTGAAAAGAATAAGAAATCTAATTACACAACGGTGTAAAAGAAACCTCATAAGACGAGAGCCAACGCCCTCTGGCGTGGCGTTACGTTGTAAACTCTTAACAAACTCAATTGTTTATGTGCCGCAACTTTTGCTATTTAAGACATTAAACAGCTTACAAACTTAAAACGTGCGGTTATTTCCAGAGAATGTTACGGGATATTTTATTTAACAGTGAACTAGATTAAGCGAACAAAGGTTTTTAAGTTAAATGTAAGTGTTTGATAGAGAAAAACATTTGCCAATAATTATAACAAGAACAAGATGAAAATGTGATATTGAACCGGTTGCAATCGATGGTATGTCTTGTGGATTTTACCATCCTACCCCATCGGTCTCTTGAATGCCAAAACAGGAATATACGTAAAGTTCAATCCAATTCTTGACGTATCCGAATCGTACTTGGGCAATTCTAGTTTTGGCAACTTTAAGGGTCGCATTCCAGAACTCTACTCAATGCTAGAGTCAGGATTTGAGCAGACTGGAGTATGATTTCAAGTACTGGAAATACGACCCTAATGGCAAGGACTTGAGTATGATTTTCAGTGCTCAATGCAATACTCAAGTCCTGACTAGAGCATTGAGTAGAGTTATGGAATACGACCCTAAGGCTCGTGCAGCGAGTCGGCGATATGTGGCGACTGCGGCCGCTTCGACTCGCAACGACTTGCATGCGGGCGAGTAGCGACGTAACATTACCGGCGACTGAACTGTTTTTGTTCGAAAATTCCGTTTTACGGTGTCGTGCCACAGGAAGAATAAAAAGGAGATTTAATATTCATCCAATTAATATTCTGCGGCGATTACGAACTGCATTAATATCTGCGTCCATCATTATAATTTTAATTACCTATGTAAAATTCTAATAATAATAATAGGAACATTAATTAATCATCCAGTAGTAATCGCAAGCGATTTGCGACGACTGATTGTTGCAAGTCTCACGACCAATGGTCGCCAGTCGCGGGTACGCTGCACTACATGTTAGTTCTACATGTTTGTAACAAGTCGCAGCGATTCGGTGCGACCGCAGTCGCGAAACATCGCTGGTACGCTGCGCGAGCCCTTACGCTCTTTGCACACAAGTTTTTATTTATGTTACCAAATGACGGGACGAACAAGTCATACGACTGGCGGTAAGCGACTCGCGTGTTCAAAGCAGTTCCAGTGTCATTCCGAGCCTAAAGCTCTAATAATAAAATCCTAAGTTAACAAGTCCCATGTGCCTATAATTTCATCAGCACCCTTTCAAAATCAGAACATAGTAATCCCACATTACTGCTTGTTGGCAGAAATAGGTAAGGTGGCAGTACTTCCCTAGACGAACTCTTTCACGAGGAGCTTTATTGCTATAAAACTTGTCTTGTTTATAATAATGGTAAAAGTCGAACACTTTCGATCCGGCCGGATTCGAACCAACGTCTTCTAGCAAACCGTGGCAGACCCTATGCCAACTAATAAGCGGACCTCACGAAATTTTCTATGTGCTTGTTATCGGTTCTTTGTATTTGATTATCAACGACTTTTTTAGCCGTAGCGCCATCTACGAGCCTTACTTGGCAATTATAATAAGCTAGTGGAGTAGTTTCACAAATAATAATCTCAGTACAGGGTACTAAAAAAATCGACCTTAAAAGTACGTGGAATTACGTCTATTTGCTAAGTTTTATTGAAATATCCCCTAGTTCGCCACTATACAAGACTTGACACTGGAGATAATAAAAATCGGTTCTCACTACTCAAAGTATATTGAGAGAAAAACGCCTTGAATTGGAGAAATAGCAAAATCAACTATTAAAGTAATTGCTCCTAATTAAAGTTAGGCGCTATTTATAAAAATGAATCTTCATGCGTGAACAGCCACCCTTCAAGGTGGAAAAAAAACATACAATCGAATTGAGAACCTCCTCCTTTTTTGAAGTCGGTTAAAAATAAAAAAATATCAATTGAATACAAATTCAATAATGGTAAAGGGTTTGGAGAATCGCATCTACAGAAGCACAGAATACGTAAGATTATATCCCACAACTGGAAACGCATTCACGATGTTAAGGATGCTTCCTAATAAACTGTCCCAAAGTCCATTAATTTTAATATCCTATTAAGTAACATCCTGGTAGTTCAGCTCTGATAAAGTGAACGGTGGTATTATAGATAATAATTAGGACATATAACATTTCAAGAGCTTTTCTGCGACTTGCTTGCTGCTAGCACCTAAATGGCTGATTTCTAATTAGAGATCAAATAAATTGACGTTTATAGAATGGCTAGTTATTTTTGTTAAGGCAAAATGTTTCAACGCGAGCCTAGAATTTACGCGAGACACGTTGAAACTTACTATGAATAAAATAAAACCAGGCGGAGAAAATATGATCCGACGTCGACAAGCGCCCGATGGCGAATGACGGGGCAGCGGGAGACCCGGCGCGTCGTTAAACCGTTGGCCAATTTTCAAATTTAGGGATTAGTGTGAATTTAATAACTACAAGGCTTCAAGGTCGGTAGGACGCGTGGCGAGTTAACAGTTTTATATATTTACATTAATAAGTTTTTTTTAATCTTGGCAGATTTTTTGCCAACTCTGTTCTGAGAATAAAGCTCAGGCCACACAGAGGCGGTACAATGGGAAAAGCGGTCTGAAGGCGGATCTGCGTGAGGCGAATGCTTACCGGGGCGTGCCACACAGCAGTTCCAAGCGTAGTTCGCGGCGGAATAGCGGCCAGTATGACACCAAAAGTGGCCAAAGTGACCAAAAGTTTCATTTTCAAAACAGATTTTAAAGAATAAACAATATCGCTGCTGGATAATGATCAAAAAAAATTTTAGCTTTTGTTAGCGTTACAGAAGTAACACAAAAAAAATTCGATCGAATTCATATTGGAACTTAATAGAAAGAAACACACGCAAGAGTTATATATTCTAGTTATTAAAAAACACACCGTCCAGTGTCCGGTCCGCCTATTTGTCATAGCGCTCGGCCCCGCTGCGCGTTTTTAACCGACTTCAAAAAAGGGAGGAGGTTCTCAATTGGACTGTAAGTTTTTTTTTGTATGTATGTTACGCGATAACTCCGGTATTTGTGAACAAATTTTCATGATTCTTTTTTTTTGTTGGAAAGAGGGTACTTCCATAGTAGTCCCATTTAATTTTGAAGAAAATCATCCACCTCTAAGTGTGGCTGTTCACGCATGAAGATTCATTTTTATAAATAGCGCCAAAATTTTAGTATAGTGAGCAATTATTTTAATGGTTGCTTCTGCTATTCTTTAATTCAAGGCGTTTTTCTCTCTGAATATACTTTGAGTAGTGAAAACAAATTTTTATTATCTCCTGTGTCAAGTTCCGTATAGTGGCGAACTAGGGGATGAATCCGGGTTTGCGCACTTTCCGATAACCGATTTCAATAAAACTTGGTAATTATATGTAATTCCTACTTTTGAGGTCGGTTTTTTTAGTACTCTGTACAGAGATTATAGTGTGGTAGGGTTCATATGAATCCGTACATTACAAACTCCCGCGCCTTGAACGTACGCGGCCGCCTTTGTGTGTCCAGAGCATAAACTAAACAGACGTTAATAAATTTACAAAATGATTGTTAATTAAGTAACAGAATACATAAATCTAAGACAAACATTCTTCAAATCTTAAATATTATTCATCAAAGTTTAACATTCGAAAGATGTTAAATTCTTAATTATATAAGCTTTCAGTTTGGTTTGTTCATGTTTCAGAATTCACAAAATACAATTCAAACAAATTCTCTTTGATTAAAATTTCATCCCTTGTGAGAAATTGTGTTTCTATCATAATCATGGGTCAAGATATCTTTCTATTCATAAAACCAAACTGTATTTTTTTTTGTGTGCGCGTTTACTCCGGTATTTGTGAACCGAGTTTCATGATTCTTTTTTTGTTGGAAAGAGGATACCTACGTAACACTCCCATTTAATTTGAAGGAAATATTCCACTAAGGTTGGCAAACTACGGGATAAACTCGGTTTTGAGCACTTTCCGTTAACCGATCCCAATAAAACTTGACAAATGCAATGCAATTCCGATAAAAAAGCCGATAACTAAACCGGAAGAGGTCGGTTTTTATAATAAAAAAGTTATATTTAATTTTTATTGAATTGATATTCAATTATTTTTATGTGAAATTACTTCACTAGTTTGTTATGATTATTAATGCAAACATCGAACACTCAGAAAAAATTCCTTCGATCCGGCCGGATACGAACCTAGGTCTTCTAGCATACCGTGCCGTGTTAGTGGAGGTAATTTCACATATAAAATAATTGAATATCAATTCATAAAATTTACATACAATGAATAGCGACATCTCTAGCCAGGGCTGGTAACAAACACATAGAAAAATTCGTGAGGTCCGCTGGTTCGTTCCGTGGCTTAGTTGATATGGCGTCTGTCTCGTCGGTTCAATCCAGCCGAATCGAAAGTATTTTTTCTGAGTGTTCGATCTTTTTATTAATAATTATAAAAAAGTTATTACTATATTATAATAATCAAGTGACGGGACCATGACGGGACGAACATGTCGTGCGCCTGATGGTAAGCTACACGCCTGTCCATAACA
This sequence comes from Hyposmocoma kahamanoa, assembly GCF_003589595.1. Classification (NCBI taxonomy): domain Eukaryota; kingdom Metazoa; phylum Arthropoda; class Insecta; order Lepidoptera; family Cosmopterigidae; genus Hyposmocoma; species Hyposmocoma kahamanoa. Next base: position 11,280,266 of record NW_020653993.1, read on the forward strand.
GTTGCAGTGCCACTCAAGAGCTTCAAATCGCAAAGATCTGAGGGGCACTGTAGTAATGCGAGCATTACTGCTTGGCGAACTCTTTCACGAGAAGCTCCAAAAATACCTGTAATATAATTTGATACCTGGCAACAATTATTATCATAGTGCGTTACCTTTGAGAACGAAAAACTCCTTATAACGACTTTTTTAAAGAAACATTACGTTATTTTTCTACGCATTTAGGAACAGTTCGTATTTAAAAACTCAAGTTGCAAACAAAGAAAATAAAACTAGATATTTCAGTATTTCCTCTAATGAAAAATCCCAAACAGCATAAGACTGCAGTACTAATTAATATGTTTTAGTTTATTCTAATTTCTATTAATAATTAATAATAAATTAAACTTAATAAAAATTCATTCAATAAAATAATTTGTAAAACTTAATGGAGCGTAAATTGGAATGTTTTCTTTGTAAAATTAAAAATAAGGTATTTAATTAATAACTATTGTAACTATAGTGAAAAAATAGGGTGGTTTGCATTAATATTAGACATAACTGGTTGAAGACTGTACCACCTCAGTCAACCGTGACCTGTAAAGGGCCCGAAACGTCGGTCTGTTTGAATAAACAAATATACGCGATTTAAATCCGGAAAAATAGTTTCATTTCCTATGTGTAACAATCGCGAAAACCTAAGAACTCGATAGATATTTCAAACCAACCATCAGAGATTAACGTAAAAGGAATGTTCTAGACTAAACTCAGATTCTTTTGTCTTACGCGAATTTGTAAAGCTGGAAAAGATGTTCTGGATTTAGAATATGGTATTAATTATTTCATGAGGTAATATTATTGTCTTGCTCAAAGGAAAGTTTGAAATCTAATTTCCATTTGATTTGCAACTGCCAAAACAATATGAGTTCCTGTTTGATTAAGAGGTACCTCAATTATAAATCCACAGTATGGTATTGAAACCTACATCATACGGGGTTATTTGTAATAGTACATTGTTTATTTAAATAAGGACGGTAAAAAATAATTTACCATCGAGTATATAACCAGAAATAGAGACGAAATAAGGGCCATGTATTCCTGGTAACACATTAGCGATACAGCTCTTATAAATATCAACTACCGTTTACACTGGCTTTTACTTGGTGCGCTATATTTGTGATCCTTTGTTAATACGCCATGAATATCGAACGAACGCTCTTTTGCATAATGCATTCAGTTTCTGTGGTGCGGCCGTTGTACATTTTTTGGACTAATTTGACATTTAGTGATGTATACGCTAGGCAACACTGTTCTCGATTCTGATCGATTTTGAAAGCAAAGGGATGAAAATTATTATGACCTTAGCAATATTATAAAAATATTCTATAACTCTTTTGTTGTAACGTTTAGTAACGTTTCGTTTTTTTTTTTCAATTTTGTAGTATCTATTATCAGTAGTATATGTAATTTCGATAATTTTTGCAGCACGTTGCCTCGAATGTCCGAATATAGTGAGCAAATAATTACTTATTAATTATTACTATTATTTAATTATTACGAGTAATACAAAAAAATATATAATGCAAAGAATTAACAGTGCGTTGTCTTTATAAAAACCTGGAGTTGGTCATACGTATAAGTTCGTAGCTTTCGAGGACGAAGGTGATCTAGTTTATCCCACCAAAGATGCTATCCAAATATGCAGAGTACCTAGCAGAGTTAGAAATCCGAGAAATAATAAACAAATTACAAAAATTTTACACGAAGCCGATATTAAGTAAACCTTAAGTTACTTTAGTAAGATTAGATTTTAGATATTCTGTCTGCAGTAACATTTTCAGTTGTCTAGACATTGACCAATTTGATCTATCACCACCGGAAAATCATCTAGTAAATTTAATTAAGGCAGTTGCAATTTCATATATTGACGTGCGTTTTCATTATTTAAGTCAATCGACAAGATCTTCTATTACAAAAAGACAATTATGTAATAAGCTGATATTATTTCAAGGACAATAATTTTAATATTTGAAGTTGATTAAAAATTAAAGTTTTAAGAGGTTTCCCATCACTAAATAGTTCTTGTGGCGTTATGGTGGATACATAAAATGTGGCACGCTCGGTTTTCATACAAATTGCTGTACTTGCGGCGTCTATCTAGATACATGTCTATCTGACCTATGTAAGGAAGTATAGTGCTAGTGGGAAGAAAAAAGGCCCGAAAAATTTGAGCCATTGTGGTCAACTTAGCTACCACGCAACCATTTTATTAACGAGAAAGTGTGATGAAAAATATGAAAAATTCCGCAGGACTATATTACCAACATCATAAATGCATGAAATATTACATTCGTCCAAAAAGGTCTCATCCCAAAATACACAGACCAGAAGCAATTGAAAAAAGTTAATTTCCCAAAATTTTCATACCGGGAATCGAACCCGGGACCTCCGTATCCAGCGCCCACAGTGCAAGTTAGGCCATCGAGGTCGTAAAATATTTTAATAGTTTCTTCTAAATGGCGATAAATGTGTGCAGTAACAAAGAAAGCGCTAATGTACCAGTGGCGTGATGGGGGTAGACGGGGAAAACGTTTTAAAGAGTCAGATATCACAACAAAAAATTTCATGTTTATTTTGGGCTAATTCATCAAGTTGTGTAAAAAATCGTGGAACAAAGTTGTTATTTAAAATGTTAATAATATAGTCTTGTAGGGTTGTTAATATAAATTTGCTTGTATCATGATTATATTCTTGTTTTATCGATACATAAACAATAGACAATGTCATGTCTCTAACGTAAACCGAGCATAGGGGCAAAGAAAACAAAGTGCTTCACTATAATATACATGCTGCTGGAATTCGGGGCTCTCATATGTGAAACCCGTATATATGTATACTGTAATGCGAGTGAATTATTTGATAGTGGAATTAATTTCATGTCGACATTTCCGAAATTTGAATTTACAAACATGTGTTTGAAATTGGATTGCGGTTATGGATTACAGGATACCGTAATATGCTGTCATATATACGACTTGATCACAAAAGTACTGCCTTACTTATTCCTGCCGGCGAGCAGTAATATGAGCATTACGTATGTAATATTATTACTGGTGAAATTACAGGCACATGGGACTTGTCAACTTACGTCTCAGAGTAACGGACGCACAGCTGTCAGATCTTTGCGATTTAAAGCTCTGTGCGACACTGCATCTGTTATGGACAGGTGTGTCGCTTATCACCAGACTTCAAGAGTTCGTGGGATTACATTCATGAAACCGGATTCATCTCCTAGTTAGCCACCCTTAGAAGTGGAATATTTTCTTGAAATTTAAATGGGATCGATACTGACGTACCCTCTTTCCAATAAAAAAGGAATCATCAAAATCGGTTCACAAATACCGGAGTAAACGCGTAACATATATAAAAAATATAGTCGAATTGAAAACCTCCTCCTTTTTTGAAGCCGGTTAAACAAAATTCTTTAAAAGAACCCTTTTAAAACAAAGTAATGGCGACTGAGCTTTCTTCTTATAGAGGAGATCTCTGAGAATATCCCATGACTTTTCAGTTAGATACCTACATCTTATCAATCCACCGTTCTTACCACTCTATGTTAAGCTCATAAAATAGTGCTGTCTACACATCATCGGAATGGGAACCATTAGTAATAATACCCTTATCTTAAGACCGCGCTCATCCCTACTTAGACGTGGCATTGACTAAATGTATAAAGACTTACCGTAAATTCAATTCCGGTAAACTTTTTTTAAAATAAAAATGCAAGTAAATTAATTTCCTATTTTTTTTAACCCGTGAGACTTATATTGTATAAAATAGCAGCGCTTGTTTTTATTTTAATACAATTAGTTTTTATTAACAATTAAAAAACACTGCTGAGTATGCTTCGTAAAGAGGCCAAACACGTGTCGGGTATATTTTTGGTGATGTTATCTGTAACTGTTAAAAGGTAAAATTTAACCTCCGGATCCGAGACTATACAAATCTAGAAAACTCGGACCCACTTTGGATGTCGCTTGTGCACTAAGCCCTATTCGTATCCGAGACAAATGCGAATATCGCTTGTACACATAGAGATAAAATATTCCCTGTGACATTTCTGACCGTCATTTCACGGATTCGGAACAGATACGAGTCGGACGTAGTGTTTTTCTGCGCTGCTGCGCTTCACATGGACTTCCGCAAAGTAACACCTAAATCTATCATATATTCTTTTCTTATTAGTTTATAGCTGTGACGACGACACGTCTCTGCACAGCGGCGGAAGTATAATGGTGTCCGATACGAGATTTTTTGCCAATATTGCCTAACAAATATCTTAGCTACAGATATAGCTAGAAATTAGAAATATAGACGACAACGTAGTTTAGAATACAAGTAATGACATCTGTCGGTTGCGTTAGGTACTAAATGCGTACCTTTTTTTATGCCACCAAGTGACAGGACGAATAAGTTGTGCGCCTAGTGTTAATCGACACGCCTAATCATAGCTGTTGCAATGACATGATGTAAGGCACTGCCTCTGTGTCCGTCACCATCAGGAAATCGGCAGTTGAGTCACCCCTTCAAAACCGGAACGCAGTAATGCTAACGTTTTTGCTTGGCGACAGAAATAGGTAAGGTGGCAGTACTTCCCTGGACGAACTCCTTCACAAGAAGCACTACTGCTACTAAATTAATAATTATATTGTTGTTTGTTTCTCTGGTTTATTAATTAATAATTATTTACGCTGCAATATGGTCACTTCTTTTTTGGAGAACTAAGTGAACGTGGTCGTCCTGCTATTGACGGCTAGATGGCAGCACATTGATTGAACTTTCAATAAAAAATCAAAACGTAACTGGCAATAATAGGTATGGAACTTTCAACGATAAGCCAATATGGTAAAGTTTAAATTACATTAACAGTAGAATTCGTTACTTCTTATTAAATTAGAAACTACGACCAATCATTATCAAGATTTCACAGTTATTAAATTTATGAATGTGTGAATCTTGGCGTTAGCGGTTCCATTATTTTCTCACTTCCGTGTGTTTATTGTTTTTCCGTTTCAATTCTTTGTTTTATTTCATTTTCTGTTTACTAGTTTCGTTAGATCGTTCTTTAAAACATTATAAAAATGGCTACCAAAGAAGTTGCTGGCGACAACTGGTTGCTTAATTGAACGTAAAGTATGAGTTCTGCTTTATTAATTTTCTCGACACTATTTAAACTAAGTTTTCATGTAAGAATGTCAGGATGCTTCTGATGTTGATGATTTTTTGGGAAACTACTCCACTAGTTTATCATAATAATTGAATATTAAGGTGGTGAAACAACCTGACATTCAATTAAAACTTGATTACGATTAAGAGCGTCATCTCTGGCTGCTGGTAGCTGGTAAAGGTACCAACCGGGTGAAGAAATACTTTTATAGATTTTTCACAGATGGCGCTACGATAAAAAAAAGTCGTTAAAAACCGACAACAAGCGCATAGAAAAATTCGTGAGGTCCGCTGGTTCGTTCCGTGACTTAGCGTCTGGCACGGGTTGCTGGAAGACGTTGGTTTAAATCCAGCCGAATCGACGGAATTTTTCCTAAATGTTCGATTTGTCTTTGTATTAATAATTATAACAAAACTTTTTAAACTGAGACCATAGCGCATTGCGCCCACGATTGTTGGCAGCGAGAGATCTCCTCCCACTATGGCAGTAAAGGAGTGTCGCTGAGGGCCCCTAGCCGTACATTCTGTTAGGGTGTGCCGCGCATTGTCAACGGGTGCGCCGACAAGGAATAATACTAATAATAACGCATACACTCAACATAGCCCCGCACTAGGGAAACCGTGTGTCGCGGGTGCCATGAACACATACATAGAAAACCACAATTTTCACCCAAACTCACGAGAGAAATAAATGTAGACCATACAAATATTTCTCCTTCTCCTGGGACCTCGCGTGGCAGTCCGGCATGGTAACCGTTCGGCCACTGAGGCAGTTATAAATACTTTAAGTCAAAAGTCATTAATTTCACATTTTATCAAACACGAAGTCTTCAATTTTGTAATATGACTTTTCAATTAAAATTCTTTTAATGTAAATTTTAAACTTAAGAAATGATAATCTTAACATGTGCTCCGGAGTCTTATTGTAAAAACGTATACAGTTCCCCATAAAATAACCAAATTAAACCAAAAACCAAATTAAAACGAAATCGTGGTACCATGAGTATGGACTTAGTTCTTGAGACCTAGTAATTTTTATGTTGATGATACTAAATGACGGGACGTACAAATAAGCCACACGCTTATCCGTAACAGTTCACTGCCACCATTGACTTACAATTATATGGACGTCGGGTCCGCGCTAAAAAGTGTCCGAACTTATAGGGCGTTAAAATCGTATACAGAGCGTCATTCACGCTTTAGTCTTCGTTTGTTCGACTGACAGCGAAGCAAGCAAAATTAGACAGTACTGCGATGACATTACAATTTAAATTCAACGTTTTAGCTTTTTCATATTCCTTTACATGTCACTACGTTTAAATAGGTTGACTTGGGACATTTTTTTCGTGGTTTTTGTATTAGACCCGTCGTCCATTTATTTGTAAGTCAATGAGTGCCACGCTTTAAATCGCAAATATCTGAGGGGCACTGCCATTGCGTTCGTCACCCTGAGACATAAGTTGACAAGTCCCATGAGCCTGTTACTTTACTAGCACCCGTACAAATAGGTAAGGTGGCAGTAAATCCCTGCCTGGACCAAACTCTTTCACTTTCGAACAACACGTTATTGCCCGATCTAAAAATTAAATACATCATTGGCGAGTACTCTCTATTAACCTTCACCATATAAGAAGGGTAAGTATTTCTTATAGTTTTATAAAAAGCTTTTTGATGTTAACTAAATGAATATTATGAGATGTTAAGTTTCTGGGTTTAGAACATATAACTTTTAAAATACAATAAAGAAAATGTAATTCACCATAAGCGCCAACTGAAGGGCACTGTTCTCTAAACTGAAGGTTTAAATACATTAATCTCAACAAGTATTTAAAAGCTGCTCTTGTAACGGCTATTCGAAATGACGACCCTTTGAAAGCTAAAACAAACAGTTGATCTAAATTGATGTCTAGTGATGTGCTTATTTCGGTTCTCTTTTCTAAAACGGATTTTTCGTTTGTAGTACTACATTTTTCTTTAAATAACTTTGACTTTGAATGTTATTAAATAAAAAAAAAAATAAAAAGGCATTTATTTCTCCACAAAACACATAAAATTGTAATAACAAGATCAGCCCAATACGAAATAAGAGTATGCAATGTGGACAAAATGGTTAAAGACTCAGCATTGCTGTTTTTCAGTCCTGACCCTCTACCATTCGCTTGCTGCACCGTACCGGTGAGCAGAGTGTACATTAAGTATATTGTATAACTATGATACTATGGAAAGGTTGTTCGTGTGAACCTATTTTTTATGTTTAAAATTAAAAATTAAAAAAAAAATTATTTATTAATACTAATTATTCGCCTAAGTCGAATCCAAGCACAATCATTCAACTCGAGAAGGATGATTACCGATATCGAATGCCCCTGCCATTCGGACGGATACACGAGTCGAAAGATTATTATGTCAAAACTACTCGGAACCATCCACCATGTCCATATCAAAATAAACAATCGAAAGAAATGGATGTTATTTTGTAAGAAAAATAACAGTAACTGGTAAAAAGTAACTTCATAGTCACTACTTGTTTTTAACAGAGCTGTTGAGTAAGAATAAATTATATTGGGCTACACTGTCACAATATTTTACATTTGTAAATAGTTTCGGATAAGAATTCGTATTTTTTTAGATTGATCCAACCAACCAACCCTGAGCTTTTAGGTCAAACATAAAAAGGTCACTATGAAACGTTTAGTACATAATGTTTTTTTAAATCGAACTCATGTTTGTCTAAAAGATAAAATGTCAAATTTGAAAGTGGATTGGAAACTTCACACATTTACCAAGAATTGTGAACCTATTTTACCATCGCCGCTAAGGTGCCATAAAGCAAAGATACGACTACGACGAAATGACCTTCTACAGAAGACGCCTATTCAGTCGCACCTTAAAGGTATTCGGGTTGCCTGTGCTCGGAAACACAGTCGCAGGCAAATTTAATTCCTGGGCTGTGTGCATGAAGAAAGACGACGAAAAGCGCCTGAAGATTGACCAAGAAGGAATGATATCCCGCCGTATGTCTGGATTTCCGATATAAACGGGCGGAATGGGCTAATGGAAAGGAAGCGCACACATATAATACATAATCTCACGTCCTTGTAACACAGGAGGGTAGGCAAAGACCACGAAATGCTACCATACTCTATACTGACACAACTGGTGAAATTACAGGCACGTGCAGCTTGTCAACTTATGTCTCAGGGTGACGGGCGCAGTGGTAGTGCCCCTCAAATTTTTACCTGAGTGGCATTGTACTGTTGTGGACGGGCGTGTAGCTTACAATCAGGCGTACGACTTGTTTTAAAAAACTTTGTTCACATACATCAACTACCATTTTCATACAACTTAATTTATTATTGTCACTTTGGATTCCAGCCTTTGGAGGACATCACTGTGGGTGTTTGTGTGCGCTTAGTATTACTGTTAGAGTATTCTTTGTGTAACTTACAAAACAAAAATCATAAGTACATGTCGTCATAAAAGTCCGGACGGCCGATCTCTAAAAATAGTCGAATATCACGGTAGTAAAAATATCATGACATTCAATAAAAATAAAATAAACAACAAATTAAATTTTTCGTAAGTTCGTATTTGTCGGATATTGACATTTCACTGTTCCCAACTCTAGCTCACTGACACACCAGCGAATCGGTCAGGAGACGCATGAATTATTGATATCCCATTTAAACGTAGGCAGTGTTTGTACATTCCGTTCCTATTGACTTTATAGCTGGCTGGAAACCAATTAGATACTGTCTTTTGAACGGTTTAATGAAATGTATTTTATTGCACATGAAAAACACTACAAAATTACAGGAGGTACATAAAAACAAAGGAAGTAATAGGTGGCCTTATGTTGTCTTTTTCTTTTAAATTTACCTATATTTTGTATTAATATAAAAGCGGTAATAGTCCAATGAGAGCACAAATTCTTCTCAATTACAAATACGAGGTAAAATAAAGTTAAAACTGCTTTTAAACTGTCAGTTACTTTCAAATCCTAATTGGTATGTACTCCACTAGATACATTCTTGACACACGTCTCGGAGACCAAAATAATAATAATAATAGTTAGCCTAAATTGTGCCACTTCTCGGCACAGGCATCCTCTCGAAACGAGGTTCCCACACCGGCCGAACCCCCGACCCTCTGCATAGGCGATAGGTCAAGATATTAGCTTGCCACGGCTGTTTTTATACGGGATATATAGAGGACAATGTACTCCACTAATACGTAACAAATACAGTCACTGCAACTTCCTCACGGTAATGCTTCATTTGTTAGTCACCAAACTCTAAACACGCTAATATACTACGTGACTATACTTCGTGACAGAGATGAGATCAAGCAGGTAAACAAATAAGTCAAATTACTGTCAAAATGTTTATGATCTATGAGACGTCAAAGTGACATCTCACAGATCATAAACATTTTTTTCAGGTCCGTTTTAATGAATCTGTCAAAGCAGGGTCTATTTAGTTTTTGTTTAATTTACCTATCTATTCTATCTTGCGTTAACTATTAATATATCTATTCGACAGTGGAAATTTGAAATGTTGTTAGGAATATTTTGTCGTAATTTAAAAATGTTCCTTACTACAAAATGTCGCTTATGACATTTCAAAATTCGATACATTGACGAAATTATTAATTACCCTTCTATCGATGGTGGAAATTAAATGTCCTAAGAGACATTTTGTCGTAAGGTCGTTTTCCTCTATAAAAGGGCAGCCAAATGTTGTGTGCCTTTGAAACAGGATCATTAGGATAAATAATTGTTGTACAACAATCAGTTTTTATGAGTTTAGGTTGTTGTTTTCTAAAAAAAAGTTGTGAATATAATTTTGCTCACAATTAAAGCACAATTTAAAAAAAATTAAGCATTTTTTACTTTCCAAATATCAACAAATACTGCCTCTGTGGCCGAATGGTTACGATGCCAGTCTGTCACGCAGTGGTGCCGAGTTCGATTCTTGGGCTGGGAGAAAGGTTTGTATGATCTATATTTATTTCTCTCCTGAGTTTGGGTGTAATACGAGGTTGTTTATGTATGTGTCCATGGCACCCGCGAAACAGGGTTTCCCTAGTGCGGTGTAATTAGTGCGTTTGTTATTAATTTTTAATATTATATATATTTGGTAATAGCAACACCTCTGTTTACATTTATGATCTCGATTTCTATTGCCGAATATAGATGTGGTCTAGCCTCAGAACTTTACTATACGTCATCGTATATAAGTATGATGTGTAACCATTTAATAATGTTTCACTTGTTACAAAATACATCAACAAGATAGCAACATATGTAACTGGCAACTACGCCTATATAACAAGAACGTATTCGTATAAAAATAATACCACCACCTCCCCTGTCGTCAATTTTGTCACACAAATGGCACGGTATAATCACTTATTGATAGTAAAGCAACAGTAAGTATTACAGAGGAACACGCAAATTTTGTTTATTATCCGCTGTTAAAATTGAATGTTGGATATTAAACTAATATTTGTTTTTTTTACTGCGGGCGTTGTAATAAAAATGGCTGTAAAAATTTACAGGGTTTTGGTACATTTTAGGTTTAGAAAATGAGGCATAAACAGCTTTTGACAGTAATGTAACTGATTTTATGCTAAACCAAACCAAATCCAAGCAAAATACTACAAAGCTATTATCAACCAATAGCGGCTATTATCAAGGTTTTTCATATAAATGGCTTATTTTGCCAGAATTCTATATTATTTTATCTAATAAAAAAGTGATTTAAATGTATCTTTTTTTAAGTTATTGAATGTCACAACGTTTGAACTTCATGATATTAAATTATTTTTGTGAAATTACCCCCATACTTTGTTTTAATTATTAATACAAAGATCTAAAACTTAGAAAAAATTCCATCGATCCTGGATTTCGAATACAATGCATCTTTTTATGTAATTACTCTCAAAAAAATTTAAAAAATCCGAAAAACCCTTATATCAGCTTTCCTCAAAATGCTGTTTTTGATATTAGTGTTTTGGTTGATCAAATATATATCAATAGATACTGAGTGAAGGTACGAAGAATTCGTGCACCAGGTGGTAAGCGACACCCTATCCGTGACAGTTGCAGTGCCACTCAGAGCTTTAAATCATAAAGATCTGATAGGCACTGCCACTACTGCACTGCACTGCTTGAAATATAAGTTGACAAGTCCCATGTGCCTGTATTTTTACCAGCACCCTTACCCTTCAAAACCGAAACGCAGTTATGCTCACAGTGGCAGAAATAGGTAAGGTACTTCCCTGGACGAACTCTTCCACAGAGAGCTCTATTGCTACTAAAAACTATGAAATATCATTTTTTATGCAGATGTTCAACTGTAGTGAAGCCGTTTTTTGTTAACTGGAAAGACGTCGTTTTTCGGCGTCGGGAAGTGAGCGTGGCTTGCAGCTCCGCCACAAATGAGATTTGGTAGTGGACTCAGAGTCGACGGCTTAGCGGTGGCAACCGCTAGTTGTGCAATGCGCAACGGGAAGTGACGGGTACGTTACGTGCATCCGGTGCGGCTCACCCGAGGCACTAGACTCTCGAAGAACCGGATGAAGACAAGTGACAGAGGTCTGTGACAACCCTGTACACTGGCTGATTTGGGTTCACCTGAACTTGAACTTGTAAGGTTTCTCTGCGGGCACAGGTCATAGTGCCCTTCCCGCGGAACCAAGAGGTTTATGGGGAGGGGCACAAAACAAAACTTACGTAGAATGATATGGGAGTGTACTGAAGCCGTGGTAGCCAAATGGTTTGACCTACTGCCTCTCAAGCAGAGGGTCGTGGGTTCTAATCCGGGCTCGTATCTCTGAGATTCTCGGAATTTATGTGCGAAATTTACCATGAGCTTTTCGGCGAAGCAAAACCTACTGATGAAATCTGCACGTTGGAGAGAATTTACAACCCTCGGAAGACGCGTGAAGTTCCCGACCCGCATCGGGCCAGCGTGGCGGACTATGGCCTAAACCCTCGCCCGAGAGGAGATTTGTGCCCAGCAGTGCCACTTATAAATATTTTTATTTTATTTTATTTGCGTGTGATGGAAAGCAACACGCCGTGCAACTCATAGCCTTAAATCGCAAAACTAACTTGCAGATTAAACTAGTAAAAGTATGATATGCATAGTAATTTCCTAGGTAGTTTTAGTATGTCACATGGATCGTCAGTGATAGAATAAATGACTGCCAGCCCACTAACTCTTTATAGAGATTTACCATTGCAACGAAAATATCTGATATCCCATGTGCTTGTAATTTTACCGTTGATGATGGTTATGTGTTTACTAATAATATTGATACCGTGTAATTTCTCAGCAGGGGGCGCAACCTAATTTGATGGCACTACACTAGGAATAGCATCAGTGTGGGGGGCATTATTATTTTATTGCTACCACAGATAATGATGTTTTTTCTGTAGTAACAAATATTTTTTTATTGGACGATGTATTGGCTACGGGGGAGTGTACTTATGGGCATCAAACTACGTTAGGAGGAAAAATTGGATAAGGCAACGGGAGGTCGGGACTGAACGAATAAGGACAGCTTAGAGAGAAATTATCGTCACAAATACTCATTCATTTATATTAATTTATACATGAACTCATGTCACGTCCCACTACTTGCCACGAGTTGTTTCTAAGCTGAGGATTTTAGCTATAGTTCACTTATTTTGGTAGCAATAGAGCACCTTGTGAAAGAGCTCGTCTAGGGAAGTACGTTATCCATTTCTGCTAAGCAGTACTACTAGCATTACTGTGTTCCGGTTTTGCAGGGTGAAATTTCAGCCACATTGTACTAATCAACTTATGTCTCAGGGTGTCGGGCACAGTGGCAGTGCCCTTCATATCTTTGCGATTTAAAGCTCGTGAGTGGCACTGCAACTGTTATGGACAGGCGTGTAGCTTACCATCAGGCGCACGACTTGTTCGTCCCGTCACTTGACGTCATAAAAAAAACCTATTTTTCAAGGATTATAAACTTTCATCGACCTGGGTCCCAATGGTATTAATTTTCTTGAAGCCATTGGTCACTGTAATTCTTTCGAGACCCCACTGGGATTGCAATTATGACAGTATTTGTTATTCCGTTAAAATTTAGTTGCAATGGCATATCTCAATAGAGAGTCAGTGGACTGGCTTCATGTATTCAATCAGTGACGATCCATGTGACATACTAAAACTATGTTGTTTAATATGCAAGTTAGTTTTCAAATTAAATATTAACGCTTCTGCAACTGCCTCCGCCGAACGGTTACCATGTCGAACTGCCACGCAGAGGTTCCAGGTGCGATTACCGGGCCGGGAGAAATATTTGTATGGTTTATATTTATTTCTCTCATGAGTTTGAGTGTAATTTGTGGTTTCCCTAGTGCGGGGCTATGTTGAGTGTGTGTGTGTGTGTGCGAAAAAAAAGAAAATTAGTAATTAGTGTTTTATTGTATAGTGTGTGTATTAGTGTATAGGGTATGTATGTAGTATGGGTATTTGTAACCTGAATCTAAATAAATAAAAACATGACGACGAAAAAGAATTAGAGATCGAGTTAAAATTTCAAAAGTAAGCGGCCAGGATCCAGGGAAAAGGATGATCAAAAGGAGGGATGACGATGATAGAGGTCGCATTGTCACACCCGTGCCCGACAGCGGGACGTATAAGCCGGTCGATGATGATGAATGTTCGATCTTGGTATCAATAATAATGTTTATTGAAATCTTACATTGTGTTTAAGTGCTTTATTGAATGTCAGGATGTTACACAACCCTAATATTCAATTATTCATTGTGAAATTACTCCACTAGTTTATAATTATTAATACAAAGATCGAACACGCAGAAAAAAATTCCTTCGATCCGGCCGGATTCCAACCGACGTCTTCTAGCAAACAGTGCCTATGTCAACTAAGCTACGAAACGAACCAGCGGACCTCACAAATTTTTCAATGTACTTGCTTGTCGGATCTTTGTATCTGGCTTATAACGACTTTTTAGCCGTAGCGCCATCTATGAGAAATCTATGAAAGTATTTCATCACCCAGTTAGGTACCTTTACAGATACCTGCCCGTTGCATTGTGTTGCATCCACTCGTCGCAATACATAAGTTCATTTACTATAGTAATTAAAGTAATTGACTCAATGTTATGCGTAAAATAATTTGACCATTAATATTAAGTTTACTTTACGTCGTTTATGCTAATAAGTAGTGCTATGCTAATTAGCAGACTATACCATCGACTCGCCACTGAAGAGCTGAATATCAAAATATTGCAATGGCAGTTGAATAGTAGACAGAAAAAAACAAAAGTTACTTACATAAAACACTTAGTTGTACAGTACTCCTCATGGGCGTATCCCTTTGCAAGGCCTCATGTCTTGCTTCACAGGTGAAGTCAGCATAATCGTCCTCTGAGGACGCCTTAAAGTGGAGCCTGGGGACAAATAAAAACGTTCAGAAAGTGAATTATATTTTCAGCTTAGTGAATTCACATTTATCTCTAACACGGCTTATTAAACATAATAGAGAATCGAATGAAGATGTTTGGGAACCTTCGCTACGGCACTACGGTTTTCTTAGAAGGAAAGATGGAAGGAAAAAGAGGTACAGGAAGACCAAGACAAAGTAATTTAAATCAGATATTGAAAAAAGTTGATATCGTATCGTATTTATTTGTTTATTTATCAGATCAGAGACAAACAGTTACATACTAAACAAACATCAAACACTGAACAAACAAGATTAAATAAAGAGCCAATAACGTGTTCACATATACATAAGTACACATACATACATATACATAACAATACATTATATTGGTTACAATAATAATTGTTAATACCATAGTAATCAGAAGGAAGCACATGTTGTGCTGACCCCATCTAGGGTGGGATAAGGACAGGAAGAAGAAGAAGACGAAGAAGAAGTAATCAGAAGAAGCCACTATTATGCCTGCACATAGGAGTACTAAATATATCCACGTTCTGTATAAGTACCAGATACACCAAAGGAGCCGAGCGATTGACTAATCCTCTTTCACCAGATGGTAACCATTACAGTATATGCCATCGATACGACAAGAAGAAGAATCAGGAAATCAAAGTTATGACGCTGAGCAGAGATGGTTGGCGATTACTCCACAGGCAAGAAAACTCTTAAATAAGATAGTAAACCATATTGACCATATCATTCATCAGTTCTTGAACTGACTCTGCTGATAGTGCCAGCGCCCGTTGAACTCTATCAGAATAAAAATTCCAAGTAGCGTCTTTGAAGTCATGGAAGGGGAATAAATCTAAAATAGATAACAATGTGCCAGGCAATCAAACCTGATCTCGAACTCAGAAATTCCCTTTACCAGACTAACGAAATTGCTCCAAGGACATATTAGAACGTGTGAAAAAGTTCGACTAGGGAAGTACTGCCTTATCTATTTCTGCCGCCAAATGTACTGTGACGCTAAAGTAAGAATGTTAATTTCTTTAAAGTTTTCTCTGATTGGAGTCAACGGAATATTAACCTCTTGCCGCTAGAATCCTGATTAATTTCCTCAGTATACGCTCGTTTATTCCTGGTACGTTAGACCTGTTTTTTTTTAAGGACATCGTCCGCCTCTGTCGGTCTCTCACAGCTGAGGATCGTGACTTTGAGCGAGTACATCGTCAATCAATCTTCTCCACAGTATTCTGTCTTCGGCTAGGTGGAGTGCGACCTTAACCGTCACTCCCAGATTATCAGCTACCTGGTCACACTATCGTTTTGAACTTCGCCACCTTCGTTGCTCTCTATTTTGTTCAAGACAATTAGTCTTTGAAGACTGTGAGCGCTTCTGCGTGTAACGTGGCCAAGGAATTGTAGAATGCTGAGAATAGAGATATGTAGGTACTGTTTCCTCCTCCACGTTCACTACGTACGTACGTATAAATTTGTTTCGATATACTACTAATAGCCATCTTTTCCATTTGACCAAACCATCAAAGCGTTGCCTTTTCTGTCCTAGTCACTATATTCTTTTCTATAGGACCCATATCAGATTTGTAAAAAGATTTTACAAAGGAGAACAACCAAATTCCTTACAAAGGAATTCTGAGCCCGGCGCAAAAGTAATATATCTTAGATTTGCGAGTAAACATGGTTTCTAAATTTACGTCATCACTGAATTTCGATAGAGGATTTGATTCAGAATCACGTAAAAATCTATTTTTGAAAAATTGATTTTTATTGAATTTGATGATGTGAAATTGAAATAATGTGAAATTATTCCTAGCGGAGTTTTTTATAATTATTAATACAAAGAGCTAACCCAAAGAAACAATCCCTTTAACCGACAGGACTTGAATCTGCGACCACGCTGTATCCATAACGTCACTCTACCAACTGAGCTACAGTAGGGCTAGCACAATAGGCCACGACTTGCGCGACAGCGACATAAAGCGCGAGATACTGCTATTCTCGTATAGAGATTATGTCGCTCTCGCGTAAGTCGCGCCCTGTCGTGCACGCTCTTCAGGTCTGTTATCTTTGTATTGAGTTTTTTGTTGAATTACGTCGACCTGCTGATTGGACATGTATTCTTTTTAAGTTTTCAGCCACTTATTTGGATAGGCAGTCTACCATTCAGAATCTCTCAACATTCAGGAACAGGCAACAAGCGCCCATCCTAACATAAATTTTAAAGGAAATCCTTTGTAATGATTGTGACCATTTCATAGCACGAATTTTTTTATCGGCCTATTTTCAACATGTACAGGGTCAAGTGTACTTCCAGTTTGACGTATCCCAATTCTATGTTGCTTACGATAATCTCCAGTATGACGGCACAAGGCATGAAGTGCTCTTGGATTTACCCCTAAGAAAAATCTCCAGTAAACGTTAAAAAATCTGGAAGGTTTGTTTGACAACCCAATAACGATACGAGAAAATAGTTTTATATCTAATATGTAGCCATCGCGAAGACCTAAAAACTAGATAATTCAATCAAATGTAACGATAACAGTTTTAAATATTTAGCTCCAAAGTCCGGTGTTAGGTATGTCGCTTGAGAGGTCACTCAGATCTGGAGATGCATTTTATTGGCATCAGCTCTCCTGTATTATCGGTAACTTGAAAGATATCTCAAGTGTATAAGTTCTTTATGAATCAAATACAGATTGTATTTGATTCATAAAGAACTTCATAACGATGTTGAATATTTGTTTAGGTTCTGAATGAAACATAATACTTTCAAACGGTAATTTTAAAAACTATCAAATAACACGTTATCAATGAACAATCTTTGACATGCCCTAAATTGTTATTTATTAACGGTTGACATAAATAAGGTCTCAGAAATAAGGGCCTAAGACTCTCGTACTGTCAGACACATTACTTTTGAACGAGGCCTGGGTTCTGAACATTCCCCTTTTCATACAAAACGCAATTTAGATAATCGAATTATTTGCTATACATGTTTGATCAGGCGCGTCGTGGTTGACGTATTCATTGTCATAAAAACAATACGGAATCAAGTACTTATGCTTCGCGAAAAGTCAGACTTTTCTGACTTTCCGCCACCTTCGTCACAGAGAACACAATTAAAGCATTAAAGGCGCGAGCGAAAAGTGTGCGGTGATATAAATTATGCATTACTGCAGATTTTTCCGGATTATACCAGATTAACAAATGACAGCCGAGAACGGGTAACAATTATATGCAAAAATTTATACACGTTTTGGTATTTTGAATTCTTTACCTCGTTCCGTATTTCCCTAACAACCAGGGTCTGGCAATCTAATTTGAAAGTCAACCTGACTTTCGAAATGAAGTGTCGAATTCCAACCATTCCAAAACCCATTGAACATGACACACAATTCCTCAAATCATGGTTTTCAAAAATAATATATAGAATTTCACAACATCCATGACCATGCGGAAAATGGACCCAAAACATCAAATTATGATGCCGATATTTGAGCTAACATCAGAGATATTAATGGTTAAAGTTATTGGCCGGGACAGGCTCCATCTCTTTTTAGCTTAACAGCCTTTTCGTATGTGCCTTGTATGGCGCTATTAAGGCATGTGGCAAATAAATATAGTCGATTCTAACTTCAGATTTACTTGATTGACGACTTCCGAGGTCGAGTGGCCTGCACATGTTTTCAAGCTGTCGCCATCTATGAGGTCCCGGTTCGATTCCCAGCCGGGTTAATGTAGAAAAAACTAGCTTTTCTATATTTTCTCGCGTGTTTATAAGTGCTTTAGTTCCTTACTTTGAGATCAGAGCAACGTATGGAATGTTATCTAATATTTATGAATGTAAGTATGAATATTTCTATGAATATTTGTTTTCGACGTAAAAAGAGGCGTTCCGTCGCCGCGCAACGTTTTAACGGATCTTGTGGTATGTATGTAGTTTTAATTTAAGTCTAGTAAAGACTGCATCATATCCAGCTACACATTGACGGACCTTGTTCCGTTGCACAGGAGGCGATATTCGAGCAAAAGTGTATAGCTTGTTGTGACGTTGCGTGTACAACGCATCGTGTGGCATCGCTCTTATGCTCTTAAGAGACACGTGTTCTGCAATGGAATAATTGAGATAAGCTTTTAACGTTTTTCTTCACTTAAGGGAACAAGTTAAAATATAATTTATTATCTTAAAAGTTGGTAGTACTTATTTTTTAATTTTAACGATGTCAAGTTGGCAACGTGCCTGCCACTTGAACCGGATTTCCAGAACGACCTCGGATTGAGACTTCCATTGTGGTGTGCCAAAATTAACAAAAAAATATGTAATTTATTAATGGGAAAGTTTAACGAAGTACACTATGAAATTTACTTAGTAACAAATAGAATATAATCACATATTTGTTTATAATATCAAGTGACGGGACGAACATGTCGTGGGGCTGGACTCCAAATATGGTAATTTTATTGAAACCGCTGGTCATTCCTTAATGGAGACTCCACTGAGACGAATTAGGTATTGCAATTAAGATTATACTTGTTATTCTGATAAATCTAGTTGCAATGGCATGTGAAACTCAATAGACTGTCACTGGAACGGCAGTGATGTCATTCATTCATTCATTCACTAACAATCGATATCACCATATTAAACCAACCACGGCAATCACTACACATGTCTTAATTATCATTTCATTCAATCAGCAATTCAATCTTCGAATTAAATGTATATTTTTTATGTCAAACAATTGGTAGACAACGCTCGACTTTAACCATAACACAAATTTGTATCTGAATAATGGGAAAATAGAGATGAATATGCTATAGGCGAAAAATATGACGCGTCGCAAAGCTTCGACTCTGCGCCAGCCTGTTGAGTAGAGCCTACGAGTGACACTGAAGAGCAAAATATCAAAAAACGCAATGACAGTTAAAAAGTATCTCGATGGCTCGCTACTAACACACCATTATTTTTAACTTTTAGTAGAATAGCAAACGTATTGATATACAACTGAGATGATTTACTTACTTGACAGACTTAGGGCCCTGGCGGTAAGATAGATACACGACTTTCCCGAACAGTTGTAGTGCCACTCAAAGCTTTAAATCGCAATGATTTGAGCCCGTCACTTTGAGACATAAGTTGACAAGTTCCATGATACTGAAATTTTACTAGTGTCTTTACTTTTCAAAACCGAAACACAATAATGCTGACATTACTGCTTGACGGCAGAAATAGGTAATGTGGCAGTACTTCCCTGGACGAATTCTTCCACAAGACGCGCAACTACTACTAAATAAAATACTTAATTTTGTTGTTGACTTAAAGTTGACAAGTCCCATGTACATCATTAGCAGCGTTACCCTTAAGGCTACAAACTAGAGGACAGCAGGCGTCGGCGCGATGGCGTTTGGACGCACGGCCGGCGGTACACGATCGTCGCGCTCCAATCGAGTGATGAATGCGCATTCCAAAGTCATAGGGTCGTATTCTAGAACTCTACTCAACGCTCAAGTTAGGACTTGAGTATGATTCAAAGCACTAGAAATCATAATCAAGTCCTTGCCATTAGGGTCGTATTTCCAGTACTTGAAATTAAACTCAAATCCCGACTTGAGCATTGAGTAGAGCTCTGGAATACGACCCTAGTGTCGTCTTGTTGTTTACCCACATCTATCATCGTCGGAAAGAATCATTTCAGCAATTTTAGAAAGACCACCAATATGGAACAGCAAACATGTCGTCCTTAGAAATAAAAGGATTATTAATCACTATAAAGACTAGAAAGGAGACTCTATTCGTTTATAATTGGAGTGTGATTCCAATTCTGGCTTGACATTAGCAAGAATATGGTCAAACATTGTTACTGACATTTGAGCGTTATCATAGAACTTATCCGGATCTTGTCTTTGGTACTCGTAATTTCCGTAGAACTCGCCTTTTTGCTTTCTTTGTTTGTAGTACGGGTTCACGTACTATGCGCCCATAATACCTCATACTGAACAAAACTATTAGGTACTATGAAAAGATCACGTCACAGCACTGACATCGCACTCCTACTTTCGTGACGTCACACGCAGCAAACTAAGCGATCCGGTTGCTGGCGCGCCGGTAACAGGTCACTTTTACCGCGCCACACTGCTTGCATCGCTGTTGCCACCGCGCCGCCCGCTTGTTGTCAAGTTTGTGTCCTAATATTTTATGGTTGGTGATGATGTTGTATATGATATTTTGTTTTTCGTGGACTTCGGGTCACCAGTATTGAAGGCTAAAGGTTCTTCGAACTAACCTAATTTGTCACTACTTATTACTCTAACTCAGTAAGCGCAAGAGCTCTAAATTGTCCTAATTCAAAACGGAGTACGCCGTGAAATTCCCAAATTAGTTTACCATCTCAAAGTGACAGTGCCAAGCTAGGTTGGCCATTAAATCATATGCATGAGAATGCTAATTATGGTAATGAATGTAATTATTACGAGGAAGTATAAGATGAGACTTCTCGAGGAAAATTAAAAAGGGGATGTTGACAAATTAACCGGGCTGACGAAAAATATCTTTTGGAAGTACTCCATCTTAATTATTAATATTTAGATCGAACACTAAGAAAAAATTTCTTGGATCGGGCTGGAATCGTATCTGCGCCTTCTGGCACGGTATGTTTGAAGACACTGGTTCGAATCGAAATGAGTTATTTCTCAAAATAATTGGATGTCATGGTAACAAAACATCGTGATATTCTTAAGACTTAAAAATTCAAACTTAAAAATTATAATACTCCATCTTGATTATAAGATAGACTAGAGCTTAAACGTGGAAGAAACACGCCACTTCACTGGAGTAAACCTGGAGTAAACAATAATGTGCTAGACAATAACCGAGCAGCAGCAGAACTCCTCGTGAAAAAGTTCGTCCAGGAAAGTACTGCCACAGTACCTATTTCTGCCGCTAGGAGTACTGTGAGCATTACTGCGTTCCGACTTTGAAGGGTAAGGGTACTGGTGAAACTAGAGACACACATGACTTGTTAATTCTATGTCTCAGGGCGACGGGCTCAGTGGCGTTGCCACGCAGATCTTTGCAATTTAAAGCTCTGAGTGTCTTTGTAACTGTAAACGGTCGGTAACAATTGGTACGGATACATCTCGAAAAGTCGGAGTCATGAAAAGGACACCGAAAGGTTTTTTGGACCAAATTATATCACGAACATTCATGATAAGGGATATATATTACAAAATAATTTAATAAAAAAGATATATGTACACCTTTTCTTATCTAAATTTACAGAGTGTAACAAAAAGGTGCGACCGTACTTCAGTTGATGACTGTACTCTAGATAACAAAGAAGTTTTGTAAAAAAATTTCGTTGTTTTCCTTTTGCAATTAACAATTAGGTTTATGCTGAAGTGATTATTTGTGTATGATTTGGATGATATCTTAAAATCAATTGATACTCCACAATGTTTGAAGACCCGCTTATTTAACCAATGTGTCTTGCCCACTATAACTTATGGGCCAGACGTGGACGCTCGCACAGAAGGCTGTATATAGAATGAGAATCGCACAACAAGCCATAGAGCGAGTTATGCTTGGCATCAAACTTATAGATCGAGTTCCGAATTCCGAAATCCGTAGACGAACTAAGGTGCAGGACATAGGAGATCCGATAACGAGTTTAAAATGGAGCTGCGCAGGACATGAGGTGGAGTAAGGCGATAACCGAATGTTATCTAAGAAATAGAAACGTGGAAGGTCCTGTGGCGAGATGGGTGGACGACATTGATGTCGCGAAGTAGATGTGTGAGACCAGCACAAGATGGCGGTGGATGGCACAAACTATGGGATGGCTATACCCAGCAGTGGGTGCACTCGAGCTGTGGATGATGTATGACTAGGAAAAAGAATAGAAAATAGAAAGAGAAGACGACCAAGAATAGCGTACAGTGAACAAATAAAGAAGAACGTCAAAACGAGCAGCTTTAAAGAGGTTAGAAGCTGGCTACGAACTGTGACGACTAGAGGAGTCTACACCGACAAGAGCCTGGCTCTTAAGTAGGATGATGATGAACGAATAACAGCTGAAGTATTCGACTCACTATTTCAACGAAACATTTCACCGAAATACCACTAATTCGACAGATGAACACTACTCCTACAGAGCTCGTGTTATATTTTAAGACTTACGTAGTTATTCAGTAAAAATTTATCACTAATCACACGTTAACCGTAAACATAAAGATTGGTTAAATATCACGTGAATAATTAAAGTGTTACAGGGGTAAGTAACCTTAACCAGACTTAAAATCAGCTATGAGCGCTTATTTTGCCTATGCACACGCTTGGCTGACATATGGAATAGTGTTGTGGGGTTCCAGTACAGATGTAACGAAGCCCTTCCGGTCACAAAAGAGGTGCATAAGGGTGCTTGCTAATATAAAAGTAACAGATAGCTGTAAACCATACTTCTCAGAGTATGAAATATTAACTCTTCCTTCCCTTTATATTTATGCGGCTTGTGATTTTGTTAGAAAGCACCCAAATCTCTTTCCATACCACTCCCGCCCACAAAACTTAAGACCAAAAATACAGCTTGCCAAGCCCATATGTAAAATTGAAATGTTTGGAAGTGGCCCTTTAGCAATGTTGGTGAAAATTTATAATAATTTACCCAATAATATTAAGAAAGAAGGAAATGTAATCAAATTTAAAAAAAACGTTAAAAGAGTACCTCATTAAAAAATGTTTCTATTCGCTTCAGGAATATTTAAATAATTAATGTAGATTATTATTTTATCTGTGTTGACGATTGTCAACCTTTTTTCTCCAATTTTTATTTAAAGTTTATTATTTGACAAAATTTAATCATTTTTCGTATACCTAGTTTAATTTTAATTTTATAACTTATTTAATTTGTCAAATTTGCCAAATTTTATTGTATTTAATTATTTTGTAATTTAAATTTTATTTAAATTCTATAAGGATCAATGTTATAAAATTATTTGCTTGTTAATAAATTAATATAATTTTAAGATTGCAGTGCCCTTGCAGGGTTCATGTTTTGGTTCATCACAACATTATTTTTAACAACTACATTTGTACAACATGATACGCAATAAAGAAAATTTGAAATTTGAATTTGAAAAAACTTTAAATATAGTTGTCTACGAACAGTTCCCGCGGAATAGTGATCTTTCGCATATATGAGAATGTTTTGTCGCAGTTCTAAGTCTTCACAGTGAGTGTGCGACTATTGCAATTTACTGTGGCAGCCGCTAAATTTATATGGCTTAGGTTGGATATGATTGGATACAAAATAAATACCGACTTTGTAAGTGTGAAATTCACCAGAACACAGTACAAATACTTGATATTCTTAAGATGAAGTTGGGTGCCTTCATTTACTAAATGACAATTTTACTGCCATTCCTTGGTCATATCAGATGTCGTGGTCCTTTTTGTAACCATTCGATACACAACACAGAGAAATACTATGTTCACCTATCTTTTGCCGTTATACAAAATCTATTTGTTAAGCTCTCGTAAAATGAATCGTTATTTATCACTCAATATAAAAGCAAGAGATGCAACAAAGCAATCTTTGAATTTCTTTTCCTCCAATCCGGTTCCAACTGGTTATTACTGGTGCAAATGCAGTTTTTTTCCCCCATTTAGTTAGATTTCCGCAAAACAAGTGCTTCGCAGTGCTTTTAGCGCTACAATGGGTCCTGGAGGACATTTAAGCACGGACTATTTTTCTGTTTGACGATGACTTATTCATTTGTTAAAGAATGTTGCAGCTAAATCCTTTTTTGTTTGAAATAAATTCAAAGAACTCTGTCGACTAGCTTCCGGTAATTGGAAATAATATTTGAACGAATGATTGAATGAAAATGTCTTCGATGCACCTTGAAAAATTGCAAGG
The DNA here is from genome assembly GCF_003589595.1 of Hyposmocoma kahamanoa. NCBI lineage: Eukaryota > Metazoa > Arthropoda > Insecta > Lepidoptera > Cosmopterigidae > Hyposmocoma > Hyposmocoma kahamanoa. The sequence continues at coordinate 11,304,856 of NW_020653993.1, forward strand.
AAATGAGATTTTATTTGCTTAAAACATGGTGCGAAAGATGGAACATACTATTACAATGTTTTACCTGAATAGGCATGCAACATTTTACATACTCAAATTTAATTAAATTATAACACTCATCGGACATGTACAAGGAGTAATCAATCAATTAATAACAATAGAATAATAAATTATCAATCTGAAACTATTAAACATTTTACATCATTATTATATTAAACAGACATGCGTATTATAATTTCATGTCCACATCTAATAATCAACAGGGAATACGCTGACACCGTGGCCGATTCGGACGTTTTTTAAATAGACTTCGGACTTAGGTTGGCCGGAGAAAGGAAAATTTGTTCAGTTGAGGATTTTCGGATGGTTCTAACCTGGACTGTTTGTGCGGTGTACATTCAAACGATGGCTTATCTCACATCGTGACATGAGCCCTAACACCTGCACCCTTGTGGATTTAATGGCGGCTGCTAGTGATGCGGTTGGCGTGGCTGAGTTCTGGGCCATCAATACGATAAGAATCATAGTATTGGCACATACACTATTCGTTTGTAATTATTTATTGTGTGAGATAAAAAAAAGGGGGGGCTTTTGAAGTTACAAGTACAGCTTTTACAAAGATTATTTTAATTTTAAGTATATTACGAAGAAAAAACGAAGAAAGAAATAGTGATGAAGAAAGTTAGAACTATATTCTTATTTGAAACCAAATTACAAAAGACTTTATCTTAAAAATTCCAATAATTGCGAATTCAAAGTTTTTGTTTAAAGTGATAGAAGATAATGTGATTTAAGTGAAAATAAAAACATAATAGAAAATATTACTGTGGATCCCGATAATTAAACGAAGACATGGCGCAAAGGAGTTGTATCTAAGCCAAAACTCTTAATAAAAAAAAATTGTGCGAGAAGTAAACAAATATCATCTACATCATCTTCATTATTATAACATAGACATGAAACATTACCCGAACCCGGCAGTTTTCTTGTTTACAGTCTAAAGCATTATTAAACAGGATTTTTATTACCTATATCGTTCCATTGGTGGGCAAATACCTTCCCATTTTTCCCATCATTCGCATCCTTTTATTCCCCATGGAATTCGATCAATTCGTTATTTACCTCTTCCTTGGCAGGCCTCGCTTTCTCATTCAACATTCCGGCATTCGAGAAATGATAAGTATTCATAAGTGATATCCTGCCTTTCAAAATACAAAACAGGTCTCCGTAATTTGCATTTGAAAATATTATACAGAGTTCCGAATCACATACAAACATGCAAAACATAAATTACTTTTTACAAAATGTCACAACTTGACGCGAATTGTGAAACGCGTTGATGTTTTTAAACTGGATGTGGCATGCGATGGAAATAAATAATTATGCCAATAGTAGCCGTAGAGCTCCTTGTGAAAGAGTTCGTCCAGAGAAGTACTGACACATTACCTATTTCTGCCGTCAAGCAGTAATGTTAGCATTACTGCGTTCCAGTTTCGAAGGGTAAGGATACTGTGAAATTACAGGCACATGGCTTTGTAAACTTTTGTCTCGATGTGCCAGGCGCTGTGTCATTGTCCTTCAGATCTTTGTCAATTGAAGCTCTGCAGCACTGCAATTGTTACGGGTAGGCATGTCGCTTACCACCAAGCGCACAACTTGTTCGTCCCGTCGCTTGCCATCAAGAAAAAAAAACACATGATGGTTTTTAGAGCTGAACGGATGTCTGTATGGTGCCCATTCCTTGTCGGTCCCTGGATGATGGAAATACTATATGTATTAACATTGCACCCAAGATCTCGACATTTAACATCCCAGAAACCAAGTCTCGTTTCTTTAGGGGTCGGCTCTCCTTGTCCGCCTTCGCTACTCCGGGCGCCTTTACGTAAGCTCAAGGTCAATACCCATCAGTGGCGAGGCGTCTATATATTCCCACCGGCTTGCCTAAAGTTTTCCACGTATTATCAAATATTTTAAAGTTATTTATTACATTTTGTGCTTAATTTTACGTGTTAATAAGTGCTGTGTTTAATTGTCGCCAATGCGCCACTTGTTAAGGCCAGTGTTTTCTGTTTTGCTCCGGCGTTACTAAAGACAATTTTCACGTGTCGCCACTTACCGTCTTCATGTCTCTTTGGACGGTTCGAATTGAAGTGATCTGTGGTCAGCTTGGTCGTCTTCCAGTGGTTTCAGATTCCAACGACTAGATGTTTTAATCATATGGCTGTCATCCTATGCGCATTAAGTGGCCATATCAACGTAAACGGTTTCCCTTCTGTTTTTCCTGTATATGTAACAATAACTAAACTAGCTATCATTAGTTCCGTGAATTCGGAAGTCACATCCAGCAACTCATTACCAACGTAACAAACACATGACAGAGGGACGAAACTCCGGGAAAGTTTGAAATTGATGTCGCGAGCAATGACGCTGGCGTCAGATTTATTTATTTAGTTGCCTGACAGTTTGCTCTGACGACTGTACCCGTACGTGAGGAAGCTGTAACTGCTGAGCGCGGGTCCCCTACGTCAGACAGTTTAAAACACATTTGCAAGGCTTATTCACACGTCGGTTTGCAGGTTTTGTACTTTAGGATTTATAACGAATATTCATTATTCATCGTTTTGTTAACCCATTTGCGCCCGCCGTGCCCAATCGAGGACACTACTTTGAGTACCCGTTTTTTTATATTACTGTTAATACTCATTACAAAAGTGTAAGTGCAAAGTAAAATAGTGAATCATGATTTTATTTTTTTTAAATTGTTTAGAATTAAATAAAAGTGGTTTTACTGTTCCTTTTGCGGGGTTAATTTACGCACACGTGAAACGCTAAAGTTAGTTGTTTTTCCTGTATGTTATTACCAACAATTTATTTATTTCCTTCCATATATTGTTGAAATATATTCGTATACTATAAAATAAAAATTATATAATTGAGTTAAATAGTGTTTTGACAACTTCAGACGGTTGTATATAATAGTGTTCCCAATTGGGGCCATTGGGCGCATATGGGGTAGTTTATTAGTTTTTCATCTATAAGTAATTTTTAACGAAATAATGACGGGTATTTGGCAGCCACAATCATTACTATGGGCTTCAGAAAGCTATTGAAGCTGTAATGGATGAGAAAGACCATGATGTGGAGATAGATTTAGAGGGTAGTGCGCTCAACGACGTAGAAGTACTATACTTATGTATCGAGATCTAATAATCTACGGCAAACTGGTAATCGAACAACTGAAACTGTCTGCAAAGGAAAAACTAAGAAATATCTACTAGTGCCAGATTTGTAATACACATGAAGAGTAAAACCGTGCCAATTATGACTATCGATTTTACCCAATCAACCAAATTCTGTTCGTTCTATGGCTTGACAATAGTATTTGCACGATGAGCTCTGATTATGATAATGTCCTTTCCCTGGTGGAAATAAAAAGATGAAGCGCTGTGAAAAAACAAAAAGGTATCCCGCGTGATTTCAAACGTACCAGCAGGATAAATCAAGCTGACGAATATTTTTGTATCGCACTGCCATTCGAGGCAAAAACTGGTGGTGTCTTTTGTTCCGCTACAAGCTGGACCTAGCCCTAGCTAATACACGGCGTTTACACCTCCTGACCAATGAGACGAAGCTAGATCAGCTACAGCAGTTTAACGGTTACATCACGTCTCTATTCGAGACACAAATACTCAAAGTTTACATCCAGCAGCTTCTTTGGTGCTAAATCTACAGTACATTGGTGATGATCCCCACGTTCAGAAGTTGGCTTAACCGTTACGATGTGCAAATAGCTGTTGAGCCACAAATGAGCGCATTGACAGCGCACCGACAAATTTTTTTGACACCGTTTGAGCCCATTGTCCCCATTTGAGGACAGCAATTTTTTTTCATATAAAATAAAATAAAAAATTTTTTTCTTCATAATTTTCTCATAAGTAGGCCATTTTCTTAAAAAGTTCACAAAAAAATTTTACTTTTTTTAACGCTAATTTGTATTTGGGCGTTAATGGGTTAAAACAGTAGTGGCTTTAACAATGGTTCATCGTTATCATTTCAACTGAAAGACATCTACTACTGGAGACAGGCCTCCCCAAAGGTTTGAACAACGAACGGTCTAATGCTGCCTGCATCTAGTGGGATTCTTTTTTTATGATACCAAGAAGTCGTGTGCTTGGTGGTAAGCGACACACTTCTCCATAGAGTTGTAGTGCCACAGGGCACCGCTATTGCGCCCGTCACCCTGAGACATAAGTTCACACATGTGCCTGTAATTTCACCAACATTTCTGACAACATTCTTGAATTCTGACATACTCGTAGATTATGAAAAAGAAATAAATGACACTCTAACCGCTCACGCGATGCGCTCCTCCTACCGCAAAATGGCGGCTATTTGGTTTCGCAAATTAGAAAAGGATTCAGTTTAAATACTAGTTTTTATAAATAAAAGTTATTATTCTGCATTGCTAAATAAATACCCTCCGTACTACCAACAAAAACATCTCAAATAAAATGCAGTAATACACCGCAAATCCTGCATTTAAAAAGCACTAATTAAATTTTTGGTGTACTTGGATAAATATGATAATATTCCGTTTGAGTGGTTCTAACGATTACCATGAAATTACTCCTTAAACTATAGTTTATAAACATTCATATTCAGGGTAAACTTAAAAAACGCTACTGACGGTATGTTTTCAATAAATAAACACCGAAATCACCAGCCCAAACAATAACACACACGATAGTCGCGACGTATTTTTGAAGTTGTTTATTTTTTTCAATGACAGACCCAGGCATTAAAAACTTTATGGTTTGCTAGAGTAGTTACCGAAATAGCAATTAATATTAGTTCTTTTACCTGTTACAACTTCGATATCCGGATAAATCGGTATAAAATCATCACCGGCACCTCTAGGTGTGGTATGCGTCTACGGCTGCATGTATCGCGTGAGCGGTTATGTAATATTATTGACTGGCTTAAGAGAAATAATCTGAAAGGAAACGTTTCAAAAACAAAGCTCATACAATGTTATAATTATAATGGAAAGCCCCAGACACTCTTTGTAAGTTGTAATGGAGATGAAATTGTAGAATGTTCATCCAGCAATTTTCTCTGCCTAGTATTGGACTTTCAACTGACATGGAAACCACAAGTTGATTCAGTATGTGCAAAGCTAAGACTGCTTGCTTTTATAAAATTCAAATTCAAAATTCAAAATAATCTTTATTTCATAGGTAAGCATTATTACACTTGAAATCGTTACAATGGTTAAACTCTACCGCTCATTCGTAAGGCAGATTCCCCTGAGAAGAATGAGCAAGAAACTCTACGGGTTGCCCTTTGTAAATAACATTTACAATGTTTTTTTTTATTTGAAACATCAGAGATCGAGACTACCTCCATGAGCTTAACGGGTTACTACCACGGATTTTTGTCATCCAAGTACGCAGAAATTGTATAATAACCTTTAGTATAAAGTTTTTGTTTCACTATAGTTTTAAACCTCGTGAAAGGCAAATTTTGTATATCAACCGGAATCTTGTTATAGAAGCGTATACATTGCCCCTTAAATGATTTTTTGACTTTGTGAAGACGACTATCAAGAAAAGCTACTTTATTTTTATTCCTCGTATTAATGTTATGTCTGTCACTATTTTTCATAAAGAAATTACTATTCCTTTTAACATAAATTACATTTTCATAAATGTACTGTGAGGCTAGTGTAAGAATGTTAATTTCCTTAAATTTATCTCTCAAAGATACTTTGGGGCCCAGTTTGTAAATTGCCCTAACTGCACGTTTCTGCAGGACAAAGATTCTATTGATACCGGCGGCATTACCCCAAAGCAAAATGCCGTATGTTATTAGACTGTGAGAGTAGCTGAAGTAAACCAATCTAGCGGTTTCGACGTCTGAAAGTTTCCTTATTTTTTAATCGCGTACACTGCAGAGCCGAGCCGTTTTGATAACTTACTTATATGGGGACCCCATTGCAATTTAGCATCTAATGTTATACCTAGAAATACAACTGTATCCACAAGATTAAATTTTTCGTTTCTAACTACAATGTTTGTAACCGTCTCTCTAACATTGGGTAATGTAAATTTCACACAATTTGTTTTTTTCTCATTAAGAAGTAGGTTATTAACAGCAAACCAATCAACTACTTTTGATATAGCATTGTTCACATCGTCGTAGCAACATTGGTGCCTTTTAACTTTAAATAATAAGGAAGTATCATCATCAGCAGATAGGAATTGCTATAACGTGTCCATACAAATATATAATGCTTTGCCTGCAGCTGTCGCAGATTTACCTATAAAAATATTTAAAAAAAGTTATTTGATTTGCTATGTGATCTGTGTTCAAAGATTTTTTAATAATAAAAAGAAATTGACATTTTGTTTATACTAGTGCTGTTCTTACTTAATTGATATTGTTTAATTTACGATTTTATTGCTGTTGCTATTTATTGGCATTTTTACGTAATTTTATTAGACATTGCTTATTTGACAAATTATATAATTTTAATTTATATTTATATTTAACTTCAATTTATTTTAATATTTGCGTGCTAGTATCTGGTTCAACACGTGTTCTTGATACCTTGTATAATAATATCTTTTGTTACCGTGTTTGCTTGCGAATAAATATTTAATTTAATTTAATTTCATTACATTTCATTCTTACCCTTCAAGACTGGAATGCAGTAATGCTCACATTAAACTCACAAAAAGTAACGCTCACAAAAAGAAATGGTACGAATATAAACAAAGTGTTATTTGCACAAAAAAAAATGTATACGTGCAATTACTGGTAGGACTCCGCTTGAATCCTGTAAACCTATATTTAAAGATCTTGGTTTCTTATCCCTGCCTGCCTTATATATTTATGAAGCCAGCATTTTTGTGAAAAATAATTTACATTTGTTTATTAAGAGTATTGACGTGAACCATCGAAAGTATAGAAATCCCAAGACTAATTTTTTTTGACGTACCTAAGGTAGAAAAATATAATCAAAATTGTTTGTGTATGTGTGTCAGAATTTACAATAGATTACCAAATGACATTAAACACTTGCCCATTACATTATTTAAGACTAAATTATATGAATTGTTAAAGAATAAAGTATATTACAGTATTAGGGAATTTCTACAATAAATTTTATGTAAAAGAATTTGATTTAAATTAATTATATAGAACATAATGTAAATGTAACCATGTGACGACCTATTTTTCATTTATTTTGCATGCCTAAATTATCTTCGGGCGAAACATGCTTGTACTTATATGTATATTACTGTGTTATCATGACCACCATGTTTTATGCAAATAAACGATTTGACTGATTGATTACAGTTTGGTGGTAAAAATAGTTAAAGTGACAATACCGTCTGGACGAAATCTTTCACAAGGAGCTTTAATGCTACGGTTGTATTTATATGTATAACTCAGAGAATTTCCTAATTTGAGTGCAGGCAATTAGTGTGGTGTCTGGTACATGATTATTGTTTTATTAAATATATATGTACACTAAGGTATTGCTATATGAAACCCAACACCCGTTTCCACTAGGTTCCAAACCTCATGGTTTTGATTTCGGTAGCAAAGGAAATTAATATGGAACTAATTTCATGGTGCCTGTCACCCGTGACACGGGTCAGACCTTATGCTGTGAACCCGGTATAAGTTTGTTTTGGGCTAAATTATAGTAAATATATTTTAGCTTATGTATTGATTAAATTCAATTATAAATATCACTATGTGACACGATTTCCTTTTCCGTGTTATCTATGTTATTTTCTAATTGGTTTCGTTGTTGGTATATTTTCTAATTGGTTCTAAATGTGTAACGTATCGATACCGAACCACATTTTTATTTTTATTTATTGTTATTTTTGTAGTATTATTATAAATAGCTAGAATTTAGTTAATGATAGTGTTACAAACGAGTCACATTAGTGTAATTTTTATAATAATTATTATTTTTTTATTGGTATTTATTATTATTGTTTTTTATTTCTTTCGTTTGTAACTTTTAATTTATTTGCTTAAACGATTAACCGGTGTCAGTCCGGATAAAGAAAAATTGAAATTTCCGTACCATTAAGAAAAAGTAGTAAGTTTCGAGTTTTTGTTTTTATTCAAAGACAAAAAGGGAACATAATTATTTCAAATCAATAAATAGTACACACATCAAAAGTCTCTAGAGATCAAACACGTTTTTGCTAATAGGTTATTTTATATATTTTTTATAACACCAATAAGGTATTTTTGGTCAATTTCATTTTCAAATTCATGTAATAAAATTTACCAAAAGAAATCCTTTGATGTTAAAAAAAAACCAATTAAAAAAGCTAATTTTCAGAAATTGGCAAAAACGTGCGTTAGCCCTAGACGCGTTTGAAGTGTGTATATTTCATTCATAACTTTACAAATTGAAGACGAAGAACCTAAAAAATGTATAGATTTGCGTAATTATGTAAATATATGTTCTATGTAAATAGGCTGCTAGGTAAATAACAGTGTGACAGTCATAAAAGCAATGTTTTAGGTGTATAGCTACTTATTTCCACATACTTGGTGCTCCCTTAAATAGAAACCAATATTGTCTATCTCTCTCTCTCTCTCCCATCTGAGCGTTGTCCCGGTTGCGTCCTCAGCAGTGTTGTTGCGGCGCCCGGGGTCCGCTTTCCTGCTTTTTCTCCTCCACTTTGCACGGTCTTCGGCATCCTTAGTGGTGAGACCATTGGCACGCATATCACCCTTGGCGACGTCAAGCCAGCACTTCTTGGTTCTGCCCCTTCTACCGGGGCACGGCGAAGGTGGCATAGCCAGATATTTGTTTTCCACGTAGCATGCCGGTTTCCGTAAGATGTGACCGTACCAACGTAGGCGGCTTTCTTGCAGTTTATCTGCAATGTCACGGACGTGAAGGCCGCCGCGGATGCGGGAGTTTCTGGCATGGTCTTTCCGTGAAACTCCACACATCCAGCGCAGCATCTTCATTTCTGTGACACGCAGCTCCTGCTTATGACGCTTAAGTACGGACCACGTCCAGACACCAATATTGTCACACCAGAAAAAAACCGTTTTTGAAAATGTGTTACTTAGGTATTTTACGAATGACTATTGATTATTAACATAATAGTAATGTAATGGATTTCCCTATGACATGTAATTTTTTAAATTTTAATTGTTTTCCACTAAATTAATATTATTTTATTTGCTAATTTAATTTTTTATTTTATTAATTGTAAATTTTAGTTAATTAAAATTTTTACTTTTGACTAAATGATTATTATTTCAGAGAATTTCATATTATGTATTTTGAATATTTTGATGTCTTGATTTTGAAAAATTTTAATGTACACTTCACATAGTTCACCACACTCAGTTGTTACTAATATAGTATGGTTAGTAAGCACTTACAAACTATGGACCTATGCTCTTTGAGAATAAAAGATGTAATTATTATTTTATTAACCTTAATTAAAATTCACAAAATAACGAAACGTGTTTTCACAAGTCCGATCGTTATTTTACTTCATTTATTTTAGGTGTAATTTGAAAAGAAAAAATTAGTCGACTGTTGTTTTTTCTCATTTATTTGTTTTATTTTCTACTTCTAGTTTCTCGAGTGGTTGGAGATTGATTTTCCTTTATTAGCGGGCTTTACACAGACACTATATTGCACGTGATACAGTAAACGTGCGCGATCGAGCGGGCGTGTAAAGACGTTAGTAGGAAAAGGGAGAGATCGCGTGATTTCGCTCATCATTGCCTTGTACACTTTTCTGTTGTAATAAAAATGAATACGAGCAATAGCTCGCAAAAAGAAAATAATTTAAAAACGTCAAACAGAAAATAGCGCACGACTGCGCGTGCTTGTTTTCCTGCGCGCAATTCTGTATGCTCCCAGGGTGAGTGTGTGAAGAATAGCCCCTATTTTAAATTTTGTAACCAATTGAAAAAAAAAACTATATTTATTCAACTTTGATTTGATCAATATTAAACTGTTACAATTGTTAATCAAGTAACAGGGGATGATAAGAAGAGTCATAAAGTGTTAAGAAGTAAATAGGAAATGTAATTTGTTCTATCTTACCTTGACACTGTAGTGTATCTCGTCGATTTCGGGTTCCCGTTAGCACTTTCCACTTCTTTAACTTCTTCTTTGGACACTAAAACAAAAGATAAAAGATATTTTTAACAATGAACTTTAAGGCGAGTGTTAGGACTTCTAATGAATTTATACATATAGATATTTATTAATATTCATTTTTTAAATAAAAATGGAAGTAAATACATGTTACCTAATACATGGACTTCCGCAAAGTAACACCTGAATCTAAAATTACCCATGTAACGCCTTTATTTTATCAGTATTGTATGAAACAATACACTTTTTTTATCAGATTAAGTAACGGGACGAACAGTCGTGCGTTTGGTGGTAAGCGACACGCCTGTCTACAACTGTTGCAATACCGCTCAGAGCTTTAAATTGCAAAAATCTGTGTTTTATTTATATAACATTTTTATTATTTTAGACTCTCGCCTCTGGCAAGGCCTAGAAGATTAGTTATGAAGTATTGAAGCGACACACACGACGACGCTGACAGGAATTAACTCACGTGCGGACAAAACAATTGGGATTATTTCATTGCAGGCCAAATTATTATAATCCTTGAACGTATATACGCACTATAACAGATACCAACCCTAGGGAAGAGGATATAGACATCCGCATCCAGAACACCCTACGATGTAGTGCACAAAGTGTTGGTGTCCAGACTTCTGAGCCCTCAAGCCAAAATTTGAATCTACAAGACCGTCATATGGGCCGTCCTTACGAACGGTAGCTGGAGAGTTCGCACTAACGCTGAAATGGAAGAGCTCGTCGTTCAGCCAAACATCATTGGCGAGACCAAAGCGTACAGACTTCGCTGGCTCGTCTATTTAGAAAGGATGAGGATTGGAACGTAAAGAGAACCTATCTGGGTCGACCTACTGGACGAAGACCGGTTGGTCGTCTCAGGGACCTGCGCGAACTACAAACCCTCAATTGACGAGAGATTGGGTCACATTTTGGGTCGCTGAGTCAGCAAAGTAGTAGCAGTATAGGACGTATATTGGATTGACTATCACGATAATGAAAAATAAAATAGTAAACAAAACTTCTAAGTTAAATATTTACAAATCGTTTAAATGTTCGAGTTCGCAAGCGTCTCGAAGTCCATCAGATGATTAACTTTGTGTTTACTTAATACCTAATGATGTCTTGTTAAGTAACATTCTCCTAAACGTTACAACACAATTCATATTTTATGGGCATTCTAGGAAATTTTATTACGGGTAAAGTTGGTTCCCTGTTGTTGTTCATATAATAAGAAGGATTTACAAATACAATTTCCTGTCGAGTCTGTGAGTTAAAAAATGCAGGTGGTTTAAAAATATTTAATAGCAGAGGTCCGTACAAGACTCGAAATTGCATTCTCTTACTTGAAAGGCAGGCGTCTCAACTTCGACTGTAGTAGCTGGAGAGCTCCGTGTGGAAGAGTTCGTCCAGGGAAGTACTGTCACCTTACATATTTCTGCCGCCAAGCAGTAATGTGAGAATTACTGTCTTTCTGTTTTGAAGGGCAATTCTGGTGAAATTATAGGCACAAGGGACATGTCAACGTATGTCTCAGGGTGACAGGCGCAGTGGCAGTGTCCCTCAAATCTTTGTCACTGCAACTGCTGTGGACACGCTTGTCGCTTAACATCAGGCGCTCGAGTTCGCTCTGTGACTTGGTATCATAAAAAAGAAGAAAAAAGATTCGCTCTTCGGTTTTAGGCTGCTAACATTTCATATATGCAGTTAATTGACTGCATGCAGTCGATCTCGGTTGCTATGTCGGTTAATCAATCTGTTAGCAGCTTTAGTGTTTGCTACACATAGGAAATGAAAAAACCGACCTCGAAAGTTCGTAGAATTACATCTATTTACCAAGTTTTACTGAAATCGGCTATCGGAAAGTGCGCGAAACCGGATTCATCGCCTAGTTTGCCATCCTTAGAGGTGGAATATTATTTCAAATTTAAATGGGACCAATATTGAGATACCCTCTTTCCGAAAAAAAAGAAGAATCATGAAAATCGGTTCACAAGTAATTGCGAAACACACATACGAATTGAGAACCTCCTTCTTTTGACGTCGGTTAAAATAGATCATAACAATATTATTAACGTGCCAGACAACTAGGATAATGAACTGGTTTCCAACTAGTGAACCAAAAACTGTGGATACCAGCGGCACTACGTAAATTGTACATACTGTTAATCAAACCCAAGGACATTACACACCATTAAAACACAAGCCAACTAGGTACTATTATAAACAGACAGCAAAGGTTGACTAACACCATATTTTCATTAACGTACATAGGGGTATAATAACACTAGTTCCCCAAGGGGCAATGTGGTAACTGCGGCTGAAATTACGCTCAAGCGACCCCAAGTGAACGTTTTGCCTTACTACAGTCATTTTATATCCTTTTCTGTGTGTTATGCGTGCAAAGTATTACATAGTTTCTGTTGAATTCAACTTTAAATACCACATAGTTGTACAAATTAAGTAACAGTAGAGCTCCTTGTGGAAGAGTTCGTCCAGGGAAGTACTGCCATCTTACACAGAGCTTCAAATCGCAAAGATCTGAGTGGCACTGCCATCGCGCCCCTCAACCTGAGACATAAGTTAACAAGTCCCATGTGCCTGTAATTTCACCAGCACCCTTACCCTTCAAAACCGGAACACAGTAGTGCTGACGTTACTGCTTGGTGGCAGAAATAAAGTGGCAGTACTACCCTGGATGAGCTCTTTCACAAGAAGCTGTACTGCTATTAAAAAATCTATCTAAAATATATCTACTAATATACATATACTTGTATAGCATTATCTCTGAGAAGACCTACGCTCAGTAATGAGATGGTTACGTAATTGTACTTTCCATACATTGTGTTTGTCCAGGGGAGCGGGCAAACTTCTAGTTATTATAAGTTTAACTTCAGATTTTGCAGCTGAAATATTGTACTTTGTTAACTGTAGATTGTAAGAAAATCAGTAAGCCATATTTGTAACTTGACATCATTTTTATATGAAGCCAATTTGTAATGCCTCCGTGGCCGAACGGTTACCATGCCGGACTGCCACGCAGAGGTCCCAGGTTCGATTCTCGGGCCGGGAGAAATATTTGTATGGCCTACATTTATTTCTCTCGTGAGTTTGGGTGTAATTTATGGTTGTCTATGTGTGTGTCCATGGCACCCGCGACACAGGGTTTCCCTAGTGCGGGGCTATGTTGAGTGTGAGCGTTATTATTATTAATGCATATTCAGTATATGAAGCAAAACAAACTGATTATCGTCATTCTTCTTATTTAACAGATTTTGCTGTTTCGATGCTACATTCATAATAGCACATACAACTGTATACACTATTTCTGCCGCCAGGCAGTAATGTGAGTATTATATATGGGTGCTAGTGACATTACAGGCACATGGGACTTTTTATCTTATGTCTTAGAGTGCCGAGCGCAGTGGTAGTGCCCCTCAGATCTATGCGATTTAAAGCTCTGAGTGGCACTGCAATTCTTATGGTCAGACTGGTCGCTTTCCACCAGACGCACGACTTATTCATTCTGTCACTATCATAATAAAAAAATATGATTATAAGTGACGGAACGAACAAGTGCGTCTGGTGGTAAGCAACACGCCTGTCTATAGCTGTTGTGACATAAGTTGACAAGTTCCATGTGTCTATAATTTCACCAGCAGCTTTCTAAACCGGAACGTAATAAAGCTCCCATTACCACTTGACGGCTGAAATAAGTAACGTGACAATACTTCCCTGGACGTCTTTCACAAGGAGTGTTACTCTACCTATTGATTACAAATGATGCATTGGATACGCCTAAATTGTACTTAGTTATAAAACTTGACTTACTTGATTAATTTTCTCTACAATGTATCAACAAACATTTGAACGTGGATTGCTTTACCTCTTTAATGTACCTAGCTATAGTTTAACTTAAATGTAGTATGTTTGGAAAGTAGCTTTGTTATGGACTTTGTAATTTCAATTTCAAACGCGAGTTCAAATGTACTTAACGATAATAATAAAGGTTTATTTAAATTACAACAAACGTTACAATCTTATAAAATAAAAATTTTGATACGTAATACACGTAACTGAATTGTAATTAAATTATAATAATGTAGCATTGACTTACAAATAAATGGACGACGGGTCTAATACAAAAACCACGAAAAAAACGTCTCAAGTCAACCTATTTAAACTTAGTGACATGTAAAGGAATATGAAAAAGCTAAAACGTTGAATTTAAATTGTAATGTCATCGCAGTACTGTCTAATTTTGCTTGCTTCGCTGTCAGTCGAACAAACGAAGACTAAAGCGTGAATGACGCTCTGTATACGATTTTAACGCCCTATAAGTTCGGACACTTTTTAGCGCGGACCCAACGTCTATACAATTGTAAGTCAATGCAAATAAAATAAAAAAATGTGGATGCGAATTATAATAAGTACAACATAAATAACATAATTAGAAAAATAAAATTGTCATATGCCTACAGCGTTTTCAAATAGTTCACTCTGTTTGTATGTATAATTTAAAGATTTTTTTGACAGTACACAGTATACACATGTTACTTTGTTTCTGAAAAGTTTACCGATTCCCCATTAAAATTACAATTTTACAAACAAAAACAACAACAAGTTTAATTTTAAAAGTTTTTTTCGTATCCACAATTTGCATTATGTCTGTTCGATAAAAGTTTTCACTTGACCCGTGACAATTTACGAACTTGTCAGAAAAACTGTTTATTAAAAAAGTTTACGAAATTGTTATTAAGAGAAAAAAAAAAAAAACGTTTTTCTGAGTATAGCTAACACCTAATAATGAAGTCAATTAGCCTAGTGAAGGTTAAATAAAAATCCAAAATATTGATCTGTCATATTAGACATCGTCAACTTCAGAAGAGGATGTGATTAAAATACGTTGCTTACATATTTTTCGCTTCAATAACTTAAATTACATTAGTGCAAAAGTAAAGCAAAGCCGTGACGAAATTGAATAAGAAATTAATAAATTCATCTTCGCTATAAAACATCGAAGCTAATTACCAACTACGAAACTCCGAACCTCTTAAAAGGGAATTTAATAAGTCCCACCGGATCCGGACGCGGAAGTGACAGATATAGAATGGAAGCGTTTAATTGGTTGTTGAGAATCCCCATTTTACCAATTGGAATGCTTGATTGGATTTCAGAATTTTCGGTTCTATTTACGAAATATTTTTAACGGTTGTTTGTTTTTTTTTTTCGTTTATCATCAAAAGATGTTAAGTTCACAAGATAAAAGGTGACCTGTGCTCCGTAGCGAGTTTAATTGCTAATTTCATAATTATGATTACTATTTTATATTTTACATATACTCACGCCTTTGGATTCCCAATGAAGTAGGCAGAGATTGTCGATCGACACTACAATATTGGAAATATCTTATAAAATTTATATTTCATGTTACTAAAAAAAACCAAAATTTCGGGTTATTAAATCTATTATTGTTATATCATTTTCTCTCAATTCGACTGAAAATTACAAGGAAATATTCCAGCTCTAAAAGTGGCAAACCAGGTGATGAATCCAGTTTAGCGCACTTTCCGGTTATCGATTTCTACAAAACTTGGGAAATAGACGTAATTCCACAAACTTTTGAGATCCATTTTTTTACTACTATTCTGTACTTTCTGACTCTGAAAGCGGTCCTGCTCGATACGGCACGTATCACGTCGAATCTTTGCATCGATACAAACGCGCGATTGCATCGATGCAATCGATAAATCCCAAGTGTAGCGATGCATTCGCGCGTCTATACCGATGCAGTTGCGTACTTACATCGCGTTTGCATCACTGCTTAAAACCGCGCGTGTGTGTAAAGGTAGGCGATTACTGACGTCGTATTTTTTACTAATTAAAATATCAAATATGATGCTACTCAAACTTTGTTAAATTGGCCTGAAGGTCTTGCGACCGGGCAATAAATCTTCTGCGTATAAATCTGTGTACAGTCTAGGCTCTCGGGTTTCTCTCAGAGAAAAGTTTAAGGAGACTGGTATCATGACTGTGGCATCACAGTACATTTACTCAAATATTTTATATGCCCGTAAAAATATACATAATTTCAATAAGAAAGAAGATATCCATAATATTAACCTTAGAGCTAAGTCCAAACTCATGGTACCACGATTTCGTTTACCTAGGTAAACAACTCTTTTATGGGGAACTGTATACGTTTTTACAATGAGATTCCGGAGCGCATATTAAGTTTATCATTTCTTAAGTTTAAAAACTACGTTAAAAATATTTTGATCGAAAAAATATTTTACCAAATTGAAGACTACGTGTTAGATAAAGATGTATGGAAAGACGACACGGCTCCAGAATCCACACAAATTAGATTCAAAGTGTATTCCATAGCATTTAAGTTTTTTTGAAAAATGCAATCCCTAGAGTTTCTTGCTCGTTCTTCTCAGGGAGGTCAGCGTAGGGAACGAGCTGTAGCTTAAATGTGATGTTTTCAAGTGTAAATTTATTTTACCTATGGAATAAATAATCTTTGACTTTGACTTACAAAAAAAAGGTTGGTTAAAATATTATAGTCCTCCTCCTCCCTCCTTGTTTAGTGGCGTTTGTTAGCTTTCATTTGAACTTGTTGCCATGGATTTTCAACAAAATATACATTAAATATTGGTTGTGTTTAGTTATTTTATTTACTTGTCGAAAAAGTATTGTACGCAATCTTACATAATTAGGCCACGGTTCTCGACTTTAAGAGTGGTTGCACACGGTGACATTTATCTGCGATGCAAACCCGCGACTGTATCGATTCAAACCCGCGATGCAATCGCCTATAAATCCCAAGCGTAGTGATGCAATCGCGCGTTTGTATCGATGCAATGGCGCGCATGCATGTATCGCGCGCGCGTGTAAAGGTAGACGATTAGCGACTGGCGCAAGGGAGGTAATTTATTTATTAACGCTAAATACGAAAAAAATAAAGTACATTTAATAATTTATGAAAGCCGGCATATAAAATACAAGAACACACTCATTTTTAACCGTAAATTTCACTCGACTACGGACGCGAAATTATTTTTCTCTTATTTTAAGGAGGGCCCTTCAGTTCGCTCCGTCGTTTGTTGAACGACCCTCGTTTTAGGGTTCCACGCATAATGGAAAAGCGGACAAATAACTGTAACGTAAAAAAAATTAATGGGCGCCAATTTCACGAACAAAACACGCTTTGAAGAATGAGCCTTCAATTGTGTAATTTATTTGATATTAAAATCCTTTAATTATTTATTTGTAAAATTTATCGGAATTCTCGTCAAAATTAATACAAAGATCAAAGTTATAGAAAAACTTTTCGACCCGATGGGGCTTGAACCTACGACCATACTGCACCGTAGTATTGCTCTTACCAACTGATCTATGTTAATTCGAAGCTGCTAGTGACATCCTGGTGAGAGATTTCAGAAACTGCGGTGAAAAATGGTGTTATGCAGTATGACAGTCGACCACGCCAGTCCAATACGGATTATCGACACACATTAATGAATTTTCAATGAAAACTCTGTCACAAAGCCTGCAAGGATTTCATCAATTTTCATGGATTATTACATATACGTTTATTCAATATGATAGCAGTCGCGTTTGTTTAATCTGAGCACAATTTTGCGAAAATTGAGAAAAAAACTGAGCGAAATTAACTTTGTCGTTTTCAGCAGAGTTTTGTGAATATTTTCCGTTTATTTTAGTCTTGACCTATGTGGAAATTGATAATTCGTAAATAGTGTGGTGATTTTCTATTCAAACATTACTGTTTTACGGCTTAGGAGTTATTCTACCGGCCCCCTTGCTCTTTCTAGATGAAATACCTGTACAGGATTATTAGTAATATAAGACTAATGACCTCGCAGGACTACATGACAACAACTTTCGTATATAATATATTTAAATGAATCGCTCTAAACGGTGATAGCTTTGCGCAGTAGCAAAATAAAGCACGACTACCAAAAATATTTTTAGGAATGTCAGCCACGCGGTAGGCGTCGCTAAAAATACAGATTTAAAAGTACAACAAAATCTTTTTTTTCGCACTAGGGAAACCCAGTATCGCGGGTGCCATGGACACACACATAGACAACCACAAATTACACCCAAACTCACGAGAGAAATAAATGTAGGCCATACAAATGTTTCTCCCGGCACGGGAACCGAACCCGGAAACTGCGTGGCAGTTCGGCATGGTAACCGTTCGGCCACAGAGGGAGTTTTTTAATAAGCCTAGCTGTCCCGCGGTTGGGAAAGCCTCCCTCTCTTTTTTCTTTATTTTCGGGTTTGGACAGCATCTGGCCAGTCCTTCAAAAAGGATTAGGTCATCTTGTCATTATTTTCGGTTTTTGACAGCGTCTGGCTAGTTCTTTAAAAAGGAGTCTAGGTCATATTATTTAGTTTTATTTATATATAATTTTAAATAAATAGAAAGATTAATACAAAGATCAAACAATTAGAAAAAATTCCTTTGATCCGGCCGGATTCGAACCGACGTCCCCTAGCAAACTGTGCTAACCAAGCCACGGAACGAACCAGCGGACCTCACGAATCTTTCTATGTGCTTGTGTTGAAAACCAAATACAAAGATCTAACATCTTTGCAGTTGGTTTTCAACGAATTTTTAGCCGTAGCGCCATCTATGAGAAATCTATGAAAGTATTTCGTCACCAAGCTAGGTAACTTTACAGCTATCAGCCTAAAGTTAATACAAAAAATAATTGAATATCATCGTGGTTAAACATTCTGACATTCAATAAAAATTTAGATTATTTTTGGTTAATTTTGTTTATATTGTTTTGTTACAAGGCATGAAACAAAAGCTGTTGCTTAAGATGTTAGTAATATAATCCTGCATGTTTGATAGTATCTTACAAATGACTAGCTCGCATCTTCTGAAACCATAAATTTTTTAAAAAACCACGGAACCCTGCTCATTGCATTCCACGTTTCCACCCCAGTGGGTCGAAAAGCGGATATTTTCCAGTACCTTCAACTTATTTCTTTCATAAATATTAAAAAGTGTTCGGAATTGAAAGAAATATTCAGTGTCTTAAATGTGCCTCCCAGCCCACTGTGCTCCTTTGTAAGTTATTATTTTGTTTGTTTATTGTTATGATTTCCTGTTGTGTTGTTTTCAAGTCTTTGAAATAAAAAAGAAGACTTTGGTCATCTAAATCAATTTGTCTATTTTGTATTAACAAATTTGTTTTGGTTTTGTTTAAATTTTCTTTGCTTTATTTCTTGTTTTAATAATGTCGTCGTCGTGTCGTCGTTTAGCAGTAATAATTCATTTTAAGCCCTGGTCCACGTTTGGCAATAAGCTCATATATTGAACGTTCTAATCAACGAAAATTAAACGAAAATCTCGATTTTCCAAATGTAAACTTATTTTCAGAAATTTTATTTGCCAGTTCCCGACAGTTAGCTTTTTCGTTTAGTGACTTTATTGGTTTCAACGTGCGCCATATGTACTGTTGTCACCACGACTCAGCACATTAATCCCCGTAAGACGTCTCTCTCCTGATTTACTATCGGAACTAGCATTCGGAAAAGTTTACAGAGCATTTTGGATTTAGTAATTTACAACTTTAGCTGTAGTATTTTTACGATATCAAGTGATGTAGTAGTTGTTCACCTGGTATTGCTTGGTTAGAGTGACACTGAGAGCTTTAAATAGCCACACTGTCACCCTGAGACATAAGTTTACAAGCCCCACCGTTACCCTTC
>NW_020653993.1:11344767-11411165 GCF_003589595.1 Hyposmocoma kahamanoa
AACACTGACTGACCCTTTCCACGCCCGCACATGTGACATATGCGCTCTATAGTCTATAGTCCCCAACACGCATTGCGTCAGTGTGGCCGGCTATGGACTGCCAGCAAAGGGATGTAAAATGCGTTGATGATTATATATTCTGTTTGTAAACGCTTACGTAGCATCTGCGAGTGAATAAACAAACGTAATAATCCATGAAATTTGCTGGAATCCCAAAAAAAAAGCTTTAAAGCCCGGAATGTAAAAACGCTGAAAATTTATTATGATAGATTTTTCATTGCGTCTGAGTTTAACGAGCTGGAAAACGACTATTTCCTACAAATACGCATGATTCCAATAGCGGATATTAATTTGTGATATTGCGCCAAAAACATCCGAAAAAGCACGATAGTGCTTTCGGTACATCTCAAAATTTTTGACTATCGATTTTAATAACGGTATTTTTGATATTGGTAGATGTCGTTTTGCTAATTTGAATGTATACTAATACTTTGTGTGATTCTGAGCTATGCTTGGAAGTTCTCTAAAGGACAAGACTCAAAATGAGGTTATCTGACGGAGAATCAAGGTCTACGATATAGCTGGTAGAATAAGCAAGCTGAAGTGGCAGCGGGTTGGCCGTATCTGTCGAAGAACCGATAACCGATGGAGGAAGCGAGTTCTTGAGTGGAGACCACGGCAAACGTACTGTAGGACGCTCTCTGCTTAGGACCCCGATTCAGAACTTTTCGATATCGTTCGTATTGGATATCGTTCTCGAATCGAAGGGCGCATTCCGAGTTCTTTAGAACGTTCCAAGTTAAACGCTCCATTCGGATTCGGATATGACATCGTTATCCAACAGCGTTTACGGAGTTACTCGGTGAAATAGATTATAAGAAAAATGAAAATCCTTTTGTATACATTTTTAAGACTTTAAAGGCCTAAAATATATACATTATAATATACATTAGTGTTGCATTAAAATAAATTAATAAAATTGAACACAATCCAGACTTTATTTAAAATAATAAGAGATTTCCATCTTACAATTTTGCTTTATGCAATAAAACGTTCTGTAACTTTAATTCGATAACTATGTTCTGAATAATGTTTGTAGCCGTGATGATGTAGGGTGTGAAGTCATGCAGGTTTCTTTTCGGTTTGACGTTCGATTTCGGTGTGGCGAATAAAATTGAAAAGAAATCGGCCGACAACTGACTTATCGTAACGTTCTGAATCGACCCCCAGATGGAGCGACGACCTGCGAAAGGCTGCTGGCAGCAGATGGATGTCACAAGCTGAAGACTAAATGGAATAATTCCGTTTATAAATTCAATAAATCAGTTAGGGAATGGAACGGAAGAATGACAGTAAACATTCCCCAGCATATTCCCCTGAGAACAATAAGTAGGAAACTCAAGGCATATGTCAAATAAACATCTTTTAAACGAACACAAGCACAGTAATTTCGTTTTAGTCATTAGTAAGTTAATTTTCGTTTTATTACTTCTTTTTGTTTTGCCTAAACTCAGTACTTTTTGTAAAAGTATGTCTGAGTTAAATACGGTAGCCTTTTGACTTAAGTATTTAATTATTTAATATGTTGTTTTCAACCCCGAGGTGAGGCTTATACCGACTGTAATGTAATCAAACTTTAAGTTAAATTTTATTTAATGTTTGTTCATAGAAACCACTAGAAAGAGCTAAAGAAAGTACTTCCGTATCATGCAAGTAAATAAACTTTCATATATTTTTTTTGTTTTCGCTTCTTACCCGTGGACCACCTGGTTCACCTGGGTGAACCATAGGCAATTCTTGCAATAGCCTTTCGTATATATATTACTTATTGTATATATAAATGTGGAAGCGTAACGCTTCGTGCGAATCTTTGGAATATCCACAACATAAGGGTGGAACCCAAGCCTACGCCTAGTCCCCCGGTGATGGAAAGGGGAAGGCGGAATTAAACCATGTAGTTCTATAGCACACTCTCCGTGATATACCCTGTAAAATACCGATAAGCAGGCAACTTTACGGCGGTGTTCAAGGCTCTGCAGCTTCGTCGTCTATTGATAACCGTTAACAATCAAAATACCAACTTATTACAAAGCTTCAGCGTACTTGGATGAGAAAATTCCGCGGTAATGACTCGTTTAGGTCTAGCAGGTAGTGTCGATCTATCATATTTCATATAAATATTGTAAATGATAAACGTATACAAATGTTTATTTACATAAAGCAACCCGTTGTATAAGTGTAATTTGCCTATGAAATAGATTATTTTATTTCGTCAGTATTAAGTTTTTGGTAAAAGTACACTGAAGCATGATAGTTACAAATGTTCTAAGTATGAGGAACCAGCTCACAATACGTAATTTACGTTACTGCCATTATTTCTACTCGAAAGGGTACAAAACATAAATTATACAAGAGGGTGTACCAACTCACCTTTATCACCTTTGAGCTCGACATTCCCTCTGTACCAGATGATTTTAGCAGCAGGTTTGGCGTTCTTGGCTTGACACTCGAGGGTGACTTCCTCCCCCTCTTTAACCTCCAGCTTTGAGTTGTGTGGGTGGTTCACTATCTCCAATGACGTTGGGGGTGCTGAGGACAAGATAAGAATTTAGTAAATAATCATTGTAATTCAATGTAGTATACTTATAATGATATTCTTTGGTTGCACCCCTTTTGAATATCCCAAATTTAAATCCTAAGGTTGCCCGGAAGAAATTTCTACGTAGCAACAAGGCCGCCTGTTGCACATGAATCTACTATTTTTATACTTAAGTTACTATATTCTATTTTAACGGTAATTTTATGCACAATAAAGAATATTTCATTAATTTATTCATTGATTTCTAATTCTTCGTGCGACTTGTTCGGGACACTTGATATTAAAAAAAAACACAGAAATCCCGTAGTTGGTTTTTGAGATCCGTATAACGAAACGGGGTACCTCGTACCATGAATTCTGATGTTTCATTTTACGGTGGTTCATGGATGTGTTACTGTCAGTATTCTATTTATAACCTAAAGAATCTAAATGTAATTTCAAATGTCACGTTTTTATAATCGGTCCCACTGGAAATCGAAACCGAGACCCACGTCAGCACCCATAATGCCGGCTCACACTTTTTTATGACCAATTTAATTAATTCGAATCCATTTTAATAATCAGACCGTAACTCATTTAACTTTATCGTCATTTAAGGATTAAAGGCCTACCGTAAATTAAATATCAGTCAGGAAAAACGTCGGCTTTGCTATTAAATTGGTATGAAAATTTATACGCGGTTTTTTCGAGGTGTGAAATTGTGGAAAAGAAATTAATAAGCGCGGCAAACAATTACACCAATTTCCAGGTCTCAAACTAGGGAATTCTCCGCATTTACGAGTAAAAGAATTTCCAAATTGGGGGCGCCCTTTTTAGAAAACCCAATACTGGCCTAATTTAGTACTTCGTTGCCTAAATTGGTTTAAATTGTGAATTGAATCTTTTCATGTGATGTTTGGGGAACTTAATAGCCAAGCCGAGGCAATCGCTGAATTTGTCCTCCTAATCAAAGTCTCAATTTAGTTCTAGCTCTGTGATTGGTTGTTTTTATTGGGATCTCAGAAACAGTAGCGCTCTAATTACGTAAGGTCGTATTGAATTTTGTTTATGGGAACCCGATACGTGTTGTTCACACGATATTCGTGTCGATGTCGATCCATTGTCAACTCGTGGTTTGTGTCTATTTCGGAATGACATGTGGTCTTAATGGATGATTGAAAAGGTTGACAAGTTAACTGTACCTGCGCCATGTTGCGGAAATTTAAACAACTGTTTCTTTTGTAATGAGAACAAGAACATTGAAGTCGGAAATTAATATTAATATCATCATTTCAGGGTTCAAAAGTAAAATGTCGTCATTTATATCGACCATTGGTTTGTAGTTATAACAAATAAACAAACATGGTACCAATATGTAGACTTGAGTGACACCAGTATTGAAAGCAATCGGTTTTGTTACCAAATTAACTGACAAAGTAACTAATCTAAAGGTATGTACTCCCAGAAAGAAGTCAGATGGGTAATGCTCTACACAATTAATATGAAATTGAAACGAACAAGCCGTGCGCCTGTCCATAACAGTTGAATAGCCAGTCGGCGTTTTAAATCACAAATTGCCATCACTGCCACTGTGCTTTGAAACATAAGTTGGCAAGTCCCATGTGCTTATAAATACACAAGCACCTTTACCCTTCAAAACTGACACGGAGTAATGTTCACATTACTGCTTGGCGGCAGAAATAGGTAAATTGGCAGTACGTATATCCGGGAACTTCGTGTCGGAAGCTTTGAACAAAAGTTTTGTTAATTAAATTTTTATTGACCAACTAAGCAACGGAACGAACCAACGGACCTCACGAATTTTTCCATGTGCTTGCGTCGTGTCTTTGTACTTGGTCTTTCAACGACTTTTTGGCCGTAGCTTAGTTGGTATAGCCTCTGGCACGGTATGCAAGAAGACGTCGGTTCGAATTCGACCGAATCGAAGGAATTTTTTCTGAGTGTTCGATCTTTGTATTAATAATTATAACAAAGGTTTTGTTTTTAAAAAGGCATACGCACGAAACAGCCAATAAGTTCAATTTCAGAGATATCAGCGTCAAATTGCGAGTGTTGCAAATTAATCAAGCGTTACGCTCGCTTTTGAGAAATTAGAACACTATCAGTGTCACATGAATTGTTCCACAATAGAATACCATACACAATTACGGGACAATGGACCGTGTGTCGTCTGTTTGCCGGCTTGAATAACAATAAATATAGGAGATAATTTTGTTGGACAAGGGTTGTTGCCTTTAATAAGATCACAAAAAACATTGTATCAAAGTTACCAGCAACAATATTAATGTTAATACAGCGAAAATGATTTTTATCTAGAATAGACGACCAACCACGGTCTATAAGGTCTTGTTGTGGATGACACAGCACTCTTGGTGTAATAAGGTAACATCTGTAAAATGACAACTTTCAGGAGAGAAGTTTAAAGATTCTACACACGAAATGACTGTTTTTTATCATAACATGATAGGTCGAACATGCCGCGCGACTGGTGGTAAGCGACACGTCTCTCTTTATTTGCAGTGACGCTCAGAGCACTAAGTCTGGTAATTTTATATTATCTCAATTGTGTGTTGTTAGAATGTGAATGTCAAGATTTTGTACATTTGATGGTTTGCCAAAGCGTGAAACAGAGAGAGCGGGTGTGCCCGACCCGCACTCGTCTCGCTCCCGTCCCGACCCGACGCACGCCCGACCTGCACCCGTCCCGACCCGACTCACGCCCGACCTGCACCCGTCCCGACCCGACACACGCCCGACCCACACCCGCTCTCTGCATGTTTCAAGCTTAAAAGTTAAGAGTAAAGGATTCTCAGTGGCTAGTCTGTACCTGCTATTGAAATTTTTTAGTGTTGTGCTCTTCAATGGCGAGTCGATGACAAAGAGTATTACTAAAATTATTATTGTTTAAATTATAGACTAAATTGCTGATTTTCATGGTTTTAGTAAGGCAACATCGATCGTTAGTGATTGAGTGTATGAATGCTATTTTAGCAATTCCACTGACATTTTATTGGGACTCAACTGTGATTGCAACTAGATTTTTGCAGAATAACAAATATCGCCGTTTGGGTAAAACCGGGTTAGAACTGCCCCACTTTTTGAAAAGGTCTCCTAATTCAAAAATTATTAGTTTACCATGAATAATTACTATGGATATAACCAGTTTAATCTTTTACATTACATTAAGGGTCGTATTCTAGAACTCTACTCAATGCTCAAGTCAGGATTTGAGTATGGTTTAAAGCACTCGAAATCATACTCAAGTCCCTGTCATTAGGGTCGTATTTCCAGTGCTTGTGTTGCCAGTGCAATCCTGACTTGAGCATTGAATAGAGTTCTAGAATACGACCCTTAGACTTGATTTTATTGATCTAATATTTACTGATTTTGAAGAAATTGACTTTTTGAAAACCTATTTTTTTGAGGATAGATATCTACCTATATGGATAGACGCCACACGATGAAAATACTAAAAAGGATAGATGCCCTTTAAAAAAAACATACAGTCGAATTGAGAACCTCCTCCATTGTTTGATGTCGGTTAAAAAACCGACCTCAAAAGCCATTTGCTACCCTTAGAGGTGGAAAATTTTCTTTAAATTTAAATGGTACCACATCAAAGGCACCTTCTTTCCAAGAAAAAGAATCATGAAAATCGGTTCACAAATCGCGTTACGAGTCACAAATACGAGTTATCGCGTAACATACATATAAAAAAACATATAGTCCAATTGAGAACGTCCTCCTTTTTTTGAAGTCGTTAAAAACAACTTGTTATGAGCCAAATTTGCCCAACTTTCAAAAGGCATGCAAAGCCAATGCTCTCATTGATTTACTACTCAATTCTGTAGTTGTATTATATAATTATTTTAATTTTGTAGTTAAATACTTTCATTTGTTGTAAAAAAATACTAAGTATGAATAAATATATATTATTTCTTATTTTTAAGTTTTTTATTTTAAACCAAAATCAAATACCTTTATATAAATAAGTAAGTACTATAATATTGGCAAGAAAAATTTTAGTGGCTCTTTAAAAACTGTGAAAATTTGCAAATTGTAATATTTGGCTCTTCCAACCCAAAAGGTTGCCGACCCCTGCTTTGAGGACATAAGTTGACAAGTCTCATCTACCTGTAACTTACATTCAAACAGTGATTTCAAGAATAAATGAGTTATTAATTGTTAATGCATACTATATTATGTACGGTAGTATCAATACATTATGAATATAACTTTTCCAAAGAGTGGGACCCTTCAGGGTCCCAAACGCTTGTGCTTTCAAATACAACGCATAAGGTAGGGGAAATGATTGATTACGCTGTCATAATAGAAAACCTTGCAGTGCAATTTGATTTTAATCATCAGCCCTTAGGGTGCAGTGAAGGGCTTTTATTTATGGGAATTGGTGACATGTTGAATTTAAAATAGTTTAACATTTACGCGGTGGTTGCTGTAAGTGAGTGATCGACGGTACGATAGGTTTAAACAAGTTACATTCTTACACTAGCGTCACAGTACATTTATAAAAACGTAATGTGTTAAGAAGAATAGTATTTTCTTTATGAAAAATTAGTCAGGTCCGCTGGTTCGTTCCGTGGCTTAGTTGGCATAGCGCATGACACGGTTTGCTTGAAGACGTTGGTTCGCATCCAACCGGATCGAAGGAGTTTTTTGTAAGTGTTCAATCTTTGTATTAATAACTATAGCAAACTAGTGGAGTAACTTCACAAACATCCTGATGTTCAATAAATTGAATTACAATAATGGTTTTTATCCAAAAAATTAATAGACTGTCTGGGAAACTCTAGGGCCGGCAGCCATCTTGCCCAACGCATTAGCCGACCCGCCACTTCGAAACTCGAGAATCGGCAATCGGCTAAGAGTAAAACCAATCCCCGTGTGCCTGTCTCTGATCTTGCGAAACCACAGAGGCAGACGGATCAATGCGACTAGGACGGCTTCACAAAGATGGTGAAGAGGATGAGGAAGCCCACCAGACGTAACCAGCGTAACACAGCACTGACAGAACCGAACTTCCTGCTGCGTCCGGCCATACCGACGACGCTGCTGTACCTGTCACGACTGCATTACTCTACGAAGTCTGAGAAGATAGTGGAGTACATCAGGGTAAAAATCAAATACACTGTGAGGGTCGAGCGAGCGGCTGGAGTCCCGCAACAACGTAAATTTTTATTCCGTTGTGGTGAGAGTACCGACCGAACATCTGTCGACCTTCATGAAGGAAGAGTTATGGCCGAAGGCTGACGGCGATTCCGCGGCTGGTTACCTAACAGATTGCGCCACACGTTGCCGAGAAGTGCAAGACGTGTAGATTAGTTATTTAGTTTATTTTATTGTCATATTATATTGTATGTATAATTATGTTAGCCCTTACGGTATATATACTATATGGGTCTTAGTATCCTTCAAATTTAACAGCTTCTTGGGCACAATTTAATCCTATTTTTACTTTCTAGTATTCAAGCTTTCATTGTAACTAACCTGTATATAATAAAAATAAATTAGATTGAATTATGAATTGTTAATGAATAAATAAATAGAAAAAGATCTATTAAACAATTTCCAAATATCAAATTCGACAAGATGGACTTTCGATTGAGAGTAAACTGAATTTCCTTACAGGCACCAAAGTTTGCGCCACCTAGCACTACAAACACCCGACAAATTACCACGAAAAACTAAAACTCGACACTGGAACTAGCAACAGCGACCCGCAAGTTCACAACGGCTGCCGCGGCAAAACGGGCCACGCTTTGTGCGCGCCTGACGAGCGTAACCTCCAGTCTACAGTGTCCTGTTACTTGACTAACAAGTTTTAGGACGACGTCGGTTTTTGTTCTAAGTTTCTGTAGAGCGTAGAGAATGGTAAATGGGTTTCTTATCTTTTTAAATAGTTTTCTTCGACAAAGCAATTTTTTCGGGATCCAAACCACGTATATTTCTTCTTTCAAGCAAACATTCGTTTCAGATCCTATGCAGGGTCCCAATTCTGCTAATTATGTATTTATTGAGATTTTTTGTGAAATAACTTCAGTAGTTTTGTCATAATACAAAGTTTTGTAAGAATACAAACATCGAACACACAGGAAAATATTCGTCGACCCGGTCGGTGGGACTTGTTTGTCCGTGCTGCACCGTAGCACTGCTCTAACCATGGCCAAAATGCAGCCACGAACCTCGGCATCCTTTCCAGAGTGAGGCATTGCTTCATACCGAGACAGTTGCTTTAGCTGTATCAAGCACAAGTCCGGTCGTATGGAGTACTGCCTTTGTGTTTTTTTGGTACTCTGCTCATCAATGGCAGTCGACGGTGATCTGTTACTGTAATTCCCGAACAACAACAAGCACAAGAGCAAGAGTTTTCATTATATATGTAAATTTTGGAACAAACTAGAGATGCGCGACGTTGAATGTTACGAATACTAATAATTCGAATGAGCAACTCATTCGACTTCTGTCGAATGATTACCGATACCGAATGCCTCTGCCATTCAGTCGGGTGCCCGAGTCGAATGATTATTACGTCGGAACTACTCAAAACTCTACCAGATCATTCACCATGTCCATATTAAAATATTCTTGTCTCCGTCACATTTACGTTATTTACCATATGTAAGTGAGGGTAAGGAGATCACGAGCAGAAATGCTCTATGGAAACTATGGATATATAACCAGTGACTATACTATAGGGTAAAACCGGGATAGATGCCGCAGTGGGATAGGTGCCTCGTTTTCAAAAAACCTAACTTCCCCAAATCCCAAAAGAATAATTGGTTTAAATAAGAAGTATAGACACCACTCATCAAAGTTCCTGCAGGGCTTCGTGTGGAATAGACGCGTTTGGCCTGCATGCGTTTATCTCCGCGACGAACACGATAAACGTAAAACAAAATTTCAGACGCAAGTATTTCCTGTCGCATAACTTTGTAAGTTATAATAAATTCTAAAATTTATTTTCATTATAACTATACACTTGTCCATTAACTGCGCACCTAGGTGTGAATAATTGCTCTTTTGAATATAGCTTAGTTATATAATAGTCGCCTCGATTTTTCGCGGTATAGGTTAGCCGTTAGGGGCAAAGGAAAAGTCCGTTTTATTTTTATTATAACTATATGCTGGTTCATTATCTGTGCACCTAGGTGTCAATAATCGCTCTTTTGTATATAGCTTAGTTATACAGTAAAAGGGCACCTATCCATATCGAATAGGATAGTCGCCTCGATTTTTCGCGGTATAAGGTGCCCTTAAGGACAAGACAAGAAAGTTAGGAAAAGAAAAAAAAATACATTATTTTAGTGAAAAAGACATGTAAATAATAATAGTTTAAAAGCAAGTGAAAGTATCAACAAGACAAATTATTCATAGTTCAAACAGCGAACATTTTTGTATAGAATGTTTTGATAGCTACAAAAATACGAAGTGAAGTAGGTAGTAACTTAAAATACGTATATGTATATTTATTATTAAAAATGTAATAAGTATATACAATACATTAAAGATTACAAATAAAACTTTTTATTACGAATTTTACTATTTTATTCTAAAGGGCTACTATCCTTCTTAGTATTTTCATTGTAGGTAGGCATCTATCCTAAAAAAAATAGGTTTGCAAAAAGTCAATTTCTACAAAATCAGTAAATGTTAGATCAATAAAATCGAGAATTAATGTGATGTAAAAGATGAAACTAGTTATATCCAAAGGAATTGTTTATGCTAAACGAATATTTTTTTAAATTAGGAGGCCCCTTCAAAAAGTGGGGCATCTATCCCGGTTTTACCCTATAGGTAAACTACTTGCCAAAAAACAAACTACTAATAACACGCTTCATCGATGCAACACTAGTGTCAATATCAACCTGCTTGGACAAGACATTAAAGCTATCACTCGCACTCAAGAGATATGCATTTTGCCTAAAATTCGAAGAAGCCAGAGGTACCCACAAAAGTGATTTAAACCTAAGGGATATGATCATAAAGACCATTCGAATATGAAAATTAGTAGGTTATTAATTTGTCATTCGTATGACAGGATTAGTAATTACTAACGAGTCGAATGTCGGCATCATCGCAGTCGTACATCGCTAGAACAAGCTATCAAAAACTAGGAAAAAAATCTTTATGATAATGTTGGTTGACACGCACCTTTCTATTTTAATTAAGAACACATAGTCACTACGTCAGACCAAGTTCTGAAAATAACAAGGGAAAATATCTGCGCGCATGCTGTGCTCTATTTCCCTGAATTAGAATGAAAAACCTCGACTACGTACTAGAAATATTTAGTTTTAACAATTTTTTGTTAAAGCAAAACTTGTTTAAACACCTATGTATTTTATTACAAAAATGTAGCATCGAAGAGAGTTATAATTTAACTAATTTAAAAGCCAATTACAAACAATTATGTGTTAATCGGTTTCGGGCTCTTTCGAGTACTCTCGACTCCCTTGAAGCTCGGAGCTGTCACAACTGGAATAACAAAGATCATTGTTATTCATCATTCCATAAACAACCCAACGCTAAAATGTTAACTGCCTCTGTGGCCAAACGGTTACCATGCCGGACTGCCACGTAGAGTTCCCAGGTTCGATTCCCGGACCTGGAGAAATATTTGTATGGCCTACATTTATTTCTCT
Source organism: Hyposmocoma kahamanoa (assembly GCF_003589595.1). Classification (NCBI taxonomy): domain Eukaryota; kingdom Metazoa; phylum Arthropoda; class Insecta; order Lepidoptera; family Cosmopterigidae; genus Hyposmocoma; species Hyposmocoma kahamanoa. The sequence continues at coordinate 11,356,027 of NW_020653993.1, forward strand.
CGTGAGTTTGGGTGTAATTTGTGTGTGTGTGTGTGTGTGTGAGTGTCCATGGCACACGCGACACAGGGTTTTCCTGGTGCGGGGCTATGTTGAATGTGGTACCAGTAGAGTTAATTTGTGGAAGACTTCGTCTAAGGAAGTACTGCCACTTTGCCTATTTCTATCGTCAAGCAGTAATATCAGCATTACTGTGTTCCGGTTTTGAAGGTACTGGTGTAATTATAGGCACATGGGCTTTATTAACTTGTCTCAGGGTGAAAGGCGCAGTGGTAATACCGCTCAGATCTTTGCGATTTAAAGCATAGAGTGGTTTTGCAACCGTTGTGAACCCGCATGTCGCTTAGTTGTCCCGTAACTTGGTACTAAAAAAAAAACTAAATATTCACAAATAAAACATATCTATGCTTCGACGTAACACTGACAATACATTTTTATTACAAACACAAGTCGTGTAATTTTCGTATCAATAAATATAATGTTAAGGTATACATTTTTATTGGTAGCGAAATGTAATTATTTATTAATAGTAAGTTGACACGTACGTTGACAAGTACCATATCCCTGTAATTTCACCAGCACCATTACCTTTCAAAACCGGAACGCAGTAAAGCTCACTTTAACGTTTGGCGGCAGAAATAGGTAAGGTATAGGTAAGTCCCCTATGTTTGTTGCGTCAGGGGTTAAAAAGCTTTGCCCTGAAACGTTATTCTATGGCAGTTAGTCAGGACAGGGCGTTGTTACGTAACATTACCTAATGCGGTCACTGATTCCATTGCTGACACCGTACCAGAGTTTCAGAAGCACGTTTTATACGAATTTTAAAAGGTAGATAAGTTTATGATGTGCTCAGAAAATTTAACAAATTATTTACAGCTGCGTTCAAAAGTTTATCGCTGTAAATGTTTCAGATATTTTTGGAGTTTTGGACATTTATTTTACAGGACTTTTGGTAATAATATTTAAAATATGGCTTTTGGTTGCAGATATGAAATTAGTTAAAGAAAGACTTTGGTAGAACATTCTGCCCGACGGGGAAGCCACGCCTACAACCTTTTGTATTCCCATGTTAACACGTTGAGTAAACGATGTGACCGTTTATTATTTGCAGACTAAACTTACCAGAAAAAGTGAGTGCCAATGGTAACGCTGTAAGAGATCCGAGATCATGAAGCGCGTAACTATTCCTAAATACCGGAAATATAATAAGAAATCACACGCTGGTAATACCCCTGTAATTAGTGGGTAATAATTAGGTAAGGTATCTTTAAAGGTTCACCTCGTGCAGGGATTCTAAAGATTTTACTATGGGGAACCCTTTAGTTCAGTTTACGTTACTGCGAAAAGGAATGTAAATAAATTTTGTACGACATGGTAGCTGCGGGAATTCCTGCGCGAGAATTCTTCGAAAGACGAGCGACCTGTTTTTTTGTCTCGTATCTAGTTTGTACGTTACACAGTAGACATAAAGTTCAATATGCTGTGGTTACAAAACTTCACTTCCCTTCCGTTCCGCAGCACAGTACGTTGGGCCTTTGAATCGTTGGCAAGAGATTGCTATCTATCAACAAGGTCTTTTAGTTACTTTGGGATCCGAGCAACGTGTGTGATGTTGTCTTAAAAAAAACTTAGTGCAGTCACTCGCTTTATTTCTTATCTTGACATACAAGGACGTTATTACCTTCAATATTTCATATGGTTCTAGTATATTGTGTATTAAGGACCTTAAATAAGAAATTACTAACGAGGGTCTATTAGAAGCCCGAAGCCAAAGGCTAAGGGCTTTAAAGACTCGAGTATTGTATTTTGTTACCGTCGTCCGTGATACATACAATGTTTTTCATCACATTTGTGAGGAAATAAATACAATAAACATGGTTCACATCACAACAATTATGTAGTTGGAAATTGGCGGGTTTTTGTTTTTTTTAATTCCTCCACAGACAATTCAACTCGAACTAAAATGTTGTAAACATATAGCCTTGATGGATTGTAAAAAAAAGTTCCTAAATTTTTATCAAAAAATAATTTTTAAATTGAAATCATTTAAAAAATTCTTAATACTAATATTTAAGTAGTATGTGGCTGCTGAATTGCAATAAAATTTCTGTTTAGATAACATTTTAAGCGAATGTTTTAATTTTGAACTTAAGTAACCTCCTTGCTTGAACTTGAACCCGACCTATGTAAAGAAGTATGTCGTGCTACAAATTTAACAAAAAACTCCTTACTGACCATGGCTGTAATGGAAAGAAAAAAGGCTCGTGGGTTTTATTTGGGACATTACAGTCAAAAAAAAAAAAAAGGTGCAATCATACCATTTACGAGTGATGAAAATTATTTTATTGCATCCTGTATATAACAATGACATTACACAATCTAAGCTTATCGATCTACAGCTTTAAATAATAAACTATTAAAGTGTCCTCAGGAGTCACGCGAAGGTTTAAGATACAAAGTTAACCTAAACACACTACGTCAAACGACCGGGGTTCCCGGGATCCGGGTATTCAATAAACATCACTAACTTACATAGTCACGTCCCTAATTATACATGAACCTTGATTAGCAAACGTGAGGTCGATTGTACGTTGTTCTCGTACTTCGTTATTAAGATGTTGGTGTAATCTTTGGGTGTGGATGCGCAAAATTGATAAAATTTTGTTGTTAATAAAAACAGGTAGTGTAAAACGAAGATAGATCGAAAAAAGATAGATGCCGCAGACTAACCTAACTTCCGCAAATCGCAACTAAGAATAATTAGTTTAAATAAGGAGTATAGACACCACACATTAAAGTTCCAGCAGGACTTCGTGTGGAATGGACGCGTCTGGCTTGACACGCGTTTATTTCCGCGACGAACACGACAATTGGTTCAAATTTTCAGACGCACGTATTTATTGTCGCGTAACTTTGTAAGTTATAATAAAGTCCGTTTTATTTTTATTATAAGTATATGGTGGTTCATTATCTGCGCACCTAGGTGTCAATAATCGCTCTTTTGTCTATAGCTTAGTTATACAGTAAAAGGGCACCTATCCATATCGAATAGGATAGTCACCTCGATTTTTCGCGGTATAAGGTGCCCTTAAGGACAAGACAAGAAAGTTAGGAAAAGAAAATAAAAAAATACATTATTTTAGTGAAAAGGACAAGTAACTGAAACGTTTAAAAGTACCAAAAAACAACACAGTCACAGTTTAAATTGCGAACATTTTTGTATAGAATGTTTTGATAGCTACAAAAATACGAAATGAAGTAGGTAGTAACTTTAAACACTATATATTTATTATTAAAGATGTAATTTGTATATACAATATATTAAAGATTACAAATAAAACATTTTATTATGTATTTTACTATTTTATTCTAAAGGGCATCTATCCTTCTTAGTATTTTCATTGTAGGTAGGCATCTATCCTAAAAAATAGGTTTGCAAACAGTACATTTCTTCAAAATCAGTAAATGTTCGATCAATAAAATCAAGTCTTAATGTAATGTATCGGAATTATTCATGGTAAACTAATAATTTTTAAATTAGGACCTTTAAAAAAGTGGCATCTATCCCGGTTTCACCCTAAGTTTTTGGAAAAATAAATTGATATGGTTGATACAGATTTAACAAACGTCAAGAATCGTACAAAAAAAAAGCGGAGTGCGCGGAGCTGGTGTTATGTGCTCTTGTTGTCCATTACTGGTTTGGTGTGTCCTTAATGAAAATTTGATAATGTGGCAATTCTTCTGTTACTTCGTCATATTACATAGTTCAACGTACCGAGTGCCACACGAGCGGTATCGCAACGCAAACTCCGCCTACTTACGCACCGCAGCACCACTCCCCACTTCGTCTCCCAACCTCTTATTCATTGTGCTATGCGCACGTGTTCCGTCGCCACGCGCCGTTTCAAGGCACCATGGTATTTAGTTCTAATTTATATGTAGTATATCGCAGTGGTTCACAGGAATCTCCACAGTGAATTGGTTACTAAACTTATCTGATTTAACTATATGTTACCCCTCTTTCCCAGACATATACTACTGATAGGCCTAAATTAAAAGAAGCATGTAAACGATACGAAGAACACTGTTAACAGAGAAGATGGTCTCCATCCGTACCATTCCTTTGGGATCCAGTATTTCCTCAGATAAAAAACTCCAAACAGAAATAAGACTGCAGTAGAGCTCCTTGTGAAAGAATTCGTCCAGGGAAGTACTGCCATCTTACCTATTTCTGCCGCCAAGCAGTAGTGTGAGTATTGCTGTGTTCCGGTTTTGAAGGGGTGCTCGTGAAATTCCAGGCATATGGGACTTTTCAATTTATGTCTCAAGGTAACTGCTATGGCCTGGCGTGTCGCTTACCATCAAGCACATGACTTGTCGTCCCATCTATTAGTATCACAAAAAAAAACGACTCGTATAGGTATTTTTTTTTAATTTTCTAATATCCTATCAATTGACAAATTTATGAAAAGTTCGTTTTTTCAAATAATAATAATAATAATAACGCACACACTCAACATAGCCCCGCACTAGGGAAACCCTGTGTCGCGGGTGCCATGGACACACACATAGACAACCACAAATTACACCCAAACTCGCGAGAGAAATAAATATAGGCCATACAAATATTTCTCCCGGCCCGGGAATCGAACCCGGGGACCTCTACGTGGCAGTCCGGTATGGTAACCGTTTGGCCACGGAGGCAGTTATTTAATGTTATTTAATAAAATATTTCGCAAAATGTACTCGTCTGTAGCGTGAGTTGGAACAATCTTTGGTACATAAATTAAAAATAAGATATTTCAGTTAATAAGTTTTGGTAAATGTTAGACATAACTGGTTGATGATTTTTCCATTTCAGTCAACCATGAGCACAAGACCTGTAAAGTGCTCGAAACGTCTATTTACATGAAAAAAAAAAGCAGATATCAATACCAAGAATGAAAAACTTAATTTTTTTTGTACATATTTTATTACTTAATGTTTTTGTTTACTATTTGATCTATTTAATTAGATACCTATTCGATCGTTTTATTCGAGAGTTTGTTTCAAATGCCATACATTGTCTAGGTTGTTTTCTATGCCGAGAGCTAACTTTGTAATTAATATCTTTCAACACAATCCAAACTTTCAGATCAGAATGGTATAGCCATTATCTGAATTACTTATTCCGTGCGAACACCAGACCTCGGACACGAATTGAAATAAAAACACAACTAGAGTTAGTTTGCTCAGTACTATCACGATTCCGCAGGAAATTAGACGGAAAGTTTTCTTATTTGCAGAACCCGAAGCAGTGATAGTCTGGTAGTAAAACGCGTGGCCTGTATGCAAAAAGTTTTTACGTAGGTTCTCAAGCGTCTCTTTTCTCTATTAGTTTTTTTTTTTACATCATCACTTGTGTTTTTATTTCAGGATGCTATTCCAACTTCCACCAGTTTACTAGTTCTACTTGCTCTTTGTCGTTCAGGGAGGTACAGCTGTCACTTGGATCTTGCACCGCCCAAAAATGTCCTGTAGATTGTAGGTTGTAATGTAGCCTTGAGAGCCCTGATGATGTTCTTGTAGAGGTTTATAATTAAAATAAAAAAACCGGAATATTTTTTTTTTTTTTTTTTTTATACCTGACAGGCAAATGACAAATTTTAGAAGCTTGCGTGCCGCCTCTCAAAATCGGATAAAGATTCCTAGCCACAAAAAATATGGAACGATCTTTCTCCCCCTTTAAGAGAGAAAACAAATGAACAACATTTCAAAACATTTCAAAATTAAATATAAAATGGATTTGATAAAAAATAAAACGAAAAAGAAATCGCTGCGGCGTATTTGAATCACGCTTGCAGGAAAGATCTCATTTTAATAAACTTCTTCTAAAATGGGCATACTCATTCACATTCACCCACAACTTGCCATAACAGATAAATTAAACACGCACTTATAAACACATTTCACACACATACACACCCAGAGAGAGATACACACAAACGCATACGCACACATGCCACTAATATATACCTTTTTTTATTTGATACTGTTTAATATTGTATATAAGTTCTTCTTTTATTTGCTATACCTCCTCCTATTATAGTATGTCCCGTTTTAGATCTCAGGGAAAGGTGGAATGGCTGAAAACCAATGTTGAGCAAGGCTTACGGAGCTGAGCCATTGCCTTTTGCCCCAGATCTTTATATAAGATTTTTATACATTTTGTTTTTGTATCGTTATTGAGGCAATAAATCTTTTTATTATTATCATTATAATTTCTGGAAGGAACTGTTTACGGTATCTTCGACATTTTGAACTTTTCCACAAAAATGTGTGTGATTTATGTGCACAAACACGTTACATCGTTACGAAACGTATACATAAGAAAATTTCGACGTTTAATAAAATATAAATTTACTAGAGGAAAACACGTCCTCTGGATTCGAATATTTGTATGGAGTCACGACGGAATGAGGCCAAGTAACAATGACGCAGAAAAAGAATTAGAGAACTATTCTGGCACAATGAAGAAGGTGCCAAGCACTAATATGAACATTACTGTCCAGTTTTGAACTTCCGTACTTCCGTTACTTTGGGTACTTCCGTTAGTGAAAGGGTTCGTCAAGGGAAGTACTTGCCACCTTACCTATTTCTGTCGCCAAGTAGATCATTACTCTGTTTCGGTTTTGAAGGGTAAGGGTGCTGGAGAAATTACAGGGACATTGGACTTATCAACTTGTGTCTCAGGATGAAGGGCGCAGTGGCAATGCCCCTAAGATCTTTGCGGTTTACAGCTTTGGGTGGCACTGCAAGTACTATTGTTCGTCCCGTTACTTGCTATCATAAAAAAAGCAAACTTTGCTTACAAATATTATATATTGCGAATGTCTGAAAGCAAACTATTATAATTAAGCTTGACATATTGTTGTGGGCGTTAATTTATAAGCATATAGTATAGAATTATTTTTAACCAAGGGTGTATAATAGACGTAGGGTCGTAATCCAGAACTCTACTTGTACGGTATGTCTGTACAATTTAGTCAGGAGAAGTCGTCTGCTGGCATCGGAGGTTTAGTCAGCACTGCCCTCGTCGTTCTTTGTCCAAAGAAAGGAAGGTCGGTCGTCGTCTTTTGTCCAAAAGAAAGTCTAATTTCGAATTTCTGTCAGTCAAGTAAATCTGTCTTTGTGGCCTGTCAATCTGATGATTTAAAGCACTAGAAATCATACTCAAGTCCTGATTTGAGCATTGAGCAGAGTTCTGGAATACGACCTCCGAACATGGTTATTTGTAACTAACATCATAAACAACTACAAGACATGATAAAGTTCCCAAAAAATAAACTTTTAGTTTCTGTGGTACCTACTATCTGGCTATTTTTAGATCTGAATTTGGTAGGAAGGTAATAAGTTCAAACGCGCAAGCGTCCTCCGCGACGACCTTGACCCGCGCTCGTGCGTTTTGCAGAGTTATTATTGTTTACAGCTATCTATTTTGTACTTAAGCAAAATCTGATAAATTATTAAAAGACATGAAACAAATATTGTTGTTCATGATGTCAGTAATATAGTCCTGAGACGTATTTTACGAATAATCTTGTGCAAAGAAAAAACTGCATATGAGGGGTCAATTTCTGGTTTCTAGTTACTTAGAAAACAAACGTTGAATCGAGCCGACGTTGGTATTGAACAGATCTATATCCAAAGGCGATTGGCTCATTGATTGCTCTGGTAAAAAATGAATTCTGTCCAAAAAAATTACTTTCGCTTTGGGCACACTCAGCTCCCGGCGGAGCTTGAAACTCAACTGGTTGATAGACAAGTTAGATAGTTCTACATGTTGTTTATAGTGATTCTCCCTACCAACGTCTTGGTTATACGGAGGCACTATAAGCTGTGCTAGCTTAGAGACCTTAAAGGTTCAGTTCCTGACCCCAGATCAGACCATGGTTGTCATATACCGTTGTCACGGACTCCATCCGAACAGATCACACATGGATAGTTGCTTCAACTGTGCCAAGCTCGGTCGTGTATGTAGTACTACTATCACCTATGGAATGGCTGTGCTAAATACCGACTGGCCACCTTGGATTTAGTACAAAAGCCAAGCTGCAAAGTCTTGAACACCGCCGCAAAATTGCCTGCTTATCGGTATTCCACTGGACTGGACATAGGCTGAGGTTCTACTCTTACGTTGTGGATATTCGAAAGATTCGCAAGGCATCACATTTATATGTCCAATGGCTATGGAGTGGAATTTCTTAAGGGTACTGCGACTGTACCTGTCACCCAGAGACATAAGTTCGTCGCTAATAAAGTCGCTCACATTGCTGCTTGGCGGCAAAAATAGGTAAGGTGGCAGTACTTCCCTGGACGAACTCTTTCACAAGGCGCTCAATCGCCACTAAACCTTGCTTGCAGATTTATTCCCCGAACCTTGAATAGGCGTTATTCAAGTATGCAAGTTTCGTCATGTGAGATGGATGTCAAATGCGCATTTAGTTTATCATAAAAAAACTTCACTTTAGACGGTTTTAGCAAGTAAGTACTATTGTCAAGGCAATGAATAAAGCTTTTATATATGTGAGGTCATCACCGCCGTTGAAAGATATGATAATCAATAACAAAAAGTCCACATATATAATTCCTTATCTCATACATATATTTCGCTGACGCCAACTTAGTATTACGCCTTGTTCATACAAAGTACGTAAAAGTTTTAGCTCGATAAATTAACAAAATGGCGTCTCAGCGTTTTCGCAAGGAATCCCAGAAAACGGAAAAGGGGAAAAAGACAAAGGGTTTTCCTCAAAGTCGATAGAATGTGCCGGGTTAGTAATGCAATTAGAAGTGGTACTTGATTAGAGTAGTTAGATGTTAATAGGCTGAAGCGGAAGCGTGTTTATGTTAAAATAAAATTACACATTCTATAGTCGAAGGTGATCTGGCTGACGACGCTCATTATGTCATTAGGTATGTACATCACAACATCAAACTGGAATTCTGAATTCAACTATTCATGCATCCATTTTTGTTAAAGGGGAAGCGTTGACAGTTTTAGCGATAGATTGGTTACCCCAATGTACCCATCCCTTCAAACGGCGTCATTTAACTTTGTGAGTTTTAACCGCGCATTCGTTCGTAACAAAACCATACCCGAATCAGCGAAGTACTAAAAGCCACTTCTGACCGTGAGAGAAGGTATTTACTTTTTCAACTTCAACCCTCTGCCTAGGGCTGTCAAAAAAATCTAAAATTTTATTACCATCCCCTTTTACTGTCGCTTTGTTCCTCTAGGAAAAGGGTCAAAAGCCAAATTCACCAATATGTGTTATTTATCCTTTTTAAAAAGGATGGAAAGGAACGGGGAAGTTAGAATATTCAGTTTTTTTTTAAACTTTACTACCTTTTTTAACCTCTTTAGTTTGACCTCTCTGGGTCCCTTAACAATGTTAGAACTTGAGTCTCAAAATGACAATCGTGGGACCCAAATCAACAGAGGAAATATCCAAGGCGGATTAAGATGTCGCTTAACTTAAGATAGTTAAATTTATTCGTTGATACGCAGAAGTAGGTAAATGACTAGTTACAGGTTTCGTATTGTACTATGACAACTATATTTGAGAGCCGATTTCACATCCCAAGGTGCAGAGTGCGTCTATGGTAGGAAAATAGTTGTCACCACACTTAGGATTGGAACTGGACACGTTCCATTAAACAATTTTGCTTTCTTAACGAAAAAAAGCAACATTTCTCCTAATTGCGAGTTAAGTGGAGTAAAGAAGATGTATATCACTTGTTACTAGAATGAGTCCGGTACGCGCATCAGAGGGCGGCGTTGATGAGAGACCTGCTGATTACTCGAATATCCCTAGGTGCTATAAATCGGATACTAGGCAATCCCCACACGAAACAGGCAAAAATACTATTATTATTGGTTGAATCGTTTCTACAGTAGTGCCACCCAGATGTGTCGTATAGGATACCATGGAACTGACGTGCACATTGTACAAAAGTTGGATGATCACGATCAAAGATGGATCATGACGTCATTAATAGACGTCACATACATTATAGCGATGAATTCGGAATACAATGATCTGTGTTAGTAACTCATGTATTGTGTCTTAGGACCTATTGACCAATAGCATCTGTCCGCTACTCTTAGATTTGAACCATCTACATACATATCATCACACCTTGACTTGCTCCGATCCTGCAAATTTTCTTCGCCTCTCTCTACTCCTATCAGGCTTGTCGTATATGCCCATTTATTTTTGGTGCTTTTTACCCTGCCTTTTTTAAGGATATCCCCAAACTGTTCGAGAAATATACGCCGAGGTCTACCTCTTCCTACGCCTTCAACCACATTTCCTCTTTATTTGTGCCGTCAATCTACCAACATTAATTTTTTTCACAAAACATAGCAAGTATTCCCAATACATCATCTTTCATACCACGTGACGAGCTTTCGAACGTCAGCTATAAAACTTTTTTTAAGAATCCGATATACTGGATTAATGAATGTAGATAAGCTAAGAATTTTATCTATGTTGATAATTTTTATTTGTTTTATAATTTTTTATCTCGTGGACATATTTTTATTAGTGCTAAGTTTTCGTCTTTGTTGTGAACAATATAGTTATAGAAAGTTTTTGTAACAGATTTGTCAATCCTATTACATGAGCTTACTCACTTAAAAGTTATACCTCTAATGATATCAAAATATGTTTTATAGGTGTACCTTTCTGCACATTTCTCTCCCATAAGCTTTCTCCTTGACTTCTTTCAGTCACATTCCATTTATTTTTATCTATAGCTGCTCCTCGGTTTTCACCCATATCGCTTGCTTTCACCGATGTTTTTCCCAGAATTTTATTTTCCATCAAAAATCAACCAATAATTCAAAGGCTTAAGGATGATTTTTATTAAAAAATATTCAAACATTTTTAATCCGTATGAAAGCTCTTATATCAAATACTTCAACTCAGACATGCTATTTACAAACCACATGAATTGAAATGCCAAAACATTGGATGTTTTGCCGAAATCCATCGAAACGCATTAAGAAATTTACATGAATCTGACAGGTTTTGTCTTGAATGAACACGTTTTATCCAAGACGCAAATGAATTCGGAAGCAGGAATTGGTCTAGAAATAAATTTTCTTAACTTTAATTACGTCCAGCGTTGTGACGTTAGGCTTAATTAAACTTAACGAAACTTTCCTTAGACGATCATAGCTTAGGGACCTTGATCTAAACTCCTCAGTGCGTTAGTGGAACTTAGACGTCTTTAAGGCTTTGATCAGTCACCTGCCAGGCGAAAGGAAAGAGGATGTGGATGAAGATGTGAAAGGGTTGAAACCCTAATTAGCCGTGAACAGGTTCACGACAATGAAATGGGAAACTTCCGGTCCACAAAATTTATTAAAGAAGTAAAGATTTAAGAAAGGAGTAAGACTGTAACAATAAAAAGGTATATATAGAAAAACAGGTACAACAATATAAAACACTCCCTAACTTAATGAATAAGTACACTTACCCCAAAAGGGCCGAGAAACTGAATTACAGAAATAGAAACAGAAATAGATACATGAAGGCTGTAGACTTATAAAATGTTAAACATGATTAGCTTACTAACGCTCCGACTCTTGTCGCGGTCGAGCTGGGAGTGACCGTGGTACGAAAACAAAATGAGAATAAGAAAGAGAAGGAAGATGGAACAATTCAAATTTAAATACATGTAAAATAAAAAATTATAGGATACAAGCGGAGAGGCGATACAAAGAGGTGAGATGACGGTGAAAGGAGGTAACACCGTCACAGATGATACCATCTTATGTATAAATGAAAATATTATGGACAAATGTGAAACTATTTCTAGACGAATTAAAAAATGTGTCTGTAGTTCTACCAGTACTTTTACCCTTTAAGTGTCTGTACAACCTCAAATGGCTTTAATTGATTCCGCATAGCAGTGTCGAATCAATCACATTAGAAAAATACATAGGAAAATTGAGTACATACTCTGATCACTAAACGGTGTGAAACCACGATTGCTAAAAACTTTCACGATAGAAAAAAATGCACAAACTTACGTCGCAACTTTACAAGAAAAACTCTGTATTGAATAGGTACTTTACATATACCTACCAATGATTTTTTTATATATCAACTGAACTAAATAGAATACGTAAATAACCGCTCACGCGATGCGCTCCTCCTACCGCAAAATGGCAGCTATTTGGTTTCGCAAATTAGAAAAGCATTCGGTTTAAATACAAGTTTTTATAAATAAAAATTATTATTTTGCATTGCTAAATAAATACCCTCCGTACTACCAACAAAAATATCTCAAATAAAATGCAGTAATACACCGCAAATCCTGCATTTAAAAAGCAGTAATGAAATTTTTGGTGTACTTGGATAAATATGATAATATTCCGTTTGAGTGGTTCTAACGTTTACCATGAAATTACTCCTTAAAGTATAGTTTATAAACATTTATATTCAGGGTAAACTTAAAATACGCTACTTACGGTATGTTTTCAATAAATAAACACCGAAATCACCAGCCCAAACAATAACACACACGATTGTCGTGACGTATTTTTGAAGTAGTTTACTTTTTTAAATGACAGACCCAGGCATTAAAAACTTTATGGTTTGCTAGAGTAGTTACCGAAATAGCAATTAATATTAGTTCTTTTACCTGTTATAACTTCGGTATCCGATAAATCGGTATAAAATCATCACCGGCACCTCTAGGTGTGGTATGCGTCTATGCGGCTGCATGTATCGCGTGAGCGGATAATAAATTATGAAATAAAACCAGTGTCTCTGCCGCTCGACCTAAGCAAAATGAACCGTATTCGTACGGGAAAAGGCAGATATTTCAATTTAAGGTTAAAACCCTCGAAAAACGTGCATAGTCCCCAACCCGCACTGAACCCAGTCCTTATACTTCTCCAAAGTAATCTCTGATGATGAAATGTTGTTACATGGTGCGTAATTTTGAAAGACTTTTTCTTTGGTGGCAGCCCTGAACTCTCGCGTCTGTCGAAAGTAGATAAGACAACGCCTAATTAAAGCGTACTTTAAGAGTTTTATTTGCCCATGGGCTTTCGCGGACGTGAGATGGGTCTTATGACTGGGCAGTAAGGAATCAATTAACTACTTCAATGTTTGTTTGAACGAATGGATGATACGAAATTAGGTGAAGTTATGTGTACGGTCTACCTCTTCCTTGGTTTCTCAACTGAGCTACGTGGCTTCAAAGAACTTGAGGTTGAAAGTCTGTTAACTGCAATTCACGAGGTTTAAAACAAAAACTTTACACTAAAGGTTATTTACAGCTACAGCTTCTGGGCACCCGGATGACAAAAATGCCTGGTAAGTGACCTGTTTAGCTTATGCGGGTTGTCTCGATCTATTTGAAACAGATATCGTAAAAGATAAATGTGCACAAATGTTTATTCAAAATGTGAAACCCTTCTTTTTCTCACTTATTCTTCTCAGGGGAATCTGGCTTTACGAATTAATAGTAGAATTTAGCTTGCTTGCTTTCAATTTCAAATGTAATTTGCTTACTTAGGAAACAAAGATATATGTGCTTGAAATTCTTCTGTTATATATTAGTTTGTAATGGAGATAAAATAAATGCAATAATAGTCGTCCTGCACCAGATGTTGACATTTCTTACAAATAAGGTACTTCTGATGTTAATTTGCGATAGTATATTAAGCATCGTATCTTTACAAATTAATAAAATCAAGCATATTAAAAACTCTTGTGACGTTCTGAAATGGACCTAAATAAAATGTAATTACATTACACGGTTGATTAATTTTTATTTTCGTTTGCATATTTACAAATATTCTTTGAAAGCATCTCTGCTTTTAAAATAAGTTATACGTTCATATCCTCGTTACTGTAATAACTATCATTTCTCAATTTGAGCGTAAAGTCATGTCACGTTGGTCAATTATCTATCACTCACTCCTATGGAGTATGGTACGGGCACTAGTGTGAGACGACACATATATCGACAAACTTGCACCATCCCATCTCCAGCACACCCGCAAGAGGGCTGGCTCCGCAGCTGAACTGGCGGAAAAACTAAAGAGTATATAAAAATAAGTACAAGGACCTCGGCTTCGACTACCTATTTGCACCCTTTGGAGTCGTAACCCTTGGCCTGTGGGATCCTGGATCTCTTGTGAAATTTTATCAAAAAAAGAACTGCCTAGGAAACCCACGGGCAGGCAGCTACCACGCTATTATATTAGCATAGCTATACAAAGGAGATACGCTGCCTACATCTTGGGCATCCTAACACGTGGACCCAATTTCATTCATATAAATTAATCCTAGTTAAGTTTTTTTTCCAATGTCAAGTGACGGGACCAACAACTCGTGCGCCTGATGGTAAACTACGCGCCTGTCCATAACAATTGCAGTGTCATCAGAGTTTTAAAGCAAAGATCTGATGGGCACTGCCACTGCGCCCCTTATGTCTCAGGATAACGGGGGACATGGGTAGTGCCACATTCTGACCTCCTTGTTGTCAAAGTTTTATTATCATTTAAACAAATATCAAATACGCTGATATCTATTAATGAAAAAACTGAAACTAAATAAGATATTAAAAAACCGATTAGAGGGTGTTATAGATCTGGTTTTACCGATCCCAGATATGTTAACAACTTAGTTTTGTTAAAAATGTCGGTTATGTTATTTGTATCGAGTAGATAACCAGAAATAAGAGAACTAGAAATAAGAGAGAAGAGAGACGACATAAAGGCCATCCATCGTTGGCAACTCAACAGGCAAATGGGCCTTATAACACTTTTAAATATCAACTCTTGTTTGCGCTATAATCACAAATTAGAAAGCTGAAATAGTACAGCGCCAACAACTGACCTGTGTGTACGTCTCCGTATATTGCAAAAATATTTTGTATTTATTGTAATAAAGATAATATCTCTAACAATATCTGTTCCATTCGGTGGTGTGGGACAATCGCACATCTATTACAAAACAATCGGAATTTCATCGTAATTAAATATTAAATATGTAATTTCTCCATTTTCGCCCATTATAGCAAAGCTCAAGTCATACTGGTCGATTTGTAGTGAAACAATTGACGACACCCGTTTATTGTTTCCCATTCGGGCTGGCCAATCCAAGCGTAGTTGTCACAGTAATGATTATCAAACAAAAATGACATTTCGTCTCTATTTCTGTATTATACTCGATGGTTATTTGTGATAAAGAGTGCAGCACAGATCTTTGAAATTTAAAGCTCTGAATGCCACTGCAACTGTCTCGTCATAAAAAAACATCAATAATGAAAATAAAAAGCAATTATCGCTAAAGAACCTAACGTCACCGTGTGTGTATACAATTTTTCCCTGTTTCCTTTATTTGTTAGACCATTTTTAATTCGTCTTTCTTTTATGAATTACATCGTGTATTTATTTTAATTATGGACTTTGTTTTCCTGACGAATTGTGAGCGAATGAATAAAGGCCTCTGTAAAGAGCTTTGAATAAATGAGTAACGCAATTTCTACTCTTGTTCGTGGAAACAAGGTTAATTATTGTAATTTATTGTTTTATTTAAGTCGGTGCATTGTGAGGGAGGTACTTTGTGGTTTCTTTTGTAATTTCGGATACCTGCGTAGACACTGGTGGGAGGATTTCCTTTGTACGGAAACCCACCTGAGTGAGCCGTCGGAGTCAAATAATTACAGCGTTCAAACCTAACCACATAACTTGCCTTACCGTAATTAATTTAAGGTCCATCTTGAATTGTTTTCTTGCACAATAAATTTTCATCAAGCATACAAATATTTTGGTAGATTTACTGTACTCGTATATATTTACATAAATATATAAACAAACGGTTTTTTTAAATTCTTGTCTGATTATAGACGGTTATTTTTAAAACACTAACAAGCTCGCGGAACTATATCACTAGCATCATAACCATCAACTTTTTGTGCCATGGAATTTTTTGTGATACTGTAAGGCGAACAAGTCGTACGCCTGGTGGTAAGCGTCACGCCTGTCCATAACAGTTGCACTGCCACTGCGCACATCTCCCTGATGCATAATAAGTTGAAACATCTCATGTGCTTGTAATTTTATCAGCACCCTTCAAATCCGGAACGCAGTAAAGCTCGCATTACTGCTTGGCGGTAGAATTAGATAAGGTAGTACTACCCTGGACGAACTCTTTGACAAGCAGCTCTACTACTACGAAAAATCGACAATCAGACAGGTACAATTCAACATGGTTCCAACCAATTTCCACTAGGAATCGAACCAACAGTACTACTCTTGTCAAAATGTACTCCGTGCTTTCAACAGCTGTTATTTACTTGACAAACAAGCTCTGACTGGTTCCAAATAATCACAAACCTAGGTAAGCTGAAAGTCTAGACACAAGGCAATATTATTGCCAAGTTCGTAGATTATGTGCAATCAGATAAATAGCAAAACGGCGGAGTCCCGAAATTCAGCAGCACAACTTGGCATAGTTCTAAAGTTTATGATATAAGAAATATTGGTGGATAAAGATATTATGGAATGTAAGACTGGTGAGCCTCGTTTATTTTGCCATTGGACCGTCGTCAGTTCCATCATCAGGGGACTAGATGTAGGCTCGGGTTCCACCATTACGTTGCGAATATTCCAAGGCTTGGCGCGAAGCGTTACGCTTCCACATTTTCTGTTTTGCGACGAATACGTACGTCACTCCCTCGGTTAGAAACCATTGAAAACCAGCGTCACAGCCTAGTCCTGGTTGTGACTTTAGCTGAACGGGATCCTTTTCCGTACGCCACAGCCGCACACATGTTAGTATAGCATTATGTAATTTGTTGTTTAAATGTTGTTATGCTGTTTTTTGTGTTATATCTATTTTATTTATATTAGTCTTTTTTTATAATGTGGCGTTGCAATAAATGGTTTTTAATTCTATTTGTATTTTTAATAGTGGAAGAGGAATTCCCTACATGCAGACTTATTCCATGAACGCTATAACATGGCCTTTTCAAGGCGAGACTAAGTTGAGTAGGCATTATTTAGGACTGCATGCTCCATCGTCGACCTCATCATCACTTTCGGTCAGGTGAAACGGAAGAGAAATGCGAATGGGCTAAAGAGTTGTCAAGACAGGTCCCATGGTCACGTTGATTGATATTCGAGATTCTAGATCTATTTATTTTCTGAGTTCTTAGGTTTTCGCGATTGTTACACATAGGAAATGAAATTCTTTTTCCGGATTTAAATCGCGTATAATTGTTTTTTCAAACAAACCGACGTTTCGGGCCGTGACCATGGGACCTGTAAAGGGTACGAAACGTCTAATATAGATGTAAGCTACCCTTAATACTAACAGGCTATGACAATGGTATTATTACATTTTCTGTGGTGAATCTCAGCAGCCATTACAAATATTTTTGTGTCACATTTTTATATCGACACTTGAAAGGCAAAATGGGATAAGCGACACTTTAGGGTCATATTGAGTTATATATACCGTTGGAATCAAAAACATTAGCTGATTCGATCGAGGTATATAACTCAATAATGACCAAAAGTGTCGCTTACCCATTTTGTCTTTCAAGCGTCGACATAGTCTTTTTAGCAGTTTAGTTTTAATTTTTTTTTTTTTCGTTGTATATGATATTCAATTATTTCTTTGTATTAATAATTATAACAAACTAGTGGAGTAATTTCACAAAAAATAATTGAATATCAATTCAATAAAAAAAAAAATTAATTAATACAGTGAATAGCGACATCTCTAGCCAGGACTGGTAGCTGTAAAGGTACTGGGTGATAAATCTGTCATAGATTTCTCATAGATGGCGCTACGACTAAAAAGTCGTTGAAAAACCAAATACAAAGACACGACGCAAGCACATAGAAAAATTCGTGAGGTCCGTTGGTACGTTCCGTGGCTTGGTTGGTATAGCATCTAGTACGGTATGCAAGAAGACGTCGGTTCGAATCCGACCGGATTTAAGGAATTTTTTCTGAGTGTTCGATTTTTGTATTAATAATTATAACAAACTAGTTTAGTTTTAGATTGTAATATTATATAATATATAAAAATAAATATAAAGTCTAATTTTAAAAGTACTTGTTTTTGGCGCCTTTTTATTTACTTTTGTCATTATTTTTCTCTGTGTTTCGTTCGTATTCCTCATTAGCACTCGAACCTCATTGATATAATTTTCTACACCATTGATAATAAAGCGATATAAAACCAAAAGCAACAGTTTTCGGAAAATCTCAAAATAAATAAAAATCTCGCTCGTCTATCTCGAAAATTTCTCAAACTCACAAGGCAAGAGCGTTGCACCCTGACTGCCGCCCTAACGGATCATGATCCATACAATAAACACCTTTTTAATTTAGACATCATGGTGCTTGTCTTGTAGGGAGAAAAAACGGCCACGCACACTATATTACAATGCTCCGGCGTGTCAAACTACAAGGTTCCCGAGATCGATCTCTAAAGTCTTCAGCAAACCCAGGAGGTTGCTAAGATTCCAGGAAGGGCTTGGGTGGTACGAGTAGGACCCTGCACCCACCACACGCAAATAGGAGCTTGGACGTACTAAATAACGGGACGAACAAGTCAGGCGTCTAACGGTAAGCAATACGCCTGTCCATAAGCACTCACAGTTTTAAAATGCAATGATCTGATCTACTGCTAGTCAAGTTACGGACACCAGTCGGTCACACAATACCATACCATACCTTACGTATGACATAACACTTGACAGCTTTTTTTTTCATATCAAAAACAACTTTGTATTTGACATCAGCTTTTCCTTTTTTGCCCATTCCAAAGTCTGAATATCTGTGATCCATACTGAAGAATAAACCTAATACATTATGCTTACGAGTCCTTTTTACGTCCTACTCTGTAATAGCTGTGTCAGTACATCCCTTAGAAGATTAATGGATGTTAGAATTTTGGCGAAAATGAGTTATTTATACCAGGCTAACATAGAATTCTGAATATAACTATATAGCCTTGATGAAAATATTTTTATGACACCAAGCTAAGTGACGGCCAAGTCGCGCCCCTGATGTTACGCGACACGACACAAAAGTGTGTGTTCTAGGTACTGTCTTTATAAAGAAAAGTGCTCAGAAAAACTTTGTGCCGCCGTCACGTTTGCACGGTAACCTATCACAATTAGTCGAATTTTTTTCTGAAGTAACGTTTGTTCGAATTTTCATTATAGCGAAAATTGAATTATAACGAAACCGTCGTTCTTTCAGGATATGTTGAATGTTTATCGTAAAGACACGATTAGATTCGGTTAGGTTAGGTTAAGTTCGGAGTGTCACGAGTGCGGCGCTGCTACAGACTCAGCGAGGTACACATTGGAGGTGTGCCCGACCTGGAGCCAGCGGCGCCGGGATCTCGTAAAGGTGGTGGGACGAGACCTCTCACTGCCCAGCATAGTTAGAGCCATGCTGGGAAGCGAGAGGTCATGGCAGGCGATGGTCTCCTTCTGCGAGGACGTGATGTCGCAGAAGGAGACAGTCGAACGGGTCCGCGAAGACAGCGCCCTCTAGGACCCCATTCGGCGTCGGCGGAGAGGACGCAGGCGGTCGGCGAAGATCCGTCCATCAGCGGAGGCCAGCAGGGTGCGGGGTTGGGAGACCCTGCCCCTGCATTGCACAGGCCTCCGCCGCCGGTAGATGCCCCAAATGTTCCGGGGCATCTCCGTGCAGGTGCCCCCCATGATTAAGGGGCCGATGGTGTAGGGGACCAGGGGGCGGACCAGCACCACCGGAGTCGCGGTAGCATCTGAAAGGGACCCCGCGGCTCCAGCGCCAGGTGCGCGCAGGAACGTCGTGAGGTTTTTAGTGGGTATGCTCTTGGGGATCGACATAGTCCCCAGGAGAGAGTCCCACATATCCCCGTCGTCTCCCAGCGGCGGGGAATGCGTAACGCATTTTCCTCACGGTAATTTAAAAAAAAAAGGTTAGTTTAAGTTAAGTTTAACAGAAAAAACATTTTCGTCTCAAAATTGCTATCGAGGTTATGAAAATTCAAGCAAACGTTATTTCTGAAAAATGTCATTTCGGACTAAGGTGGTAGTCCAAAGGAATTGCAGATACACAGCGCCTGTCACTCTGAGACATAAGGTGACAAGTCCCAAGTGCTTTTTATTTCACCAGCATTGGATTCCATGTCCAACCACAGTCGTCTCGATACCTTTGTACACAATTTCACACAGCACTCTCTTATAGATTCTTGTGCTTCCTTAACACATTCCTTTGCTTTGACATGAATACGATGGGATGTAAACAGACCGACAAAACCTGGCTTGAGACTAAGATTTATGACAGAAGCTTTGCCAGAAGTTATCTCAATTGTTGTTTTATTATAAGCACTAATATAAAGAAAATACGCACAAACTAGATGCATGAAAATACACGTACTTGTTTATTTCAAAGTTAAATGAAGTGAAGTGGGAGTTTTTTTTTCATTTATACAAACGAGATGATGATGAAATGCTTTAAATATTATTTTTTTACGTGTATTATAATTAAATGAATAAATCTAGGAAATGCATTGACTTACAATTATATGGACGTCGGGTCCGCGCTAAAAAGTGTCCGAACTTATAGGGCGTTAAAATCGTATACAGAGCGTCATTCACGCTTTAGTCTTCGTTTGTTCGACTGACAGCGAAGCAAGCAAAATTAGACAGTACTGCGATGACATTACAATTTAAATTCAACGTTTTAGCTTTTTCATATTCCTTTACATGTCACTACGTTTAAATAGGTTGACTTGGGTCATTTTTTTCGTGGTTTTTGTGTTAGACCCGTCGTCCATTTATTTGTAAGTCAACGAGGAAATGGAACTATTTTTCCGGATTTAAATCGCGTATATTAGTTTTTTCCGGAAAAATAGTTTCATTTCCTATGTGTAACAATCGCGAAAACCTAAGAACTCGATATGAATAAATCTATCTTATAAATTTTTCCATCAAAATCGTTAATTACATACATAGGCCTACCTCCGTTGCCGAACGGGGTAACCATACTGGACTGCCACGCGGAGATCCCGGGTTCGTATTAGCCGGGAGAAATATTAGCATACCGATTATATCGATGCCTTACTTTCTCAATCTCGTGTTTTATAAAGGGTGATTATTTAGGAGATGGCAAAACTTTCTATTTATTTTAAATTTCTTATCAGTTGGATGCATTACTTTAAGAACAAGTAAAAGCCAGTGTGTGAACATGAAACAAATATGATGAGAAATTAGAGTGCAAAATTTGTATACACAATCCATTTACGTAACTTTGTTCTTTAAGATACGAGTTCGATAAGGTAAGGCGACGATATTTTCATAGTGCATTCGCGACACAGGGTTTCCCTAGTGCGGGGCTATGAGTGTCTGCATTATTGTTATACATGCTAAAGCATAAGTTGCAGATTGTAAATCCAAATTATATTATACCCAAGGAAATAATCCCAAACTAGCCGTTAAAAGATAAAGCAGTAGTGCTTGAGCCAAGACGCAATGTTACAGATACAGATGCCCAGATATGCATCAGACTAGTTCCCCAACTTGGCGCTTTGCCCCGACGTATTGTTTAATTTTTAGGGTTCCACAATGAATTAAGAAGTACTGTACTTTAATATACTTTCTTTATACAGCGAGTGTCGGTAAGGTTTTTTTATGATATCAAATGACGGGAAGAACAAGTTGTGCGTCTGGTGTTGAGCGACACGCCTATCAATGCATTGCCACTCAGAGCTATAAATTGCAAAGATATGAAGCATTGCCATCGCGCCTGTCTCATAACTTGAAAAGTCCCATGTATATTCACCAGCACCTTTAACCCTTCAAAACCTGAACGCATTATTGCTCATATTACTGAGCATAAGTGCTTCCGTGGCTGAACGGTTTCAATGCCGAACTACCGTGCAGATGTCTTTGGTTCGATTCCCGGACCGGGAGAAATATTTATATGGCCTATGGCCTACATTTATATCTCTCGTGAGTTTGGGTGTAATTTGTGGCTGTCTATGTAATGTGTCCATGGCAACCTCGACACAGGGTTTTCCTAGTGCGGGGCTGTGTTGAGTGTGTGTGTTTACGTGTCGCTTAAAAATAGGCGAATGATTTGTTCGTCCCGCCACTTGACATCATAAATCTCTTTATATTCTATGGTTATAGAACCCTAATCGCATATGTATCCGACACGCTCTTGCCAGTTTTTAAGTTTTATTGTCGACAGCATTTGGCTAGGTTATGCGTATTGATTTTTCGTAAAAAGGAAACACGGAGCAAGATTTTAAGGGAACTGAGGAATTTAATGTTGCTACATTTTATGTTTCTGCAGGAACGCAGAAAAATTTAATGAAAACTGACAGTACTGCGTTATGCAATATAAACACGGTTTATTAAAGCCGGGTACTCATTATCGAACTGTAACGTGACCTGTGACGTGAGTAGCAGTAGAGCTCCTTGTGAAAGAGTTAGTCTAAGGAAGTTCTGCTACCTTGCCTATTTCTGCTGCCAAGCAAGGAATGTGGGCACCATTGCGTTCCGCTTTGGAAGGGTAATGGTGCTGGTGAAATTACAGGCACATGGGACTTGTCAACTTATGTGTCAGGGTGAAGGACGCAGTAGCAGTCCCGTCACATAGGATCATTATATACAGTGCGCATTTGACCTCCATCTCACCTAATGGAAGGTGACAAAGGAGCATGCACACTTAAATTGATGTCATAGTCGGTCTCTTCCTCGCTTAACATCAGGTGAGATTACCCCAAATACTTTTTTGTTGATGATGTTAACAAGGTGTTAACCAAAGTACGGAATAGTAGTTACGCAACTTTGAAGTCGATTGAACGGGTCCGGTATGCACCAAGTGCCGCCGAACGCCGAAACACGAAGAGAATAAAAAAGATGGACGATAGATATTAAAAAATATTTACTTGTACTGTACTTGGAAGCTAATAAACAACCAACGTTTTTATTGTTATTTCAGTTTCAGCCAATATTGGTATAGAAATTACAAAACGCAAAGGGGTTCAATGTACTAAGATCTTCTAATAACTGTGTGTTAAATAAGTACATAACAAACTAGCTCTGGCCCTATTTATAATGCAAATTGTTCTTCGAAATTTGGCTGCTATTACTTTGAAGTTTACTCACTAAGTGTGTCAGAGAGGAAGTAAAACAAATATTATTTTGAATAGGAAATTTGTAGAAAAGACTTGCGAAAACGGCTAGCATTCAAAAGCGGAAGAAGACGCATAATGCTGTTTTCACAATAGGAAGGAGTTCATTCAAAGACTGACTTTTAAAATAGTTTTAACAAAATGGTAGTCACACAAGGCTTGATATTTGTTCCAAGTTTCTTTGTAATGATAGCACTTCAACCTGAGTAATAAAGGACGACTCTTTGTTTTTGAAACCTGAAATATGAGAACTAGTGTCCTCATTGCTCTTGTTCTTATTTGAATAAAATAATTCTTCGAACAAAGTGTATCAGGTACGACGCTGTACTTGAAACAGCATACGTAAAAAATTACTCAAAAATTTTGAACAGTGTTACACAAGGCTAAATACTAGTCCCATGTTTGTTTATTTGATATACTAGTAAAATAACACACGTAATATTTGATGAAAATTCACTTCTGAATGCTAAAATTGTGAAACCCATGTCAATTGTTGACATCAATGTTCGCTGAGATCAGTAGAAGAAACCAAAATTCAAAAAAGAATGTTCTTTAAAAATTTTGTATTTTGCGGACGGTTAATAAAATATACTTATAATTCAAATATAAATAAGATCATGTTAAGCAAAATACGTAATTCTACAAATAAAATTATTCCGTTATATTACGTGAATAAAAGGAAATAAGTAACTGTATTGCTAACGAGCTGTTCCCTAAGGCATTTAGGAACATGGCGATAGCTTTTCTTCATGGTCGTTTGATGTCGGACGAAAAATCCAGTTACAATGTTTGCCTTTGTTGTATCTTCGAAGAAAAAATACTTGTCTTATTAAACAGAAAAAGAATCGTCGAAAGCGTTTGACAAAGAAGCTTTTTTTATGTAAAGTAGGAGGCAAACGACAGACGAGCCACTTGATGGCAGGATCACGGACATCAGCAATAGAGCCGATTTGTGAGCCCCGTTGACTCACTTTTCGAAGAACCTCAAAGGAAATACTTCAGAAAAGAGACCATTCCACATCTTGGGAGTTTGAGGAAGGAACAAACGTAATGCCCACGTGATCTTAGAATACCAGACATCCAGGATGTGGGGATGGACTCGATTGACATCAGTTCCAAAAATTCTTCTGATCACTTCCCGTTGGCCAACGTATCTTCGTAGATAAAGAGACTCCAAACCATATGTGACAATTTCATCCCTGTCATCCCATCGTACTACCATTGGAATTGGAGGAATTGATATGTGCACTTATAACAAAAAATACTGTACTATGTTCCGAATTCCAAGTTTTGGAATTATTTGCTGTAGATTCAGCGATAACATTAATAATAAATATTAGAATAAAATTGTGTAACAAATTAACAATGCAATCGTACACTTCCGAAAAGACCCGAAGATTATAAGTAAGTAAATTGCAACGAATTGATATTACAGCGTTTAAGCATGCTGCACACTGCATGTTGAAAGGTTCACAACAACAACTGGGGCCACGTTTCTGCTCGAATACAACATGTTTGGAGTCCCCCGGCGAAACAACATAAGTCAATTGGTTAGCGAAAAAACTCGCATGCATTGACGTAGAAATGTTACTAGACGTGGCAGAAAAAAATCATTTAGCGATGCAACACGAGAACAAATTTTGATTAGTGTTACAGTTGAATGTCACATCTACAATCAAAGGCTGTAAGTTTTATGACGATTACTTGCTTTGTTTGTCTTACAGGCGGACGGACACCATTGGATGGAAAGGGACTATGAGGGGGACAGTTGAGCATGCACACCTGTATAATGCCTATTCATTCTCGCTGTGAAAAGGTCCAGGTCATAGCATTCAAGGAACAAGTGCGCCACATAAATATAGAAGTATAACGCTACGTACGGACCCTGGTAATATTTAAAACATAAATTTGGAACCATAGCTTACGTCTAATCTTTTATTGTTATTGTTTATAAATAATGATAAAATACACTCCCGAATATATAATTCGAGACACTAGTATTAAATGCCCTAAGGTCAAATACTATTGTGCAACTATAGTTTTGAAACTGGAAGCTAGAAAACTTTTATTGCATATTAATTTTAATTTGTAAAATAAGAGAAAGCTTTTTTTTTCTATATTTTTATACTCTAGCCAGATAAGAATAAAACGCAAAGTGAATCGATTATTTTATTCCATTAACTAAACTAACGGACTCACGTATTTAAGTCGAATCTTTGCTTGTCATGTTTTGATACAGTCTGTTGTCCTTAATCATAAGATTCTGCGGTGGTGTCCGTGACTTGACAGCCCTGTCATTCAGTACAGGCGTGGTCGCAGGCGGTGGTGGTGAGCAATTACCCACGTTACGTTGTAAAGTGTTATCCGCATCAACCACTGAAGTAGTACCTAACACTGTTTTCCACTTGAATACGTGAAAAATTCGAATCATGTACGTGAGTTATCCGTTTAGTTATAAGTCTGAGTCTCACGGTAGTTTTCTATTTAAATCGTATTATGTTTTTTATTGAGTATCATCCAGGACCTTTAGTTCAATGTTGGTCAACAATCGACTAGTATCGATCTGTAACAGCTTTTGTTGTGTGATGACACCGCTCGGTGGATAGCAGTTCGCGTTGAAAAATTTCAGTTAAAAAATAACCTTTTTTTTTGTTCAAACACAAAGAATTTCTATTGGAACGATTTCGGCTGTAGCGATTTTCTCTTTTGCTTTTGATTTTCACATTTTCAGGGTTCTGTAGGGTTCGATGAAATAAAACGCAATTTTCTCATTCTTGTTTAACCATCAAATCTAACCAAATAGAATTTAGACAAATTGTATCGAGTTCCTAGGTTTTTACGATTTTTAATGTTTATATCGTGTGTTTATGTCGTACGCCTAATGGGAAGCGACGCGCGTGTCCATGACATAAGTTAATAAGACGCATGTGCCTGTAATTTGGCCAGCAATCTACCCTTCAAAACCGCAACATAGTAATGGCTCACTTTACTGCTTGGCGAAAGAAATAAATAAGGTGGCAGTACTTGGACGAACTCTTAATAATGTTATAAATACTAAAGAAATAAATAAAATATACATCTGTAATGTATTACAGCCCAAATATTTTGATAACGCAGCGATGGGGCGTTTCAATTTCTGAGGTCCATTAATGGTTTTCAATAATGTACAGGATTTGGCGTTTCATACTGGACGTTATCTGAATTTCAAATTAGACTGTTAGATGGCTGGTAATAAGGGCAGAGTGGCGCCGAATTACCATCTGGTAGCCAACAAAACTATTATTGCAAAGGCTTATGCTCTTCACGGACCTGGTGGTGAAGAACAAGAAATTCTATTAAGTATTATTTAGTATATTTTAAAAGCAGTAAAGCTCTTTGTAAAAGAGTTCGTCCAGGGAAGAATCCGCCTTATCTACTTCTGCCGCCCAGCATTAATGTGAGTATTACTGTGTGTGTTGTGAAATTACAGGCACAAGGGACTTGTCAACTTATGTACCAAGGTGACGGACGCAGTAGCAGACCCGGGCGTTTCGCTTACCACCAGCCACGCGGCTTCTTCGTCCCGTCACTTGTTCCCCTTTTTTTGGAATAGTACTACGGTGTGACACGCGGGGACGTATAAGGTGAGACATTTTCATAAAACGAGGTATTGTGACAAACTAACCAAGCGAGTGGTACAAAAGAGATGGTTCATGTATGAATAGCTCAACACTACTGGTACTTTCCTGAGTCATGCTACTTAGTGTGCTGAAATACCTAAAAGTTGTCTACGAATTTTCGTAGCGCACTTCGTAGCTACGTTGCCGAAGACCATTCCTTGTAACTATGTAAAAGTTGCTAGAATAATGAACCACGTGGGTACCTCTTACCTACCTTGTGTCGTTAGTTGTGGCTACTTCGCCCCGCGTTATTGTTACGTTATAAACGTAACAATGGTTTATGAGTCATTTTTTTATAATGCTGAAAAAAGAATCTGCTAAAGAGAATATTATATTATCAATTTCTTGTAACATTTTTCTTTACAACGTAAACGTGCAGTAAACCCCATAAATAAAATTTAACTTTTCCCTTTTTTTAATAAAGCACTTTTATCTTAAAACTTACTGACCGAGAAACTCTTCAAAGTATAAATTACGAATGTTTGAATTCACTTGAACTTGGTTGCTTTTAGTCTGATTTTTTTCTGGTTCAAATCCTTGAGACTCAATCAAAATTCACTTACTTACTTTGATTGACAAAAGATCTTTTAAGTAAATTGTATTTCTGTTTTGAAGTATCAGTTTGTTTTTTATGTGTCAATATAAAAAAAGACCTTCAGTTTACATATACCAATCAGGGGCCCTACTTTCGAAGACGAAATCCGTAGTTACGGCCGTTTTCCCAATATGGATGACTTATGGGGCTCCTTTCAAAGTCTGTCAACAAAAAAACGAGGCCGGCCGAAATTGTAAAC
The DNA here is from genome assembly GCF_003589595.1 of Hyposmocoma kahamanoa. Taxonomy (NCBI): domain Eukaryota; kingdom Metazoa; phylum Arthropoda; class Insecta; order Lepidoptera; family Cosmopterigidae; genus Hyposmocoma; species Hyposmocoma kahamanoa. Next base: position 11,383,705 of record NW_020653993.1, read on the forward strand.
GAGAACGTTTTTAAAAAAGGCTGTTTCTTTTTGTTGATGATGATAATGATGGTGACAGTGATAGCTTTGTACATTTATAAAAGCTTACTAGAAATTAGAAAAGGGTAACAAAAATTACAAAAAAATTTATAATTATTTGAAGGATTTTTATAATAATTTATCTGTGACATAAGCGGATATAAGACTATATTTTATTATGTTATTGGCATGTTAATACATGTTGTTTTTTAATATTGTTTAGCGTTTAGGTTATACGTCGTGCGAGCAATTTAAAAAAAGTCTCCTCTTTACGATTTTGATTTGTTTAAAACAAGCTGTGCGTACCTACGTTAAGAAAGTATTATCTATTTAATTTTTATCACTAACGTTACGTTTACTTTCCTTCTATAATGTGTCATGTGTGTGTGTGTGTACAATGTTATTTGGTTGTTTAGTGTAGTCAATGCTGTATTTTGCTATTGTGTTTTTATCATCAGGGAACTGTTTTTGCTTATACTTAATTAATATAGTTTCTATTACATTGTGATTGACTGATTTTATATAATGAAATTGTAGTAATGCGGTATTTTCAGTTATTTTAATTTTTATAGTATTTTAACTTGCCAAATGTGACTTTTTTTTTTGTAACAAGGTCAATTAATAAATTGAAATTGTTTTTTTTTGTATTCATCTGCGATCAGCTCTGGAAATTTAAACAGATCACACAGAATATCATAAACGTTGTTCTGATCCCAAAGTAAGTAGCTTAAGCACTTGTGTTATGGAAATCGGAAACAACGACGGTACCACAAACAGACCTACACCCGGGAGAACATAGAAAAGTTAGATTTTCTATATTGACCCGACCGGGGATCGAACTCGGGACCTCAGAGATGGCATCACCATGACAGAAAAAATGTCTCACATGAAAAAAGTCTTCCACACCAGCCATATCTCTGGCGTTCTTTATCCTCCAATCCGAAATACCGCAGTGCGAGAAATTTCGTAATAACTTGTCTATATTTTACCGTAATATTGCTTGCAGAGTAGATAAACAACCGAACCACTGAATCTCATAACCAGAAATCAGAACATGCATAATATATTTACCTAAACCTCAAATAATACACATAGAGTGCATAATACCTCCCTCTGAAATTCAGAAATGATTAAAATATCTGACAGCCTCCGTGGCCGAACGGTTACCATGAACGATTACCACGCTGATGTCCCGGGTTCGATTCCCGGGCCGGGAGAAATGTTCTCGTGACTTTAGACGTAAATAGTGGTTATCTATGTGTGTCTCTGGCACTCAAGACACAGGGTTTTTCTAGTGCAGGGTTTTAATTGTGTGCGGTAGTCATTCAAGTTAAAGTCATTACGACGCGAAATGGGGTAGAGCTAATTTAGAAAGAAAGAAGAAACAATTGGTTCTGGTTGCACTGGTACTCATGGCATAACTTATACACAATTTGAAAAAACTACAGTGATAGCTAGTTACATATCAGCGGCGAAACGTGAACATTTTCGTTAGTAAATCCGGAGCAAAAATAAACACCTACCTTAAGAAAACCTTTAATAATAACGTTTCAATTTAAGTAAACGCTATTCGACCACAACTCAAAGTTCACCGGGTTATCGAGGACCATTTTTACCAAAGTTTTACAGTTGAGGTTGTCTGAATGAAAATATGACCCGATATAACCTTACTTGAAACGGATGCTGTGATTGGCTTAGGTCTATCGGAAAGCTATAGTATGTTGCATCATCTATATTAAATTAGCATACGTAAGTTAGTTATGCGATAAAGCGTGCGTGTTGTCTGGTACAATGTTTTGACGTACGTGGAATATAAGGATGGTTCACACGGTAACTTTTAGCAGCTATGGCATCGCGCGTTTGTATCGAAGCAGTCACGCGCGTGTGTAAAGGCAGACGATTAGCAACTGCATCGCGTTTGCATCGCTGTTAAGTCGCCGTTAGTAATCGTTCTTAGGTTAGCCGGTGGGAAGCGAGTTATTTATACCTTACATATTTCTGCCGTCAAGCAGTAATGTGAGTGAGTGTAACTGCATTCCGGGTTGGAAGGATACGGGTGCTGGTGAAATAACAGGCACATGGGACTTGTCAACTTATATCTCAGGGTGACGGGCGTAATGGCAGTGCTTCTTTGAGATCTTCGCGATTGACAGCTTGCAACTATTATTGACAGGCGTGTTATTTACCATGGTATGGTATTATCAACTTCATACCAATTGCTTCCTTTAAATTTAGGTAAATTAAAATTACGTATGAAATACGGCGTATCATTATGCTTTGTCGGATAAAAGGCCTTATTTAAAAACGTGAGTATGAAGGCAATATTTGACCGTCCAATTATAAAACGCTCTGTGGTCCCGACGCAGAAGATTCACTGCTATATAAATTACTGCCAGCATTTTGTTTGGTACAAGTTACAACAATGAAGCAGGTGTCAATATTTAAAAGAAAAGCTAGTACAGTTTTTTTCCTGTGGGTCAGAAGATTACGATAATAAATAAAATTAACTCATCATTATCATTACAGCTGAAACACGACCTTATTTAAAGAAATTGAGTGAAGTTGTATTTAATTTAAGATTGTTTTTCATAAATTGCGTAATATTTCGTACCCTTTCATAATATACAGGGTTATTTTTAGAATGCTAACAACCTCCCAGGACTATATTAGTAACGTCATAACGAACAACTTTTGTTCTTTTGTTTTTTGAACGACTTTCCACAAAACATAGTACATTGATAAAAAAGAAACTTTTTAGTTTTTGTTGTATATTTGACAATTTCAGATTTGTATTAGGTCGTAAACATCGAGCATGTAATCAGATATAGAGACGAAATGTCATTTAATTTGTTTGAAAACTATTCTGCCACATTATTAAGGTGACAACTGCGCCCCTATTGGCCAGCCGGAATCCGAAACAATTGACGGGTGTCGTCATAACTTGAGCTTCGCTATAATGGACGTAATTTGAAAAATTACATATTTAATATTTAATTACCGATGAAATGTGATTCCGCTTTTTTGTAATTAGATGTTTTGCTGTTTTTCTCACACCACCGAATGGAAACGCCCCACATAGTTAGAGATATTATCTATATTACGATAAATATAGAATATTTTTGGAATACTCGGAGACGCTCACACGCGTCAGTTGTTGGCACTGTATTATTTCAGTTTTCCAATTTGTGATTTCAGCGTAAACGACAATTGATGTTTAAAAGTAATGGATGACCCTCTATTTCTAGTTATATACTCGATGGTAGTACGTAATAATAAAACATGTATAGCAACGCCTCCTTATTTACTTAGGTGGTGGATGTTTTTCCGTTACGAGTTCCCACCCGTCAATTGGCATGCCATTTATTTATCTATTATTAATATGAAATTATCTTTCACAGTACTAAGTGCCATTAAGTAAAACAACAAAATATAAATAAATTAAAAATTTAAATTAAATAATAAAAAAAACGGCACTTCACATAGCTACTTGTATTCGTTATTGGGTGTTTGATGTACTCGGAAAAATATTTGTCATACATACAAACACTGGCAAATATGGCCGTCCACACATGGGGCCAAATAACGAGTTAACATAATGAATATGACCATAGTGTGGACGACTTACTTGCGTATTTGCTTATTTGGATTCTTTGATGTGCGTCGAGAAACCGACAAGCGCGCGGTAACGTGAGTTTGGTATTTGATGTATTTGTCGAATAGGCAAACATGGCAAAAACTTTGTCACACATGCCATTTACACATGGCGAATGTTTGCCAAATATACCAAATACGCTTGTGAAGTGCCACCTTTATAAGGTAAATTCGAATTTGTTTTCATTTGATAGAAGTTTGTTATTCATTAAAGTTATAAATAACGTTGGGAAGCAATGGCCCCTTTCCTTCTATGCAATAGCTCGGAGAAGCTCTCAACTCTTACCCGAATCACAGATTACTTAATAGTTTCTACCTTGGATTACTATTAACATGGATTTAGTAAAAAGGCGTGGCAAGAGGCTTATAGGTGTCACGGAATTAGTAGAGATGAAGCTGCAGAGCATTGGGCACTGTCGTAAAGTTGCCTGCTTATAGATATACAGGATATATCAAGAAGAGTGCTAGGAAATTGCACAATTTAATTCTGCCTTCCCCTTTCCATCCCCGTTCCACCTATAAGTTGTAGTTATTCTAAGGATTCGCATGGCGAAAGGCTTTGGTGTGGAATTCTCTGCCTGCAGACTCGTTCCCTGGACGGTATAACTTAAGCCGTTTGAAGGCGAGAGTGAATAGGCATTATTTAGATATGCATGCTCCATCGTCAAATTCATCGTCATTTTGCATCAGGTAAGATGAAAGTCAAATGCGCACTTATGTTTTAATTAAAAAAAAACTATGTAACGAATACGCACGCGCGACCCGAGGCGGCCGGAACTTACGTGGTGCGAGTTCACCCGTTCAAATACACGGGCCGTGGGAAGCCAGCATAAACCCCGTGCGCGCCGCGTACCACACTAAAGCCAGCATTTATTTCTAGCCAGTATATGGTAAAGTGCGTGTAGTGTCGCTTATGCAAGAATAGCATATTGGTATTTGTCTCGCCTACGCACTACCACATGCGTCCAGGTTGACTAAATACTGACTGACCCCTTCCATACCCGCACCATATGATATGTGCGCTCGAGACAAATCATAGACAATCCACATTCGCTATAGTGCAGAATACGTGCAGAAGTAAAAGGCTTTTTTTTCGATTTTATAAGTTTCCGCTATCTCTGATGAAATGTACCATCCAGTGATGCAGTCACAATGCGTTCGTTACGGGCAGTTTTGGAGACATGCCAACGGCTAGCCCCAATATGGCGGATTATGACTCATTTTTCCAGTACATCCTGAATTTCTCTTAGAAAACTGTTTGAACTGGCCAAAAACCGTTCGACTGTTCGTTACGATTGGCAGTGAAGCTATTTTTCAGTTCAAAGTCGCGTACATCTGTTCTTTGAAACACACCAAGTCAGCTGTGACCATGAGATCTTTTAAAGGCCTGAAATGTTGGCGTGTTTGAAAGAAACAAACATACGCTATTTGATCTGAACAAAAATTGGTTTAATTTTCAATGTGTCACAATCGCGAAAACCCAATATATACAACCAAACCTAACTTAAAATAACCGATTGGCAATATGCGGCACAGAAGAGAGAAGAGTGGCATATCTTAGAGCGGTGAGTTTTAGAAGCGATGTAAAGGCGATGCAATCACTAATCGTCAACCTTCTACCGATACAAACGCGCGGTTGCATCACTACACTTGGGATTTATAGGCGATTACAACAATGCAGTCCCGCGTTTGCAATCGCTTATAATTCGATTGGACCCAAAAAGTTAAGAGTTCCTGTAACAATACATTAAAAACCACTATCTGTATTTATATCTATAAATACCAAAGAAAAGAAAATTTAAAAAGCATAAAATGCCATTAAAATGCGTACGTACTTATTATCAAATCATCATTAAAGGGTCCCATTCACGCCGCGACATTTGGCACGACTAATTGCTTCGTGTGTAGGGGCGGTTTTATTCGCATTTTTTTAAATGCTTAACGCCTTTAAATATTGAGGTCGGCACCAATTACGTGACACCCGGCCGCCCCAATTATGAGCATGGTCCACGACTGGATAGCATTTTAAATATAATTGGCATTGTTTCCCGATTGAAGGTCATAAATTTTTCATTAAAATCGCTTTATTGGTTTTTGATTAGCGCAATTTTGTTATTGGATTTTAGGGTTTGCTTTTTTTTGTACTATTTTATAATAGTACTTAGTCAAGATCATTTATATTAATTTACTGACGCGATTGTATCCTATTTTATATCGATTAGTAAATATTTCCACCAGGCAACTTTCTTGCCGTATACATAAACGTCGTAGCCTTAGTTTGACCTACCCTCACTCAGGCAGAGGCCGTGGGGTCGAATCCTGGTTCGCACCTCTGAGTTTTTCGTCATTTATGTACGAAATTTCATTTGAAATCGTGTCTAATCCCTAAATCACATTGAGTCAGCGTGGCGGGTTATTGCCTGAACCCTCGCCTGAGAGGAGTCCCGTGATCAGTAGTGGAACGTATTAATGGGTTGATTTTGATGAAGATGATGATACAAATAAATAAAGCACTGTTTAGTCCGAAGGTACGATGAAGTCGACGATGGCGCATGCACACCTAAATAACGGCTTTTCACTCTCGCCTTGAAAAGGTCCAAGTTGTAACGTTTAGGGAACAAGTCTGCAGGCAGGGAATTCCGCCCCATAGCCGTTCGCCATATAAATGTGGAAGAGTAACGCTTCTTGCGAATCTTTGGAATATTCACAACATGGAGGTAGAACCCAAGCCTACGCCTAGAATGGGGAAGGCGGAAATAATTAGTGCAATTCCCTCGCACATTCTTCTATTTATCACTTTTACTATTTTTCAGGTCTTTAGGTTTCATATAAATATTGCCGTAAATATTTTTAGTTTTGTTTACTTACTTACTTATTTGACTCAGTGACCCGAAGTGGATCTTGGCCTCCGACACACGGCGGTTTTTGGCAGCGACGTTCGTGAAACGTGCGTTTATTTGCATTGCGCTTGCGCTTGCGTTTGTATCGATGCAGTCGCGCGTTTGTTCGATGTAAAAATAGTAAATGAAGTGACATTTTACCTCGACATTGTTTTGGATGTAGCAATGAAATAATGTTTTTTTTATTGTATAGATATTTAAGAAAATAGACGTAAAATCTTCATGACGTTGGTTGATATGTCGACGGCGGCGTGACGTCATTTTTGTTAATAAGTTTTCACCCATTTACTTGAGTAGGCAAAGGTTCTATTAGACAGGCTCTTCATATATTAGTGCCATTTCAAAGGCATTTATATATATAAAGGTATTTATATAGTGTGTAACAGCTTCGGATATAGTAGTTTAGCCTACTTATATATTTTCGTAATATAATAATAATGGGTTTGTAATGAGTATGTTATAAAAGATTTTATGGATAATTTTTACAGATCCTGCTTTAGACGAACATATCTATTTTTTAAATAACTTGAAGCACAGACATTGCCAAGTATAATTATTGCGTTGCCAGTAATTTATGTGTTCGGATGATAATTTTGAGTTATGCTAGTGATTAAGACATTATATTTTATTTTTTTATGAATTCATTGTATTTTTATTTAATACGTGATAGTATTTAGTAGTTAACTGCCTCCGTGGCCGAACGGTTACAATGCCGGACTGCCACGCAGAGGTCCCAGGTTCGATTCCCGGGCCGGGAGAAATATTTGTATGGCCTACAATTATTTCTCTCGTAAGTTTGGGTGTAATTTATGGTTGTCTATATGTGTGTCCATGGCACCCGCGACACAGGGTTTCCTAGTGCGGGGCTATGTTGAGTGTGTGCGTTATTTATTTATATTTATTTATTTATTCGAGGTACATCTTTGGGCACAAATTGTATGGAAGAAAAAATCGATTCAAGTCAAAAATTAGACCTATTAGACAAATTTATTATTTACAATTTATAGAGCTTCTTGGAGACAGTTCGTTAAGGGAAGTTCTGCCAACTTACTTATCTCTCCCGCCAAACAGTAATTGGAGCACAATTGCGTTCCTGTTTTGAAGGGTGCTGGTGAAATTATAGGCACGTAGGACTTGTCAACTTATGTCTCAGGGTGACGGGCGCAGTGGCAGTGCCCCTCAGATCTTTAACTGTTACGAATAGGTGTATCGCTTACCATCATGCGTACAACTTGTCAATAAATTATTATATTTGTACTATACAGAAAAACGGTATTATTAAATGTATATGTGTCAAGGAAAATTCGTCTCAGATTCTGACAATAAATGAACTAACCTTGTATAAACAAGGATGCAAAATCCATTCATAATACCCAGTCACAAAGCTTATTCTCGAGAACAAAGGGCAAAGATGAACTGCGTCAAATTGGTCAAATAATTCAATGCAAACAATAGAGGTGAACGTGATAAATTGAACGCTGCTCTAATGGGAATAAGCCTGGTTGGAGAAATGGGAATTTATTTTAAGTGAAAGTAAAATAATTAATAATAGTGTGATAGGCAATCACTTCCATTATATTTTAAATATATTATTAACAACTTACATTCTTTAATCTTTTAATACATGCCCACTTATTCTACTCACTACGCTCTCCAGCCTTTTCAAGAACATTCTCAATTTGATCTGAGTGTAGGACGCCCTCTGGCCAGATGCAGAGATGTGTGAAAGGCTGCTGGCAGCAGATGGATGCGACAAGCTGAGGAAAGGAGGGCGGAATGGTGCATATTGGAAGAGGATTACGTACAGTACGTACGTATTTTTAAAAAGAAAAAAGTATGTTTTTGAAAGTTAGTCAGTGGCAAAAACCCTTAAGGACTTTTTATAATAATAATAAATAATTTATTTGGACATCTATGGCCCACTTGTTAGTAATACAAAAAGATACAGAACATTTAAACTTAAAGCTATTGCTAGTAGGTACAATTTACGGGACAATACATTGACAAACACAAGAAACACGTATATGCAACTTACCGCTCGAGGCGCCGATAACCTCATGATCTCACTAGAACCTGGATAAAATGTTGAAGCATCGGCGCATCAAGCTTAGCCGCAAACATTTTCAGAATGCTGTTAGGACTAGAACGTAGCCTCGAGAGTAGTGACGCCTTTTTGTTTCGCATCACAGCAAAAAAGTCATCTACTCCCGCTAGAGCAAACATCGAGGATGCGCTACCATGCCGTGGTAGTCCCATCAGCATTCTGAAACCATTATTATATTGAACACGCAGGGCGCTGAGTGCCTTCTGCGTATAGTTCACCCACAGACCACCCGTTTGGCTTCCTCACTACAACGGGCAAATCTGTGTGCCAACATGTTACATCTGGCAAAAAAAATTTTGGCCAAATCCAATAATATAACACAATACGGACGTAGAAAGACGAATATAAGTTTACAAGTTTCGTCTTTTATCCGGCTCGAAGGACCAAAGTTAAGTTGTACAGGACCGACAATAAAACACTTCGTAATCTGTTGGCTTTATTGTACCTGGGATCGCCAGGTGGTTTCTTCGACGGGGCGGTATACATTAACAGAATTGGTTTTCGATAATTCACTGAAGCTTAATTAATTTCAACATTTGCGTGCTTAGAAGTGTACGCGTATTTTAGGGGAGTTTATATCTCGGTGTGTATTCGAGATGGGTAAGTGGTGCTCAACCAAATTTCGTAGAGGGTAATAACGGCCATTTCGTTGTTTCGAATTCTGAAATTTCTTTTTACGACGACATCGTACTGGCATACCTTCAGGTACACTTCATCACTTGGTTATATAAAAAAAACCCTTTTAGTTTTAACCCAAATAGATTCCTTATGGGATAACATTTATGTCAACAATTTTGTCACGTCAGTGTTAATCGAGTCCTATAGAGTATTAATTATTTAATTAATTGCATTTGTATCAAATTCTTGTACAGATACTTGCCGTCAGCGAATATCAGTGGTAAATTAATTAAATTTAATTTAATGAGAATTTGTGCGTGCACACAGTATTAATATGGCCTACATTTATTTCTCTCGTGAGTTTGGGTGCAATTTTGTGGTTGTCTATGTGTGTCCATGGCACCCGCGACACTGGGTTTCCCTAGTGTGTTGAGTATGTGCATTATTATTATTATTAATTTTGTTTCATGAGGTCTTATAGATTAAGTATTTAGACTGAATCGCTTTCTAGCTAACCCATCACTGTCATTGTACGTATCGCTCACGTAATGCAGAACACAGAAGTAAAAATTCACGTCACTAAAAAAATAAAAAGATAAATATCTACACAGTAAAACATTATACAAATACGTTTTATTTTAAATGTCCGAAAAGTTGAGTGAACGACTCTCCTTATGAAATATTACAAATATAGAATAAGATTGCATTATTTTTAAGTTTAAATATTGGAAATAAATAATAATAATAAATGAAAAGACTCCGACACTCCGACAGACTCAGCGAAGCGGCGGTCTTTCAACCAATCAGAGCGCGCGAAGCTACTTTGAAATGGTTGTCGGCTCGCTGTGACTGGTCCAGCATATTTAGTCGTCCTAAACAATACGCACAAAGCAAAGGAGTTTGTACGTGTATGCCTCCTACGTAATGCGAAGAGTAAATGTTTGGAATTCTCTACCCACGGGCATGTTCCCGGATAAATATAACTTGGGCCTTTTCAAGGCGGGACTGAATAGTCACCTCCGTGGCAACTACATACCGACCTTGACCTCTAAGTACTTCCCATCAAGTAAGATCGTGGTCAATAGCTTTCCTGTATATAGGCTGGGTTATATGCAAAATACTAACAACCTCCTAGGACAATATTACTAACATATAGTAGCAGTAGAGCTCCTTTGAAAGATCTCGTCCAGGGAAGTACTGCCACCTTATTTCTACCTATTTCTGCCACCAAGAAGTAGTGTCAGAATTAGGGCACGTTTATTCGTCACGCTCACGCCGCGCAGCAATCGCGTGCATCTAACTGTCATGGCAAAATACGCTCTGTTTGTTTAGCTTTTACGTTTTAACTTAAATGAGCGTCCCGGGCGCGCGGGCGAGGCTGACTTGTCTTCGGTCTACGCGGCAGACGGTTGAATTATTCCGAGGAATTTAAATGTTGTTGCCTAGTAAATAGAATTCAGATTCGCAATTAATGTACGTGAAAGCGTCGCTTACTGTGTTCCGGTAGGGTATGGATACTGGTGAAATTACAGGCACATGGGACTTGTCAACTTATGTCTTAGGGTGTCGAGCGATGTGACAGTGCCCCTCAGATCTTTGCGATTTAAAGCTCTGAGTAGCACTGGAAACAGTTGCACGACTTTTAAGTAATCCATCAGATTTTACTGTCGCACATTTTTTTTTGTTAAGAGACGACACGCCTGTTCATAACAGTCACAGTGCCACTACATAGCTTTAAATCACAAACGTCTTAGGAGCACTGCCAATGCGTCCATCATCCTGAAACTTAAGTTGACAAGTCACAAGTGCCTGTAATATCACCAGCAAGATTACTTTAATAGATCGTTCTAAAAGGTAATAACTTTGTGCGGTAACAACCGCGCTCGCTAGTGTACCAGTCCGATGCAAAACACAGACGACACGTTTCCACGGTTGATTTTCCTACCTAAAAAGCCATGGAACATGAGTTGTTGTTTATGTTATAGTGTAAGTCCAACGAAGTTTTTAGTGTTTTAGAAATAATCCTGTGTATACTTACGAAAAATAAATACCTGTTCTCGAACTATGTAATGTAACGAGTTCTTAGGTTTTCGCGATTGTTACACATAGGAAATGAAACTATTTTTCCGGATTTAAATCGCGTATATTTGTTTTTTCAAACAGACCGACGTTTCGGGCCCTTTACAGGTCTTTGCAAAAGAAGTCCGTTATCTACCCAGGATACTGCGAGAGGCCATTGAAATTAAAAAACATCCTACAGGGAAGATGGTTTCTCCGTACCACCAGATTGGGATCCAGTATTTCCTCTAATGAGAAATCCCAAACAGACATAAGACTGCAGTACTAATTAATATGTTTTAGTTTATTCTAATTTCTATTAATAATTAATAATAAATTGAACTTAAAAAATTCATTCAATAAAATAATTTGTAAAACTTAATGTAGCGTAAATTGTAACGTTTTCTTTGTAAAATTAAAAATAAGGTATTTAATTAATAACTATTGTAACTATAGTTTAAAAATTGGGTGGTTTGCATTAATATTAGACGTAACTGGTTGAAGACTGTACCACCTCAGTCAACCGTGACCATGGGACCTGTAAAGGGCCCGAAACGTCGGTTTGTTTGAAAAAACAAATATACGCGATTTAAATCCGGAAAAATAGTTTCATTTCCTATATGTAATGTAATTTTCCGTAATACCACTCAGACCAGAACCAATTTGAAAAGTTGATTAACTGGTTGTACTGGACATTAAGTTATAAGTATAACTATTTTGACCGTTTTTTTTTTCTAGAACGAGATACGTTGTCCAATTAAATTTTTCTTTCTATACTTACAACTTTATTCTTGACACCATCTTTTGTGATTGCTGAATGTACTTTGGTACTTACCTGAAACAAAAATGATTTATAATTTAATATAAAGATAGTAGTTTATACGACTGTTACATTTATTTATTTATTTAAATAAATAAATAAATAAATAAATAAATAGTAGTTTATACGACTGTTACATAACGAAAGGCATTAAAATACGAGTGAGGCGAGTTTCATAAAAGCATCCCACGAGTGTTTTAATATCTACAGTACAGTAGTACAGTAGTACAGTAGTACAGTGTACAGTTACATACACTGCGTTGTTTACACACATATTATAAGTTCTCTGTGATGTGTTCAGGAACCGCATGTTACGATTGGCGAAATGGCGAAAAGTTTTCATTTTTAATTCATAGACAAACTAGAATTGGCCCCAACTATCATATGATTCGATATCAAGTAACGTATGAAATTGTCAGAATTGTTTGCTATTGACATATCATTTCGAATAAAACTTCATATCGACTGATATTAGAATTGAGGTCCAATCAAATTGTTTTGTTTTTCAGAGATGTTCGAAATTTGAATGTAATAATAACATCGAATTCGATGTCATTATGAAGCAATAATAACATTTTCACAGATAAGAAATTTGTAACAAAACAGTTTACCGTTATGCTGGTCGTAATTTGCTGTTTTTGAACACATTAATAATAATAATAAAAAAAACGCACACACTCAACATAGCACTAAGGAAATCCTGTGTCGCGGGTGCCATTTATTTATTTATTTATTTATTTATTATATTACATATTGCTTACAGATTAATATCCAAACACAATAGTAATTCCTAAGCTAATATCATATATTGAAATAATAATGTAATCATACTTAATAAAGAATAGATACAAAATAAATTGAATGAAAATTTACAAATAATTGAATTTTATATATTGCATAAAATAAACTGAATAAAAAATTAGATAAAAATAACAAATCATGGAATTGGACATTACATTATTAACAATCAAATTTTAAAACATTAACATGTATTAATTATTCAGGATGCACAATACTTATGTGATGCTACTGTCCACGGTCAATGACTCGAGATATCGTCCCGCGGAAACCGTAAAATGGGCTTCCGAGCATGCAAAGAGGTTCAAAGAGGAGTCAAAGATAAGCATTCGATTGAATTACTTAAGCGCGCGGGGCAAAGGAGCCAGATCACTTGCCCTAGAACGTGTAGAATGTATAGCAAATAGCCTTCTTCTGTGAGGCCGCACCAGGCTGGTCCTAGGCACCCAAAAGCCCATCATGGATAGTATGAATGGATTGTACAAGATTCCACGCCATGGACGCACACATAGACAATCACAAATTACACCCGCACTCACCAGAGAAATAAATATATGCCATACAAATATTTCCCCCGGCCTGGGAATCGAACCTAGGCCCTCTGCGTGGCAGTCATGGTAACCGTTCGGCCACTGAGGCAGTAAACTATTTAATATCAAACGTGTATTCTAACTATTCTTTTATTAGAAAAACTTAACAACTATTTAAACATTTTTATCTCCGAATTTAGAATTCGCAGCTCGTGTCTTTCTTTCTTGATAATAAACATAAAGATGTTGTCGAACGCCAAGTTATATGAAAACAAGACAGTTATGGCAAAATAGTGATTACATTACCCTTGGATATGGTAAAACGTCGACACAAATTAGCCCTTCGGGAACGATTTTATTTTGTTATGACGCTCAAATGACACAGCGGCGTTCCATTAGTTATTTTGATCGAAAGAGGTTTGAAAAATTATTTGCCGCTTTTGTTTTGAAGTCATTTGACATAGAGGCAACAATCCCGGTCGATACTAAGAATGGGAAATGTTCAGGTAAGTTTTTTAAGTTTCTAATGTCGATTGCAATTTTATTATTTTCAACATTCTAGAATTACCCTGTATCATTCGAATGTAGTATTCAGAAACATTATTTAACATTTTACGATAATAAACTCGATTAATAAAATAGTAAAAATTGCCACCAAAATTAGGTGTAAAAAACAGTGACGATGGTATCTCCTCCATCATCCCACCTTTTTATCACCTTTTCTTTGGTTCCTGGTCACGTATTTTCAAATTTTGAATCGTTTTTTAATTCCTTTACCTCGTCATTCTCGCTTTGTTTCGTTCCGTCATCACTGTCTGCTTAATCTCTGAAGCAAGCACCGTTTCCCAGTTTCCATTTTACATTATGTGCCTATTTAGAACCACTAAAATATAGCATTATTTGTAAAATACGGCCCTTCCGGGGTAAGGCTACTGTATCACTATTTTATAATATATAAGTAGGGAGTTCTTTTTTCAAAAAATATTAGTAACCTTGCCGCTAGATGGCGTTGGGATCAAAATAGAACGCGCTATCGTAATGTTAACTAAATTACTATTTAAGTTGCAACAGCAAATTGCTTTGTATCGAATCATAGGGACTATGAGTGGCACTCCAATACTTCCACCGGGTAGGATACTTGGAGGAAAGCTCATAGAATCCTCATTCGTGATCGTCGGCTGCCGCTTCCACCAGGTGGGACGGTGAGCTAACATGGAGGATGAGCGCGATTATGTCTACGTACAGCTACGTGTTCAAGCGTCTTTCTTCACTCTTCCTCGCTTCGTTTACCCATTACATCCTGTTTTTTGTTACAGCTTTTTTCTTTCACCTGTATCGTATATAATAAATTTATGGGACCGAGTAATCTATTTTATTGCTCCCTATTGACTGTTTACAAGCCTTTCAAAGCTAACCAGAAAACTACGCGAATACAAATAATTTAAATAATAGAGATTTTGAGACGTTTTTAGATAACATTGAAAATTCGACATTATGTCAATATATCGTAACCTATGATAATTGATGCCCCGAAAGCATGTCAATATCATGACGTAGTAAGTTGAGTATTGCTTTATTCCCCTGGGCTCTCGGTCTTCGCCTCGCTAATGCGAAAAAAAATTACGCCTCTCCGTGGAAATTGAAACAGGAAGAGTGTGAACAAATTTAATTTTTATTTGTTACCGAAAAATTGCGTTTGTATTTAGAAAACGTGGATTTTATATTATATTTATGTTTTCCTTTCGAAGAATGATTTAGGTTTTTATTAAAGCACGCGGTAAACCAATCACGACACTATACGAATTGCGCTTTTTCAAATTAAAATTTATTTTCAGAAATTATTAATATAAAGATCGGACATTAAGAAAAATTCCTTCAATACGGCTGGTTTCGAACCAGCGCCCTCAGCATACCGTGCCTGCCGCTCTCCCAACTGAGCTACGGAACGAGCCAGTAGACCTTACGAATGTTGCCATGTGATTGTGACAGATCATTGTTATTGGTTTTTAACGACGTGAGTAATTTGTAACAGTTTTCTGCGTTCTAATTTTCAGAATCTTCATACTCCAATTTCCGAAATTTGATTTTACCTTTAGTAACTGTATTGATTCCAACGTGCGATATGCTGATTTTACATCATCATCAACATTCGATACGCGATTTTCTCTATTTGAAAGAACCTATTTTGACTTACGCAGTAAGTCGGATCTGGACAATAGAATCAAGGCTCCAGTTCGATCTGTCGAACATCACAGACAACGCTGTGTCATTCGCTAAGTATTGGTCCTCACAAATGTAAACATTAGAGTCGACATGCTAAGAAGAAAAATGGGAATTGGATGCGAAAAAATCAAAGTAATCCATAAAAAATATATGATAGAGTCTTGTTACGACGGCCGGCAGAAAACAGACTGTCACTTTCACTAACAAGAAATGTCACTTCTCTTCGGAAATATTCATCTTGAAATAATACACCGGATTCCTTTTTGGGGTACGGGAACTCGGTCACATGAGTAGCGGATGGTGCTGTCAAATTAAAATATTCTCCAAATCTACGTACATCACTTATAGAGAAGCTAATGATAAGAATGTCATAAATTAATAATTATTAGCGAAACATAGTTATAATTGATTTATTTTTTTTATTCTTTACGTGTTATTATTTGTTCACGCGAAAACGTTTGTTTGTTCTGTAAACATAACCTTATCATAATTAAATTCATTTTAGGAAAAATTAGAGAGCATACAAAATTAGTTCGTTTTGTTAAGACTAGATGGCGTTGGTGGCGTTTCGTGAAGTTCCTGAATTATTATATACTATTAAGATTTTCGTTACACATATAGATTTAGGTTTAGTAGTTTTTGTAATCAAATTAACAATGTGAAGAATCAGTGAACATTAGTGGAAGAATATTTAGGAACCAGGAGTACAAAACCAAAGAAAATTTCCATCGATTTGCCCTGGACTCGAACCAGTGACTTTTGCTAAACTTAGCTATGGATTAACTACGGAACAAGGTAGCAGATCTTTGTTTTTGGGTCCAAGGCTTTTTTGTTCTGTCTGTGAGAAATCTATGAAAGTTTTTCTTCACTCAGCCAGGTAACTTCACAGCTACCAGCGGCTGACTACAGAAGTCGCTAAAATAATTGTAATTTTAAGTTAATTGAATACCACGATTATTTACTACCATTAATATCAAAATTAATATTGAGAAATTACTCAACTAGTGTGTGATAATTACTAACCCAAAGATCAAACGCAATTAAATATTTCTTCAATCGATCCCTTGTTTATACTCAGGTTACATTGACCCATAAGTACATACCTTATAGACTAACACACATAATAATATAACAAAACACCATTTAATTGTTTAAACGTATGGACTGCGACGTGTAACGCAACGTGGGTGTCCGGTAAACGACCTCGGACACATCAATACATGACACCCTTAGGCCAAAACTGCTCCTTCATGAAGGTGGACAGATGTTAAGTTGATACTTTCACCTCAAATGAACTAAAATTCACATTGTGGCGGGACCCCAACCGCTCGACCCAAGGGTTGTATTCGTTTTCACCCGTATATATTCTACAATATCCGCAGACTTTGTGGAGTAATGAAGCCGTGACACGTACAACACAGTCGTCGGTACCGCTAGACGCAATAGATGATTAGGCCCAGTATGCTAAGCCCAGCAACAGAACGTACTATGGGTTGGTGATAATGATAAGTATAGATGAAATAAAAGATATTACGCCAAGTATCGTTTATCGCTCCCCGCTCCGCTACTCTCTTCCGCTTATCAACAACACCGAAAATCCTTACTCCGTTGTGGAACATAATAATACGTCATATTTATCTTCGCTCTCATGGCGGTTCTTACATTTTCCACAAGTGTACGGGTTGGCCCCATTTTTTTTTTTGGAAGCTATGAAATCGGCAAGTGTACTCTCCTTAGATTGATGTTAAGGGTTCGGTAGATAATGTAAACAAAATATATGAACCGTAGTGTTATCTGTTTTATATGAGCGGCCTCCATTTTGGAGAGTCTATTGAAGTAGAGCGAATATTTTGCTTTCCATGCCATATTTTTTTCTATTATTTATTTTTGTTGACAATAAAAGCTATTTTTCTGTAACACGGATTTATACTATCTCGTTTTATGATATTTTCAAAGCGCATGTGTACACAGGGTACGGATACTTTCACAGTCATACTTACCTCAATAAAAAATAAGTAAAAGTAGCTATAAGTCTATGGTATTTTTGCCGCCAAGCAGTAATGTAAGCGTTACTGCGTTCCGGTATTGAAGGGTAACGGTGCTGGTGAAATTACAGGCAAATGGGACCTGTCAATTTTACGTACCAGTGTTAGACGGGTGCAGCAGCTGTGACCTTTAAATCTTTGACATTTACTGCTTCAAGTGGCACTGCAACTACTTCGCGAGAAATTTAAAAAAAATCTAGTTATTACCGGCCTCTATCCTCTATGAAATATTCAAATTCTTAGGATATAATGTTATATAAAAGGAATCCTTATAATTGATACTTTTGATCGACATATTAAAAATACAGGTTTTTTGATGAGGCAAGCATCTTTTGAAGTCTTTGAATGCAAAATTACTTAATAATATAGATTACAGTAATGTATGAAGCAAAATTCCTATCTACAATATTTAAATTACTTGCCCCTCGTGTCCTATAACCCTGAGACGCCTAGAATATCTAGATAAGAATGTAAGATAAAATATCAAAAGATAGCAACAAAATCTCAATAAAGAAACAGTAGCGACAAAACGAGCTACAACCAGCCGACCAACGGTCGTAGCTAACCGACGATTGGCGTAGGCCACTTTGTAGCATTTCCGACTTGTTTTATATAAGCATCTGCTACGAGAGTTTAGAATTCTAATACGAATATCGTGCGGTGTTGTTTTCCTTTTCTTACATGCTTTAATGTGATATGAAAGAGAGAGACAACATCAGAGACCTTTGAACTTGAAGACTTGTCTGGAGGGCGAGCTCACCCAACTAACCAGATCTTTGCACTCATCATCATTAACTGAAGATAAAGTTACATTATTATTTATTTTACGTGTAACTAGAGACGCCTGTTGTACCCTGTCTTTTCTCTTTTGGTTTTGTATTTGTTTTTGTGTGCTTTAAAGATTATTTGTATTGTATTGTATCGATGCTCCAGTGGGTTGATTCCAAACACTTATACGCTGAGTTTTAGAACTTTTGTCGTCACAATGTCGTTATTCATATTTAAAGTACGTAACAATAACTTTCATTCATTCATTCAATAAGTGTACGTGTCACGCACTATAAGTTTCCGGAATGAATCCGAAAAAAATTCAAAAATGAATTCGTTGTTTTTCAAAGTATTCTCTGTTAGCGTTAATGCACTTTTTCATACGAATGAACCAATTTTGAACACATTTATGCCACTCCTCCGTGACAATATCTGAAACATGTTTTTCATACTCTTCGACAGCCTCTTCAGGTGATGAAAATCTGTGACCGCGTAACTGCTTCTTAATTTTTGGAAAAAAAACTAAAAGTCACAAGGTGCCAGGTCGGGACTGTACGCGGAGTGGGTCATAAGGTCAACGTTGTTCACCTTCAAAAATTCATTTGTCTGTGTGGCCGTGTGAGAACTGGCATTATCGTGGTGCAAGATGATACGGCGTTTACGGTTATTTTTACGGAGTTTGTCAATAAGTTCCGGAAAACAAATGATCGTGTACCAATCACTATTCACGGTACAACGATTCTCCAAAGCAACAGTAGCCACGAGTCCAGTTTTATTAAAAAAATCAATCATCCGCTTAGAGGCACTTTGCACGCGCGCCACTTTGGTTGGTTTCCGCTCATCTCGAAAGACTCAACGCTCGATTGCTGCTTTGTTTTGGGATCGTAACTATAAATCCATGTTTCGTCACCTGTTACTATATCCCACAAAAAATTTGACGCCCCTTCGTTGGATCTGGTAAGCATAGCATTGCACTAAGGGACGCGATCCGTTTTTTGAGCCTCAGCCAAATTGTGTGGGATCCACCGAGAGCACAGATTTTTCACACCCAAATGTTTGTGTAGTATTCATTGTATTTGACTAATGCCTATGCCTAAAGATGTCCGAATCTCTGGTGTGTCACATGCCTGTCTGTTTTGATCATACGGTGCACAGCATCGATGTTTTTGTTGTTCACAGCAGTGGACGGGCGACCATCCCGAAATTCGTCACTGAGATTCAAGCAAGATAAATAGTCGTCTTGCATGGTGCTTCATCGCCAAACGCAGTTTAAAGCCGAGCGAAGCTTCGCTGAGCTGTTAAATTACACTTAAAGTCGTAGAAAATCATTTTACGAAAATTTTCACGAGTTAAATCCATGGTTATGTAGACGACCAATTTTTAAAATGACGCCACAATGTAAAAACAAGTGACAGTTAGATGAAACTAACTGTATTCTATAGACAAACAGTTCCATTTTCAAATGTTGTAATTACGTTTTAAATATTGTTTATGTAAGTGGCCCGTTTTGGAAACTTATAGAGCATGTACTAAATTACTATTTGCCAAGTTTCAATGAAATCGTTTAACGGAAAGTAGGTGAAATCCAATAAACTGGATTCATATCCTAATTTTCCATCTTTGGAGGCGGAATATTTTTTCAAATTTGAATGGAATTACTACAGAGGTACCTCCTTTCCAACAAAAAAAGAATCATCAAAATCGGTTCACAAAAGTTGGAATAATCTTGTAACATTCACCCAAAAAAAATGACAGTCGAATTCAGAAGCTCGTTTTTTTAAATCAGTTAATGACTGCTAGATCTTCTACACGGGTGTCAGGCGTTCCAATAAAGTTGTTATCACATCAGTGCGTGTTATAATTTTGTCCTAGCTACTGAATTATTTAACACCAGTTCCAGGAGAAAATAATTTACGACTTTTTAAATTTAAACTCTGGAGATGGAAATAGGATTATGACAGCGTGAACTCCGAAAAAACCGGTTTATTCGCCGCAAGTTACGGCTATAAAGTTATTGGCGAGTTCGGAATGGGAAATCAAGGTGGCGTTGTGAAGGTTTCGGGTTCTTAATTCTTCGCAATTGGAAATTAAACAAGTTTTTAAACATTGGCGATGTAAAGAACCAACGCGTAAAAAGTCTGTAGTCTGTGAACATGCCATGGATAAACCTATACATTTAATTATGTTGCAAATATCAATTTAGCAGCAGTAGAGGTCATTGTGAAAGAGTACGTCCAGTGAAGTACTGCCACCTTTGCTATTTCTGTTGGAAAAGTTAAGGATTCTGGTGAAATTTCAGGTACATAGGGCTTGTCAACTTATATCTCAGGGATACGGGCACAGTAGTGGCAGTACTCTAAGATTTCTGCGATTAAAAGCTCTAAGTGTCACTGCAACTGTTACGAATAGGCATGTCGCTTATCGCCTAGTGATACAACTAGTGCCACGACTTGTTCATTCCGTCACGTGGTCGAGCGTCTCGCACAATTGTTTTCGTGGTGTCGCCATCTCTAAGGTCCCATGTTCGTTGCCAAACCGAGTCAATGAACAAAATTAAATTTTCGATATTGCTTGGGTCTGGATGTTTGTGGTACCGTCGTTGTTTTCGATTTCTATAACACAAGTGATTTAGTTACTTTCTTTGGGAGTAAAGCAACGTACGTGATATTGTGTAACATTTATATATATATATATATATATATATATATATATATATACTATCCTAATAACCACATCGTCAATTTAAGTCAATTTAACCAACGTAAAAAAGATTTAAACAAACCAGAACGATCCCGAATTACCTTCAGTAATTCACAGAACTGATCGGCCAAGTGCAATTTATACCGTCAATAAATTACTTAGATAAAAGAGCTGTGTTTGTTTAATTCAACATTTCAATCGGGTTACAGTTTGCATTTCGATTCCAAATACTGATTGTAGAATGTATATGGTTTTCAATACTAAAGAAAAACAAAGATGGAAAGACTGTATTAAACCGATGTCACGAAACAATGAAATACTAAAGAAAAGATGGATGGTTAAACGTGAAATTTTTTTAAATACCAACAAACGCGATGAGCAAGTCATGCCCACAACAGTTGCACTGCCATTCAAAGTTTTGAATGAGCACAAAGTCTTTTGTGCCTATAGTTTCTTACACCAGCACCCTTACCTTTCAAAACCGGAGCATAGTTATGCTCACCTTATTGCTTAGTGGAATAAATAATAAATAAATATTACGCAACATCACATAAGTTGCTGTACAATCTCAAAGTAAGAAACTAAAACACTTGTGCTATAGAAATCGGAAACAATATATATACGGATAACAAATTACTTGTTTATACATACGTTACCGATTAACTATCTAACGCGTTCGACAGGAAGTGCTCGTAATTTGTGTTTGAAAGATGCCACCGATGGACTGTCACGAATGTCAGCACGCAGTTTATTCCACAAACGAGCTGCACTTACCGTGAAACAATTTGTAGTTGGTTTGGGGATACAATAGTGTTCTAGTGTACGTTTTGGGCAGGAACGGATCAAAATGAGGAAGCTGGGGTTAATTTGGAATTTTGCAAAGAAGACAAGGAACGTGCATATCTCGGCGAAGTCATTTGGAAGTGATTGGGAGCCATTACAACTTAGTTCGAAATTTCAGAGATATGGTCATATTTACGTAAACCGATTATGAAACGGATGGCCAGATTTTGTAGGCGCTCTAGTTTGTTAAGCAGTTCTTCAGTGGCATCCAAACAACAAACATCGGCATAGTCGAGAAGAGGGAGTAATAAAGACAGAGCAAGACCTTGGTGTTAAACGGTAAGAAGAATTGAAGCCGCTTTAGAGAATGACAGGAAAAGGGCATGCATCGACTAACCTCATTTACCTGTGGTCTCCAGGACAATGTACGGTCGATTATCAGACCCAGGTTCTTTGTATTTTCAGCATATATTATTTGGCAGTTAAATTCAAACCAAACTTAAAATGTATCGATAAAACCCAAAACATAAAAGAAATACAGCAACACAATTAAAAAAAAAGTTAAAACGTAGTATTAAAAGCCGCTCAAACAATTGTATGTTATTGAGAGAGAGTGTCGCAGAGATATGAAATTAATGAGCTTCGTTTGTAATTTTAAATCGAGTATTGTTTGTACAGCGCCCATTGTTATTACGTAATATACTGGTAGTTATTTTTCCGTGGCACGTGTGACCTTTAATTGTACGTTATTTTGCGCTTTATCGAACTAGAAAAATTATATGAAACATACTTGCATTTTTGAGCATCGTATTGATGTTTGTGATACAAACATTTTGAAAATTGACGAAGACAGACTAGCACTTGGGTGAAGACAGACCGACATTATCGTCAAGACACCGGAATTAGGGCGAAGACAGACCGACATTAAAGAGCAGACAGACCGTAATTAGGGCGAAGACACGAGGATGAAGAGGATGTAATTATGCTGCAAGTTCGATAGGCTAGTGAGCTATACGTACCATAAAAAAACAGGCTTTAGAATAAGATTTAAAGTCAAATAATCAATTATTCCATAGGTAAAATTTTTTGATTTGAAAACGTCATTTAGCAACTGCTCGTTCACTGCGCTGACCTCCCTGAGAATAAAGATCAAGAGACTATAGGGATTGCTCTTTTCAAATACAATTAAATGCTATGAAGTACGAAAGAATTTTTCTTGGTATTCGATATTTCTATTAATAATTACAACAAAGTAGTGAAGTAATTTCACAAAAGTAATTGGACATCATAATAGTAATACATTCAATAAACTTAAAAAGGGAATAAGTTCAGATTTTTCATGAACACTTTCAAAAATAATATCCATAATATAAAATATCATTTTCTTTTCTAATTTATTTTTATATTCACCCATTCATAGTGATGACAAAAACGTTGATACACCCTTATATGTAAAAGAAACTATTCAAGAAAAACTCATTAAACTTCAACGTCCCCGAAACCCCTATTTAAGTAGGTTGCCACTTGTAAAAACAACATTAAGAATCCACATAAAAGGCCTCCGTATGATTTATAAAGATGGCCTGCGGCAGATCGAATTTTAGATAAAGAAAGGGAAGAGAAGAAGGAATAACTTATTCTCGGATAACTGGAATACGCTTTTAAATGTTGTTAGTTGCAATTTATTGTCGCTGTTAACTAGAAAACTCAATGACATTCAGTAATCTAAAAATAGGCTGTGGTTACAATCTAGGCCCCAGAATGTTTTTTAGATATAAGTTTAAAGAAATTAGCATTCTTACGCTAGCGTGACAGAGTACAAGGGGCAAGCAAATGATACCCATACCATAAACTAACGGGAGAAATAAATGTAGGCCATACAAATATTTCTCCGGGCCCGGGAATCGAACTTGGGACCTCTGCATGGCAGTCCGGCATGGTAACCGTTCGGCCACGGAGGCAGTTAATGTGAACTGGACATTTGGAAGGGTAAGGATGCTGGTGAAATGACAGCCACGTGTGAAATATTCTTCAACGTGTGCCTCTGCCGCTTACATTCGCCTTTACAGCTCCAATTCTGAATTTTAATTTTTCTGGCTTAAACCCTCATCTTTACAGACATGCATAAAAATACAAGGAATAAAAATAAACTAGCAGTTGTTGACAGTCGTCTTCAGAAACGTCTCAAATTAATTTTAAAAATGCATGTTGCGCACTTGCATTTTATTGAAATAAATATCGTAAATGATAAACGCGTACAAATGTTTATATACAAAGAGCAACCGATAGACTTTCTTGCTTATTCCTATCAGGGGAATCTGCCTTACGAATGAGCAGAAGAGTTTAATCAATGTGTGACCTCAAGTGTAATCTGCTTACCTATAAAATAAAGAATATTAGATTTTTTTCAAAACTACACGCGTTCAAGACAATTTTAATTTAATTTATAAATTCTGCCGTCTACTAAGTAAAACGCGCTCAAGTGACAAATGGTGAAATGTCCGTATTGAATAGCAAAAGATAGAGCACAAAATTCTGTTAAAATTAGTCAACGTAAGCTAGAAGACGTCGGTTCGAATCCGGCCGGATCGAAGGAATTTTTTCTGAGTGTTCGATCTTTGTATTAATAATTATAACAAACTAGTGGAAGAATTTCACAAAAAAATAATTGAATATCAATTCAATAAAAATTTTAATACAGCGAATAGCGACATCTCTCGCCAGGGCTGGTAAGTGTAAAGATATCTAACTGGGTGATAAAACTTTTATAGATTTCTCATAGATGGCGCTACGACTAGAAAGTCGTTGAAAAACCAAAATACAAAGGTACGACGCAAGCACATAGAAAAATTCGTAAGGTCCGCTGGTTCGTTCTATGGTTTAGTTTGTATAGCGTCTGGCACGATAAGCTAGAAGAAGTCGGTTCGAATCCGGCCGGATTGAATTAAAGAATAGAATAGAATTATTTATTTCGGACTATGATCCATAATAATGTTAGTAATACAGTAAATTTTTCTTACGTGCTATGGTTTGTACAATACAAAATACTTAATTTTAGGGAAAAGTGAGTCTAGACCTAGAAATACATCGTGATAAAACCTACACGTCGAAGATTATTTACAACCCTCAGAAAAAATATGTAATTCCGAATTGAGACCCGTGCTCGGAAATGGAACGTATAAAATGTTGATTTACCATTTATAAGTTTGAACATCGAACTAATCGGCATCGAAATGCCGAGTCGAAGAATACCATCTTAGTCATTAATGTTGTTATAAATGAGCCCCAATTTGCATTATTGGATATATTTATATTATGGGATTTGCATTATTTTCCACAATTTCTAGGTGGGTCGATGTTGGCAATAAAACTGTATGTTTATAAATGTGATTCAAAGCAATTTTTAAATAAATGTACTAGTAGGCACAAAAATGCTTTTACTAAAATAATAAAATTTTGACAGGTATGTAATATAATTTCACGTAAACAAAGGTACAGTTTAGTACAGTACACTAATTACTTAAAATAACTTGAAAAAATGATTAAAAGATAGTAAACACAAAATATGCATTAAAAAGACCAAAAAAAATTACAAAACTTAGTTTCTATATTTCTTTTTTTTTAACATTATTAATCAACCATTATAAATAATATAATTCCGGCAAAGACTTTTAATGAAATTATTTTTTACTACACAGAAACTTTACTTGTCATTTTTGTTTTTTTTAATAATAATAATAATAATAACGCACACACTCAACCTAGCCCCGCACTAGGGAAACCCTGTGTCGCGGGTTCCATGGACACATACATAGACAAACACAAATTACACCCAAACTCACGAGAGAAATAAATGTAGGCCATACAAATATTTCTCCCGGCCCGGGAATCGAACCTAGGACCTCTGCGTGGCAGTCCGGCATGGTAACCGTTCGGCCACAGAGGCAGTTAAATGTGACACATTGACCTTTCTTCAATTGCATATTGCAATTAGTATTGTGACTTGGGTGCGAAGGATATGTATATGTATACATTTCAGTCCAGCTTTGACTATTGTCATCAATAACCAGTTTAACTAGCCTTCGTTGCAGCCGTACAAAGCCCATTTTGGCAACTAATAAATATTTATTAGTAATTCGTATTTTATTTTACATATTCTCTTATCGTCGTACCAATAAGAGCTATTGAACAAACAATTACAAACAATTATGTCTAATTGTATCATACATACATAAACTAATAAATTCTTAAACATTTTAGTTGTCAACAGTACTTAAAGCAAGCGAAGTAAGTGTCTGACAAAAAATATTAATACAGAATTTATTTCAATCGGGTGCAAACGAAACGGTTTCAAAAGAACCCAGGGGCGTAACGAAAAGGGTGATTCTATTCGTAACTCAGAACCACACAACTTCACAAGCAGTAGGCATAGAGATTTGAAGTAGTTACCATTTAATTACAGGGCCAAGAGCTCTCCACATTGAGCTATTACGGACCTGTTCAAAATTCTTATGAGACCGTCTCAGGAACCAATAAGGCAGTGATTGCATTGCACTAAGAAAACAGAAGATCAAACGACATAGTCCGGATTGGTCTATAATTAAAGTACAGAGAAGTATAGTCTTATTTATCAAGATTAAGGATCTCGCGCTGTGACGTCATCGACAGAGACGTGTTTAGGTAAATGTAAAGACGTCAGAAATTTAATTACGGGGCCCTTATTTATGAATGTCATCAGAGGGCAAGTTGTTACCCTTTGATGGTACGCAGTGCTGTGTTTTTGTATACTCTCGCTCCTTGTTACTTTTGTCTTAATCTCAAAATAGATGTTGTAGACAGAAAGTACACCTTTCACTTTTTGAATTTAATGTAATGCAGTTAACGTGCATTGTGTTTTAATTAAAACTATATACACGTATACTATACGTGTTGTACTTATTTCAGTTATTATAAAAAAAAAATTGGCATGTGTAAAGTACAATACCTATTGAATACAGCGGTTTTCTTGTAATTTTTTTAAGTTTTTTTTCTTTAGTGAAAATTTTTATTTATCGTGTTTTCACACTGTATACTAATCAGCGTACATCCTCAATTTTACTATATGTATAAGATACGTTTTTTCCGTGACCTGGACGACACCCTGAATCAAACACAATTGAGTTTCTCTGTAAGAAAAGAGTTTATTGAATGAGCTTTACATGTAGGTACGATTCACATAAGTAAACCCAAGTGGTTAGTAACAAACTTTACCTGTAAGAAAAGAAACGACATTTAATGTTATGAATTACAATGTCGATTCCAAGATCACAAAAAATACTTGAAATGTTTTACAAAATTGCTTTCTCATTACTTGACAGCTAATGTGCCATAGACTATAATATTCGCCCACAGAATATAAATTATTATTATTATTATTATTATTATTATTATTATTATTATTATTAT
>NW_020653993.1:11411175-11442333 GCF_003589595.1 Hyposmocoma kahamanoa
TTATTATTATTATTATTATTATTATTATTATTATTATTATTATTATTTTCCTTTACATATGATTTTCAAAAAGTGATTAATTCAACACTGTCACTGTTCGACTGCCACCTTACTTATTTCTGCCGCCAAGCAGTACTGCTTACATTATTGCTTTCCTGGTTTGAAGGGTAAGGGTGCCGGTGAAGTTACAGGCACAGGGGACTTGTCAACTTTGTGTCTCAGGTCGACGGACGCAGTGGTATGGACAGGCATGTCGCTTACTATCAGGGGAAAGATTGATCATCCCGTCGCTTCGCGTCATAGAAAATTGTGTTTACTATATCGTACACAACATTTTTAATTTCGTTCTGTAGGTATGTTTATCACGGCATATATCTTCCATATTTAAATAAATCCGACCTCAAAGGTTGGCTTTTATTGGAATTACATCTATTTGCCATGTTTTATAGAGATCGGCTAACGGAAAGTTGCGAAACTGGATTCACCCCCTAGTCTTCCACCTTTCCATCAAAAATCGGTTAACAAAATGCCCGAGTTATCGTGTGACATACGTCACACAAAAAATGCAGTAGAATTGAGAACCTTCTCCTTTTTTTTTATGTCGGTTAAAAACCTAGCAGCAATCGTACGAGCTTTCTAAATCTAATAAACATAACAACAATCGAGTTCATTAACTAAATTTGTATTCTGTTCCTAAACTATGAATCCCCCAAATTATAGCCCCCATCTATATCCGGCGCTGTATTATTGCGTCGTTTGCGAGAAATTTATTAATTTCATTAAGTTTCGCGATATCTGGGGTATACTACGAAAAGAAGCCCATCTTTTGATTTAAGTAAAAGAATCAAAGGAATCAAAACTCAAGGATTTCTTCGCGTTCGTTTTATAAGGACTTTTGTTTCTTTCTAAAGCGGAAGGCATACCAAGTAGAGTCACGTGACGCCATAACTACATATTAATGTTACCTACCTTTTCTGATACTAAGTGGTAAGCGATGCCTGTGAAACTTAGAGCTTTAAATCGCATAGATTTCTAAAAGGGATCTAGGCGTCCTATTTGACAATAAATTATCGTTTATTCCACATATTGATAATACAGTGAGCAGGGCCTCGATAATGTTGAGATTTGTACCATGTAATATAATAATAATGTACTGTATAATAGTCGAAGCGACGAAACCTCGACCATCGCAGAAAAGTAGCCTGCTTCTATCGGATACATTTCGGGGAGTGTGCGCAGGAACTTTGGTTCCCCCTCACCGTTCCTCCTTCGGTCAAGAAGATCCGGAGCACTCCATTGTTATGTCGAGGATATTCCACCTATTCGCACTAAGCGCTTTGCTGCCTCCTTTCTGATGCACACGACAAAGGAATGGAATAACGGCCATCTGTATTTCCCGAAAAGTACAATTTGGGGCTATTCAAGGCTACAGTGAATAGGCATTTTTTAGGCAAACGCGTCCAATCGTCGCTTATCAGGTGAGATTGTGGCAAAGCGTGTGTCTGTTATATATTAAAAGAAAAGTACGTTGTATATTGGAGAATGCAATGTCGTTTGGAGACCACACTATGCAACACACTCCTTGCGTTTAAAATGTACACAAAAATTTATTTGGCACTTAATGTATTCCAGTGGTATCTCAAAGAAAAAGAACTCTCTTGGACATGTCATTTGTATCAAAAATGTTTCATCACGAGGTGGACTGTCCTCTGTTGTTTCAAAAATTCAAATTGCGTATTTCCGTAAGGTATCCTTGTAAAAAAGTTATTCCATTTAGTCTTCCATTTCGCTAAACCGTAACTGGCTCAAGTTCGCCAGTTGCAAGTTCAATTAAACACGGAAAAATAGTATAATTTTCTAATCATATTGTTATTTATCAAAAGTGTATAATTTTTTAAAATTTTAGTTAAACATGTTTTAGTGCACGTTGTTACTTACATCATATACAATATACATCACATACAACACATACAAGAATATTGTACACAGATGTTGATAAACCTAATAAATAAATAAAGATTTTAAGGGCACTGAAACCGCGCCTGTCACCCTGAGACATGAATTGACAAGTCCCATGTGCCTGTAATTGCACCAGCACCCTTCGCTCGAAAGAAAGCAGTACTGGACGAACTCTTTGCAAGAACCTCTACTGCTACTAAAGGAAGAAGAATTTCTTTGAAAGAATCAAGGGAAGGGGATAGTCTTTTTTGATAATATCAAGTGACTCAGAGCTTAAAATCGCAAAGATCTGAGGGGCACTGCCACTGCGCCAGTCACCCTGAGACATATGTTGACAAATCCCATGTGCCTGTGACTTCATCATTTCTTGGCGGCAGAAATTGGTAAAGTGGCTGCACTTCGGTGGACGAATTCTTTCACAGGGAGCTCTACTGCTACTAAATAGTCGAATAGATTCTGATTAACATTAATGAACGAAATTATTACTTAAAAATTTCACGACATTCATCTTTTAAGAAAGCAGATTATGAGAAACAATAAAAGAATCTTTTAATGAGCGACAATCAAACTGGAAAAGTAGTTGATCGGAAATGATAAAACGATTGCAATTAAGTAAATTATATTGTGGGAAAATTTATTGTGAAATGTTAGATTGGTATGAGGAAGTTGAGATAGAAACGGGAAGTTCTTAGAATGCTACGTATCTGTTTCCGTCATTCTTTAAGCATGTTATTTGAGTGGCAAACGAGCAGATGAGCCACTTAATGGGAGGTGGCCGTCATCGTCTACGGACATTGATACATGTCGAGCACAGAACAATAAATACAGTAGAAGACCTTAGTTTGCATGGCACGTGTGACAACAGTACGCCATTTTCGATATGTACATTATGGTCGTGTCAATTATCTCGCGGATAACCTCGAAATTTCAATAAGAAAGAAGATATCCATAATATTAACCTTAGAGCTAAGTTCAAACTCGTGGTACCACGATTTCGTTTAACCAAGGTAAACAACTCTTTTATGGGGAACTGTATACGTTTTTACAATAAGATTCCGGAGCATATATTAAGTTTATCACGTGTTAGATAAAGATGTATGGAAAGACGACATGGCTCCAGAATCCACACAAATTTGATTCAAAGTGTATTTCATAGCATTTAAGTTTATTTGAAAAGAGCAATCCCTAGAGTTTCTTGCTCGTTCTTCTCAGGGAGGTCAGCGTAGTGAACGAGCAGTAGCTTATATGTGATGTTTACAAGTGTAAATTTATTTTACCTATGGAATAAATAATCTTTGACTTTGACTTTGAGAATTGTTAAAAAATGCCTAATTTTGATACTTTTTTATAACTTCAAATGACGGGACGAACAAGTCGTGCGCCTGATCGTAAGCTACACGTCTATCCATAACAGTTACAGTGCCACTCAGAGCTTTAAATTGAAAAGATCTGAGGAGCACTACCACTGCGTCAGTCACCCTGAGACATAAGTTCACAAATCCCAGGTGCCTGTGATTTCATTAGCACCCTTACACTTCAAAACCGGAACATAGTACCTAATGCTGACATTACTGCTTGCCGGTAGAAATAGGTAAAATGGCAGTACTTCCCTGGACAAACTTATTTATAAGGAGCTCTACTACTAAGACTTTGGAGTGCAAAAATGACAATCGCAAATGTAGTATTATCGTAGTGTTTTACACCATCATTGACTCTTATTTTGTTTAACTTAAATAAATTTTCAATTTACTGTTTATCGTAATGACTTTAGTTGTTATAAGAAATGAAAGTAAACCTAATACCGCTACAATATGGTCGTTAATATTTTTTTGGAGAACTAAGTAAACATCTCGATTTCATCGTCGTTCAACTATTAACCGCTAGATGGCATAACATTGATAGAAATTTCAATATAAAAATCAAAACATCGTGACTTGCAATAATAACTACAAAATGATCTTTCAACGCTATGCCAACAGGGTAAAGTTTAAATTGTATTAACAGTCCAGAATTTGTTATTTCTTTTTAAATTCGAAATTACGACCAATCATTACAAATTTCGAATATGTTTGTATTGGCGACAGCGATTCTTGAGGTACTGCCATTGTTTTTTTCCGTGTTACAGAGGCCTATATATTACCTTTTGTTGACAAAGAGTTGTTGCCGACTTAGTGTACCTGTTTACACGGTAAACTAAATACATTGTGAAAAGTAAACAAATATTATTTGGACAGGACAGGTTTTATTACCAGCATAGTTCCTTGTGAAAGAGTTTGTTTAGGGAAGTACTGCCACCTTACCTATTTCTGCTGCCAATCGGGAATTTGAGCATTATTGCATTCCGATTTTGAAGGGTTAAGGGTGCTGGTGAAATTCCAGGCACATGGGACTTGTCAACTTGTATCTCAAAGTAACTGGAGTCGTACTAGTACCTGTCAAAATTTACCATTAAAGTTCTAAGTGGCATTGCAACTGTTGTGGGTAGGCGAGTCACTTACCAGCAGACGCATGACATAAGTAGATTAAAGGATACTGCAAACGCAGCAGGTACTAAAGTGGAATGAAGTTTTGGTGTGTTCGTCACAGTTTAGATATCCCAGTGAAGACGAGGACATCATCTGGTCCGGATAGATCCGGATCAATTAGGATTTCCTTATCCCTAAGCAAAAAACCCCAAATAGGTCGAAAATAAATCAAGCATTTCCTATAAAGGGGGTTACGTAATAAAGAAATCATTCATTACAATGCGAATAAAATCAGTAAGTCAGTGCCATTATCAATGGTTCTGCCTAACCCGACAGATTTATTACCGGCGAACACTGAATATATTACCAAGGGGGCGAAACGGGGCCGGGCTTAGGGACGAGGCGATAATTTTTTTGAGCACTTCTTAAAAAGTTTGGCTATTGGTCAGAAATTCTATTACTGTTATGGTTATTATAATAATATATATATTGGCAGCGAACACTTAAGGATATAAGGCAAGGTACAGGTCCTAATTTAGGAAGGAGCGATTGTACTACTTTGAGTCTTTTAAACAGTCATGATTTTCATACATTATTTGATTTCAAAAAATTTGAGACTCAATCGCGTGTAAACATTTTTTGACCTTGACGTTTCGGTGTTACATCGCCCATGGTCTCGAAGGGGCTGAAGAGGCGGGTGTCAAAATCTTCTAGTCGTACGAGTTGTTCTAATTTATGTACGGCATTTGGTTTTCATTACACAGATGAAGAGAGATAGACCTAGACATGTATTTCGCGATCAGATTGGGGATGTCCTAAAAAGGCCAGGTGAAAAAAACAAAGAACAAACGAGAATATATGAAGAGACTGATTGGAGGAGAAAAGCGAAAGAGTTTTATGAGGAGCATAGCAATTGAAGGTTAATGAACCCTGCCTACTCTAATGGGAGACAGGCGTTGGTAACCTTTTCAAATGACTTCAAAAAAGGAGGAACGGTCCAATCTTGATGATTATTTTTTGTTTGAAAGAGGGTATTTCAGTATTGGACCCGTTTAAATTTAAAGAAATTATTCCACTCTAAGAGTGGCAAACTGGGAAATTAATCCGGTTTTGGGCAATTTCCGGTAACCGATTGTTACTTTTTCGTTTAAGTTTGTGTGTACTGATAAGCAAAGTTTGAAGTCGATTTCTTTTTAATAATAAAAATCTTGTTTTTGGAATATACAGTAGAGACCTGCTCTATGGTCGGCTACGTAAAATAATACACTCATTCTTGTCATATACTGTAACCTATAGAGGTGGTTACACTGCATCGATACAAACCCGCGATTGCATTGATGCAATCGCCTATGAATCCCAATTGTATCGATGCGTCGCGCGCTTGCATCGCTGCTTAACATCGCGCGCGATTGTAAAGGTACACGATTAGCGACTGCAACGTTAGTGCATCGCGTTTTTCGCGTTGTTCGCGTCGTGTAACTGCTCATAACCACACTTTTTAAATAAATATAAACATTCTTGTGTGTCCCGCATTGTAATTTATCGTCGCCATCAGTGTTGCACGGCTAGCATCTTCCGGTGACTGGGTGAGTTTTAACCCTTTGAATCCAGCTTCTGTTATAGTTATATATACTTATAGTAATTTTTGGCTATTTATGATCCCTAACAGCCGTGATGGTATGTACTTAAGTATGTAGGAATAAATATTAGCTTCACTCGCTCCATATCTGTGTAGAAGCTAAGAAAACGTGGAGATTCACCCACTGTACCCTCCAGTAACATATGGCGCGGTAGCGAACGGGTTGAGAGCGCAAACTCTCACATTTAAACAACTTTGAACACATTTCTGTTAATACTGTGTTTTATGTACTATTTAAATTGGCATGGTTTGTATCGCGTAGGAATTAGAGTTCCATTTATGCTAGATAGTTACGTATAGTGAGAAATTGGGAAACCATTTACCAGATGTGAGGACGGTATCTTGATGGCAGCTTCGGCATCTGATCGTCCTTCCCCTTTTATCTATTTAGAAAGAGTTTGTTCAAGGAAATACTGTCTTAAAGATTTGTGCCGTCAAGCAGTAATGTAAGCATTACATTCCTGTTTTGAAGGATAAAAGTACTGGTGAAATTATGGGCTCATGGGCTTTGTCAAATTATGTTTCACGTAGTATGAGTAGTGTTCTACACATAGACCATATTACTATAATAAATACTAACACAAATTCCTACTATACTAATGTGAATAATAAACAAACACCATTTTATACCAGAGGTACGCTTCCCTCTTTTTGTGTCTTCAATAATAAGCCACGAAATCAAACACGAAGAATTTTTTTTTATTAAACGTACGTTATGTTACGTCATTGTTTGCCCCAAAAGCATATCATAAAAACTTGTTTTTATTTATAGATTTTTTTGTGTTTCTTACACCATTTTTTTACAATAAATTAAACGCCAAATTGGCTACAATATAATTTATGATACATAAAGGTTTACAAAATTTTCTATCCTACAAAATATGTCACATGATGGCACCTATAGACAATTTATTTATTGTTTAATTAGTCTTTTATTTATAATTTAATACTGTATCCACCTGTATAATTTATTAGTACCTTTTACCTGAAATACAGGATTCTCCTAGTTCAGGTACATGTGTTTTATTTTACACTGATTCGCATAATTAGTCTTTAGTTATTTATTTGCACAAATAACTTATTCAATAAACAATTTTATTTATTGTTTATAATTGTATTCGACTGTATGTTTTTTTTTTGTATGTATGTTACGCGATAACTCCGGTATTTGTGAACCGATTTTCGTGATACTTTTTTGTTGAAAAGGGGGTACCTCCATAGTGGTCTCATGTCATATTGAAGAAAATCATCCACCTCTAAGGGTGGCTGTTCACGCATGAAGATTCATTTTTATAAATAGCGCCTAAATTTTACTTAAGGAGCAATTATTTCAATCAATGATTTTGCTATTCTCCAATTCAAGGCGTTTTTCTCTCTGAATATACTTTGAGTAGTGAGAACCGATTTTTGAATTTTTGAGGTAGGTTTTTTTAGTACTCTGTACTGAGATTATCGTTATTAAATGGTTATTTCTATCCTATTTTTAAAGATACTGTTTATGCAGATCTATTTATGTCCTACACAACTCAGCGTTAAGCGACATGCCTGTTCATATCAGTCGCAGTGCTATTCACAGCTGTAATCGCGAAGATCTAAGGGGCACTGCCACTGCGTTTGTCACTCCGAGATATAAAGTTAACAAGTTCCAAGTGCTACAGGCACTTCTCTCCGTCTCTCTCTGTTTTTGTGCGCGAGCACATTCTTTTCGATTTGCTTTCTTTTTTCTTTCCTTTAAATTTTGTGTTTCATTTGGCGTTATGTTTTTTATTCATTGTTGTCAATCGGTACATAAAGCACGTTTCCGAAAATAACAAATGATTACTAATAATCTTCTCTTTCTCTCTCTTCTTGTCTTGTACGTCCTTAAAGTTTAGGTATCTTTGCCTTTTCCGACTTCTGGTCATTAATTTATTGACGAAATCATTTTCAAACAAATTTTACAACATTGGACTTAGTTAAAAACTTTTAAAGGGTCGTTAAATATCTTTGTAGAAAAGTTTCTGTAGTCATTTAAATTTATTTCAATAGATATTGGGAGAATAATATATACGGAGTGTTTTTTTTTAATGGCACAGTATGCGGCAATCCGAAACCACAGACGATACAAGGAAACTGTCCTGTTTTTTTTTTTCAATTTCAATTTTTTAGCATTAAAAACATTTTTATTCATTTTGTATGAAAAATATTTTATGAAATTTGACCAACTTCAGCTGTACCGATTTTTTCGTCCTATGCAATGAACTCTCAAAATCATGAAACATGATTTTAGTCATATTTATGAACAATCCATGCTTGACCAAAAAATTTAACATGCCAAAATGGTTTTTTACAAAAAAGACAATGGTTCCTAAGACAGATTCCTTGTATATGTTCTATAGTTTTGGATTTCTCCATACTGTTCCATTAAAAAAAACACTGATTTTGACACTAAGAGTTGACTCTTCCCTGATACATAAGAGCTCATGACAGTAGCCCTAGAGCTCCTTGTGAAAGAGTTCGTCCTGGGAACTACTGCCACCTTATCTCTTTCTGCCGCCAAGCAGTTACTGCTCATTATTCCGGTTTTGAAAGGCACTGGGGAAATTACAGGCACATGGGACTTGTCAACTTATGTATCAGGGTGACGGACACAGTGGCAGTATCGCTCAGACCTGTGCGGTTTAAGGCGTGTCGCTTACGACCAGGCCCACGACTTGTTCACCCCGTCATTTGTTATCATAAAAAAATCTTTAAGCAGATGAGTAGATCTTCAATACACATAACTAAGCAACCATCCTAATTTAATTACTCCATTTGGGAGCCAGGACACCACAGACAACAACACAGAGAAATGCTTGAAAGTTATAACTCCCCTCTTTTTGAAA
Organism: Hyposmocoma kahamanoa; assembly: GCF_003589595.1. Taxonomy (NCBI): domain Eukaryota; kingdom Metazoa; phylum Arthropoda; class Insecta; order Lepidoptera; family Cosmopterigidae; genus Hyposmocoma; species Hyposmocoma kahamanoa. The sequence continues at coordinate 11,420,103 of NW_020653993.1, forward strand.
GCTTTATAATTCAGAAATGTCAGTCATTATTAAATTAGGACTTGGAGCTCTGGCCGCTATTATATGCAATTCATATGTTATGTTGTAAACAACACCAACGTAGATATGGGGTGAATCGAGAATAGCATAATCTAATTATGAAAACAACATCTATTCTATACAAGTTTGTGACGATGCGACCTCCTCCATCGTCGTCCCGCCTTTTTCATCACCTTTTTTTCTGGCTCCTGGCTACTTATTTTCAAATTTTGAATCGTTATTTAATTGCTTTGCCTCGTTATTTTCACTTTGTCTGAAGCGAGCACTCCTGCTCGTCTTCACCACTAATTTGGGTCCGTTTTCCAGTTTTCGATTCAAATCATGTAACCTATCTAATAGGTACATTTAAAATCAAGTAACCTAACTTATAATTGTAAAAAATACGGCACTTTCAAGGTAAGTTCGTTACTGTCTCTCAAGTTATATCTTAGTAGTCTAGACAGAAATGTTGTTAAAGTCAAGTCAAACTTAAGCCTTATGCAAAAAGCGTTAACTCAGGACCAGTTAAAAGTGAACCCCTTGCAGATCACGATCTCGCAAGGTTATAACTTTGAATTTAATTCGGGATCTATAAAGCACCTAATTCAACTTTGGGTAGATAAATTTTCGACTTTCCGACAAGCCGAGGCCGAAGCCGAGTCAGTTGGAAAGTTTCCGACTTTGCCGAATATATCGCGGACTTCAATCGATTTGAACCCAGTTAATTTGAACGTTTGCCTTTCAAGAAGAAGTTCGTGGGCACCTTAATTTGAGTAGGCGGATTATTGGATTGGGTTCGAAGAAGTTTTAATCTTTGAACGTATTGCGATATTTGGAAAATAACATGAAAAGTTCCCACATTGCCTTCGCAGGGCGTTGTTCATGTCAAATCATTAGGCTTTATGAGCCAGTGTTACATGTGTCAAAAACAGTAATTTAATACCCTTGGGTTTGTTAATATAGACAAAGTTTGACGTTTACACTGACTTGTTTTCTGAACTCGTTCATTGAACCAGAGTTTAAAGGTGCTTTACCACCGGCGAGACGAGATGAGGCGAGACGAGAATTCAAATTTATAGTTCCACTACCGCTGTTCCTGCTTCGGTCGAGAAGAATGTCTTTTTTTTAATTAAATGGACTTGCTCTTGACCACTACCTAGTTCTGGAGCAAAGATAGAATCTACGATGGAACGAGTTCACCCAGAAGATGTCTATTCGGTCGCACCTTAAAGACCGGGTTGTATGAGTTCGGAAACACAGTCGCAGGCAGGGAAGTCCATTCCTGGGCTGTGCGCATGATAGAAGACGATGAAAAGCGCTTAGTACGCCTGAAGGGAATATCGATCAATTAAGGATGATATCTCGCCGTACGTCTGGATGTCCGATGGTAAAAGGGGGACGGCAAGATGAACCTATAGAGCTCCTGAGCACACTGACCGAAATATATTCTGTAGAAAACCGACAGACGTCACGTCGTTGATATACCACACATTCACACTAAGCGCTTTGCTTCCTCCTTTCTGATGCTTACGGCAAAAGAATGGAATACTCTATAGGCATCTGTGTTTTCCCGAAAAGTAATTTGTGGCTATTCAAGGCTAGAGTGAATAGGCATCTTTTACGACGTGTACCGTCGTTGGTCACAGCGTTGTTTAAACATCAGGTGAGATTGTGGCCAAGCGCTGGCCCGACGAGGATGGGCGAGGCGAGAAAATATTTGTTAATGTAACATCGAACGGTATTGCTGCCCACATAGAGTATTATACTCTGCAACAGAAACACGATTTACGTACAATTTGAGAATTTAAAAAAAGATGGCTTCGTATGATTCTTCTTCCGTTAACGTGTCGTTGTTTTTCAAGAATAGACCCAATCCAAAATTGATCTTTCTTATTGTATTGTGATTGGGTTTCAAGCTTTTCATTGGATAGATTAATCACATAACAACATTGAAATGATCTGCGACTGGTCAACTTTGGACGGCAGACGCTTCTCAGCATTTTAAACCATCTTCCTGATGAATTGGATGCTTTTGAGATAGGCCACCATTCTAGAAAGTCATCGATATTTGATATTAATAATTTACGGACATGTCACTTCAATAGCGTGTTTCTCGCTAGATGAACTGAACAAAACTGAATCTTCACAACACAGTGCTATTCATGGCAATTTTTGATGCAAATACTGCCACCGCACTTATTTCGGTCGCCGAGCAGTAATGTCAGCATTACTCTGTTCCGGTTTTGAAGGGTAAGGGTGCTGGTGAAATCAGAGGCACATGGGACTTGTCACCTTACGTCTCAAAGTGACGGGCGCGTAGCTTACCATCAGGCGCACGACTTGTTCGTCCCGTTACTTGATATTATAAAAAAAAGGAATTATTTTTGGGCACAATTATCTTCATTTGTGCCTTTTTTGTGTTTTTACTTCGTAACTGAACTACATAATAAGGGCACATTACAAAGTAAAATCATACGATATTAGTGTTTTTAACTAAACGTCAAATATGACGTTTTATAGTAAAATCTGATTATTGCAACTTGGCTGTATTTTCAACAATTATTGAGATATATTTCTACAAAAAAAAAATTGTCAGATTGGTCTGCATTTCCTGATCTCGAATATGCATATAACTCGATTTTGATAAAAATGTTACTTGTGCCCTTTTTCGTTACGGGGGCAAATAATCTCACCTAAAAATTCTTTTCTCAACAAGTTAGGCATTGAACCACAGCCTTCCATTTCTTATGATCCTGACATCTAAATGAAACGAATGTTAGCATTGCGAACACATTAAAACAAAACGATTGGTTCATAGACGTACTAAAAGTATATTTCAGAAAAACGCCTTTCCCTCGTCCACTCTCTCTCTCGCTAATCTCGCAAACTCACAAAACACTATATAACACCAGCTTGCACCCACTAACCTAATCTGTCCTTCCTGTTTCTGTTCTTTTTTTGATGCCACCAATATCATTTCAAGAAAAGGTGGTCGTGGACGGGCAATATTGCCAGAATGGACGAGAGGCGCTGGACAAGGCGAGTACTTGAGTGGAGAACCAGACCGACATCTGACGACACGGGGGTGGAGACTGGATGAGTCGGGCACAAGATCGCTAAGAGTGGATGAAGAGGAATGAGGCCTACATCCAAGATTGGATAACAAAACGGCCGCCATGATGATGATGAATTTTAGTGTTGCCATTTTGTTCTTTCATCGATTATACTCAAGCCAAATCGGCAACTTAATTTATTTAAATGTGTTTATTTAAAAGTTAAAGCATTTTAAACTGAATAATTTACTAATATAGCTTTCGTTTACACGAAGGACGTTCGCAATTCTTAAAAAAAACATGAAATCCAAACCAACCAACATCCAGTCAGTCTGGAATGTTACACCGTCTCCCTAGATGAGAGTTTGATGATGAAAGAGAAAATTGGAAAATTAGCAGTTCAAATTTTCTTTAACAAGCTACATCTTTCCTCTTGCGACCACTACAAAATCGTCAAAATTAATTTGATTTCCAAAAAGTAACATTAACAAGGAGCTCGTTAAATACTTTTCAATAGCAAAAAGTTTCCACATAAATCAGCATAATTATACTTATCGGAAGAAATCGAAAATACATTCGTGTTCAGCAGATAACAACTCTAAATTCTAAAAGAGCAGGTAGTGATGGAATAGCGGTAGCTGCTACTGCATTGTTATTATGAGTAATTAAAACGCTTTTAAGCATTAGACGTGTGATCCACAAAACTGATTTACCGCCAATTTTAAATTGCAACTGATCCCCCTCTATATTTTGCAATTCCCCCATTAGGAGTTGCAAAATATAGAGGATTTGTAAGGTAATAGAAAACGAACTTCTGAACTCAAAGTTAATATAAGTCAGTACAGTTAATGTTGTTCATTTCTAATAAACTAAATAAAATACAGTACAACTCTCAAATGTATTTTATTGTTGACTGAACCACAGTATCTACCAAAAATAAATTTGTAAGTACCAGGGCATCAGGTGGGAATAAAGTTTTAATATTTATTCCTGATCCCGTACATTGGGGATCCGATGGGAATAGAACATAATTTAAAATAAAACGGATTCCCCAGGGGATCGGTTGTAGGGGATCAAATGGGAAAAAGTCAAAAAGAGGGCAGTCTTTGTCTGCATGTCTGAACGGATAGATATCAAAGCGGACTTTATATTTGAAGACTAATTTAATCGAGAAGCTCCTTAGCCATGTTTGATGAAGATTTGCTCAGCTGTTTAAAGATCATTAAGCTCTTTTCCCGGCTAGTGTAAAGATCACAGTCATAATTTTTTTTTTATAACGTCCAGTGACGGGACGAACAAGTCGTGCACCTTATGGTAAGCTACACGCCTATCCACAACAGTTACAGTGCCACTGAGAGCTTTAAATCGCGCCCGTAACCCTGAGACATAAGTTGACCCCTTGCCCTTCAAAACCGAAACACGGTGATGCTGATATTACTGCTCGGCAGCAGAAATAGGTAAGGTAATACTTTCCTAGACGAACCCTTTCACAAGCCCTTTCCACTGATACTAAATTGTTTCCTGCTATGGACAAGCGTGTGGTAAGCCACAAGGCGCACGACTTGGTCGTCCCGTCACTTCGTGTCATGAAAACAAAAATCATATTAAATACAATAAAAGGAAATATTAATTAATAACAGACACGAGACAAATGAGTCTGTGACCCAGATACAGTGGACTGTAGTCATTGCACATTGCCCTCTCTGCTATTCTGCTCTAGCCTGGTCAAGAAAACAAAAGGAGGTCTAAATATTGTACGAAAGAAACTAGTCGACGACTTCATGTAGTTCGTACCATTTTTATGAGTTTCATGTGATAATTAAGCACTTTTGACTCGTTCAATGTGGCTTTATTATAAACATTAATATAAATTATTATTTTTTACTTTATTTTTTCTTTTTTAATCAATCAAGAAAATCACGCGGTATTATGTATTGATAAATTATTATCAATGAGTGATGAAAAAGACGAAGCCTCAGCATAGTGCTGTTTTTCAGTCTCTGACTGTGTTCTCTGTCGGACATTGTCGAAACATAATTTTGAACAGAAGGTCTACAACAAAACCATTTATTTACTGGTTACTAGTGATAATAATACACACATCAAGCAAAACCGAACAAATCTAATTAGGACGACACACTACACTATAGGGATTACTATTCCACAACCGATTAGGAAAATTACGACTTCTACTAAACCTGCATCCCGCCTGGACAAATAGCCGTTGAGAACAGACATGGCGTTGTTCAACATTTTAAGGTTAATATAAAGAGGACAAAGTAAAAATAATCCCTCCTCTAAAGGTTTAACCCTCGTAGTCTGACTCGGAGATTTTAGAGTGTCCGGACATTTTGCGCCTGTAATAACACCATTACCGTTGAAATAACTCAGGTATCCATTATCTTGAATAAATATGATATACGTTTATTTTTAACTCCCATTTAGGTGTAATATCAATATTTCGGTTAATATCATTTGTCAAAACTTCTGTTTGACGACCACCGTGGTCGGCTTGCACACCGGCTTTCATGGTGTCGCCATCTCTGGTTCGATCCCCAGCCAGGTCAGTGTAGAAACCAACTTTTTATACTGTCTCGGGTCTGGGTGTTTGTGGTAACGTCGTTGTTTCCGGTTTCCATAACGCAAGTGCTTTAGCTAGTTTGGGAGTACCGAGTAACGTATGTGACATTGTCTTATATTTATTTATGTTTATAATCTTCTCGTTTTATTGAATCTCGAAAGGCGCACTGTACACACCGTTCCGAATACAATTGAAACTTTTGGTTGTTTAATCGAAGTTACTTATTTCTATAGTATAAATTTTGCGTAAAAAACTTATTAACTTGTTGGAATCTACTAAGATACATATTATTATGATTATGAATGGAAAGATCAAACATACAGAAAATTTTTTTCGTCGACCAGGTGGAACTTGTACCCACGTCCATACTGTAGCATTGTTCTTTACAGAGTTCAGTTACCGAGCCGTCGAAATTCTCCTCAGTGTTTTTGCTATACATCCATGTTATGGCTTTCGGCATTTGTCGCTGTTAATTCATAAACATAACAAAACTAGAGCGTAGTTGGTATAGCGCTGGCACGGTAAGCTAGAAGACGTCGGTTCGAATCCGGCCGGATCGAAGGAATTTTTCTGAGTGTTCGATCTTTGTATTAATAATTATAAAAAACTAGAGAAGTTATTTCACAAGAAATCTCAATAAATACATTCCTAGTATTATTAAAACACTTACTCTCCCACACGTATGGCCTAGTTAATACCCCGGTGCTCCCGGCCAATCAGAACGAGTTTCATTTCATGTTATTAGTTAAAACTTGGCAGATAGATGTAATTCCAATAAAAAAGCTGATGACCTTTTAGGGTCGGTGTTATTCAGAAAAAAAATGTTATAATTAGTCGTGTCTATATTGCGTATTTTTCTTTTTATCCCAAACGAAACGTGAGTTACGTTTCAAGCCTTTACAGGTCCAATGAAAATGGCTGACTGAAAAAGCAACTATAGGAAAACAAATATAACCCATAAGGAAATTAGATATTTGCAACGATGGATAGGTGTATCAGTATACATGCCCTATTGAGACTGCGAGAAACAATACACAAGTTTCGAATGTAACACACATTGTCTTTTAATATAATCATGTTGTGGATGCCAAAGGTTCGCACGAAGTGTTACGCTTCTACATTTATACGGCTATGGTGTGGAATTCCCTACCTGCAGTCTTTGTTTCCTGAACGTTATAACTTGGACCTTTTCAAGGCAAGAGTGAATACGTATTATTGAGGTGTGCATGCTCCATCGTCGACCTTATCGTCACTTTCCATCAGGTGAGATAGAGGTGAAATGCGCGAAAATGTAACAAGTATGCAATAACAGTTACATGTAACACACTATACCTATCATCAAAATGTTAACATCTCTAATTCTAAGCGATCGTCCAATATTAAGGTAAAATACCTGCCCAAATAACTTGAAAAGACGCCGCGGGAATATTTGAAAGAAGGGGGGTCTAGATGGGGGGCAAAAGCGGGACTTTATCCCCCTCTTTCTCTTTTTAACGGGAACAGATAAAAGGTCACGACTTTTATAGACATTTTGACTAATGTGCCCGTGATGATATTCGAAGAATTCTTTCTTTAAAATTTTGTTTTTTTTTTATTGGCGCCGCATTTATAACCGTCGAGGGAATGCTTTATTTGGCGTTAATTTTCATTAAAAAAATCCATTTTATATGTATATTTTCTTAATTAAAATAAAATGATAATTATATTAAGGCAGTGTGAAGTTTTTAAAATTGTTTGATTTTGGTTTTTCCATTTTCAAATTGCTTTTCGTGAAAATGATTTAGAACTGAAATATAAATCGACAATCAGGATGGTATTCCAAGGATTATCTTTATCGTTAGCGAGAGCTATAGCTACTAAACATATACCAATCCATGTAAGTTAGAAATTAAAGTCTTGGGCACATGTCGCCACAGGGATTCGAAATCTGGACCTCAAAATTGAGAAGCAAACTTTTTCCCACTGAGCTACCAACAACATAGAATTCTAATTTACCTAAATAGTAGTTTAATATAATGAGTTTCTTTAATAGCCTATCCAACTCCGTTACCAGCATCATATCGCAAATTATACTAACGTAAGAAATATTACAAGAAAAAAAACATTGCCCCTTCCGTTCCCCCAATAAAGTGCAGATACCGAAAAGTTTTCTCTAATAACATTATTTTCTCATAAACAAAACAATCTAATCGACGAAAAGCAGAAACGATTGCAGGGTTGTATTAAGGATTGGTTTTGGGCGCTAATACCGAAAGCCTTTAGGGGGCGCTAATAATTGTCACAAGCATTGATTTTAAGTTGCAACACAAAACTGATTCCAATATATTTTATTGTTTTATTCGTACTTATATTATAAAACTATTTCTTTGAGTTTAGCTGCTTAAGTGACAATATTTTGTTATTCTTTTTTTCTCAATACGGGATGAAGCGTGCCGATTACGACACTACAATATTACACTAATATCGAATTGATGTAATAAAGAGTAGAAAATAAAGCGTGTAAAGTTTTTTACTACAAAACTTTGAACTAAGTGATTTCGTAATATTTTCTTTTATACTGATCTTGATTTTTAAACTATGTTTTCATGGTGTCGTTTTTGGTCCAGTGTGGATGTGTAAAAAAAAAGTAAAAACGTTAATTTTCTTTCATCACAAACTACAACATTGTTGGTTACGTTACTAACTACAAGTTATAACCTGATTACAGTTTGTAAGGGAGCTGGAATCTAAAGTAGGTCGAAACTTGTGTGTGAAACTATAACTTTCACGCCCCACTGCAAATACATGACTTAGGAGCTAATTACTTAACAATTTATAAAACCTGTGGTATGTGTAAGTGTGTGTTTTGTTATTAATTTGTATATCAGTAAATACTTTTACTTTTCAATCCTTTACGTGTCAAATAAAGTAAATATTTTTATTTTGTTTCAAATTTTAATATTTTTATTTCGTATTACTTTCTTCCGTGAGACGTTACCTTTATTCTGACTGAAACTGCTAAAAATACCCAGCAAAATATCAAAAAGTGCGCCACGCGAACATTCCTCGATTCGTATCTGTATAAGGGAGAAACAGAGCCTATGGTATATTTCTGTACGACCATTAATAAACCTCCTTTTGTTTTCATTCCGTCGAGATATATGGCTGCCTATCTCTGCAGTTTATCATGTATACCCCCTTCCCCACAAGGGGGGGATGGGGGTTTCCAAGGGGATGTGTTTTGATTAGGGGGGGGGGGGGGGGGCGCTAAATGTAGGTTAGGAGGGGTTATGATTTGATGTGGTTTGATGAGTTTGGCGAAATGAATTTCTGGGGAAATAAATCATATCGTCGTCGGAATTGCAAAGTCACTGAAGCGCCAAAATTCTACAATAGAATATCAAAAATATACTTAACGTTATTTTTTTACGAGCTATATTGGGGTGGCAGGTTTCGCTTAATTTGATCCTCATGTTGTATTGTTGTTGAATAATTTAGATGCTTTAATTAAATTTTAAACGTCGTTGTTAAATTCAGTGTGTTCTTTTATTAAATATGGCGAGGTGCAAACTTGGGCAGAAAGGACCATCCACCTTTCTTCCGTCTTCTCAGAGTCTTGCCTGTGATTTCATCAGTACCCGTTACCCTTCAAAACCGGAACGCAGTAATGACCACATTACTGCTAGGCGGCAGAAATAGGTACTTTTCTCAAAAAGCTCTACTGCTACTAAATACTATACTACTAATAATGTGTCCATGACACCCGGGTATCCCTTGTACGGGACTATGCGTGTGTACGTTATTTATTTATTGTAATAATTTATTTCTGTGTTAACTATGGAAGTTATTGAACGTTTTTATTCTATTTTTTTTACTATACGTCTGTGTCATAAAATTAAAAATCGCAATTTAACAAAAAGTGTCGTTTTAAATAAGCTGTGATTTAATTACAGAGATATAAAAAAAAACTAGAATATTTTCTTTCATAAGAACGAAGACATTAAATTGCCAAAATTATTAAACGTGATTTTATTACTGGAAACACCTTTCAATAAACCGTGGCAATAAAGCGTACAGGTGGGTCAGAGTAAACAAAAACTTAATTTACCGATAACATCAGGGTCCTGGAAATGAAATTACACGCTGTGTGGCGTTTTGACATAATTACCTTCACTTCACATAGCTAGAACTAATTGCTAGAAGAGCTGACCTTTGGTGTAATTTTGTGAAGAAGTAGCACTGAAGTTTTGCGTTTCTTCACTCTACAAAAGGAGATATTGTTGGTTAAATGTATGTGGTCGATATTTACCAATATTATTAGTCAAAGTCAAACAATCTTTGTTAAAATGTAAGCAAATTATACTCTAAATCGTCATACTGATTTAACTCTCATTCGAAAGACCTGAGAAGAATGTGTAAGAAACTTTAAGGGTTGCTCAAATATACTTCGGAATATATCTAGTTTATTTCTATTCTTCGTATTAAAATTATTTTGGTAAATCGACCCATTGAAAATCTGCAGGCCACATTTCATTAAATAAAATATATTAACTGTACCATCATTAGACATTTAAGACAGAAACATTTCTTCACTAAAGCAAAAAACACCTAGTCAACCGTTAAACCTCAGATATAAAGTGGACTGGCACTACCCAGCTCGAAATTAAAAATGTACAGCACAGGACCATTTGTAATGGTAATTAACATCTTCAATAGAATTCCCAAAGAAATTTCATCCTAATCAGGGAACATCATTTTCACCAAACACCTAAAAGCACATTTGATAATAAACTCAGTACAGAGCACTAAAAAAACCGACCTCAAAAGTACGTGGAATTACATATAATTACCAAGTCTTATTAAAATCGGTTACCGGAAAATGCGCAAACCCGGATTCATACCCTAGTTCGCCATTATACGGAACTTGACACAGGAGAATAATAAAAATCGGTTCTCACTACTCAAAGTATATTCAGAGAGAAAAACGCCTCGAATTGGAGAATAGCAAAATCAACCATTAAAATATATTTTTTTTTAATTTAGAGGTCGATGATTTTCTTCAAAATTAAATGGGACCACTACTGAGGTACCCTCTTTCAAACAAAAAAGAACCATCAAAATCGGTTCACAAATACCGGAGTTATTGCATAACATACATACAAAAAAAACATACAGTAGAATTGAGAACCTCCTCCTTTTTTCGAAGTCGGTTAAAAATGTTATTACAGCCTACAACAGTTTTTTTGAGGAATAATTAATATAATATCTAATATAATTATTGTTTTTATTAAGTTTTTCAATATTATCACTTATATAAGTTCTATTAAAAAAGCCATGTAATTTTTTAACCGACTTCAAAAAATGGGAAGAGGTTCCATTTGAAAAAAAAAAATCCACCGCTAAGGGGATAAATCCGGTTTCGCGCACTCAGGTAACCGATCTCTATAAAATTGGGCAAATAGATGTAAAGCCACGAATTTTTCATGTCGGTTTTTTTTGTATATAAGAAAGTAAAGGTTTATTTTTAATTCATTATACTTTTATTGCGGTGTTCTAACAGGGTCATGTTGGTACTATTTAAATGTTAAGATCTGTGTAACATATGGAAGCAGTAAATACTTTACCTTAACTAGACTTCGTTGTTTGAAAATGTGATGCTTAAAATAGTGAACTCCTTCCAGGCTTGTTTACAAACCATATGTTGTAAAGATGTTGTTATGAGTAGTTTTTGTGCTCTTGACAATGGGTAGGGAATACTATATGTAGGACATTTGTCCAAATAAATTACCATGGATTTTTACTGTCGTATCTAGTAACAACTTCAAATCCATGATCATATTACATTAGAAACACCGCGGATAGAGAATAGTGTGGATATGATGAACAAAGTTGTTTCAACATTGTTACTCTAGAAATGGCGACTAGCTTTTGTAATGACATTGTAATTTTTATAGTTATTTTTACAACTTCAGAATTACTTCGAGATATAAATGTTTAGAACAACATACATACTCTCATTTGTCCTACAAAGCAGTATTGTTGTATTACACGCTTTAAAAAAATTCAATCAAATCTTGTTTGGGTGAATTATTAATCGACAAGCATGTCAAGACGCTTACATTTGACTCGGTTTTAGTAGGGGCGAAGCTGCAGAGCCTTGAACACGTCGTAAAGTTGCTTGCTTATCGGTAGTCTACAGGATATATCACGGAGAGTGTGCGATGGAGTTGCATGATTTGATTCCGCCTTCCCCTTTCCCTTATCGGGGGAATAGACGTGGGCTGGGGTTCCACCCCCTACGTTGTGCATATTCACAGCATTCGCAGGAAGTATTTTGCTTGCACATTTATATGGCGAGCGGCTAGGGAGTGAAATTCCTTGCCTGCGGACTTGTTCCCCGAACGTTGTAACTTGGACCTTTTCAAGGCGAGAGTGAATAGGTATTATTTAGGTGAGCATGCGACATCCTTGACCTCATCGTCACATTCCATCAGGTGATATGGAGGTAAAATGTGTTAAAAGAAATTCAGTCTCAAAACACGTGGACGGGGTCGCGGCGTGCGTGTGATTAAATTCGTGACAACTAGCGTCTGTTTGCGAATAAGACGTGTGGACCTTCCCGCTCGTAGCCGCTTCAGCACTGGGGAAGTGAAGACGCCAAGACACGCATGAACAAGCATACGGCCTGATAGAAAGCGGTCACCGTCAGGGGCATCACGAGCGCGTTACGTACTCTTCAGGACCCTTCTCAAACCCCTTTTAAGAGACTCCACGCTATACTCCTGAGGGAAAACCCCGACAGCGAGTTCACTCCAGAATATAATAGTACGCGCTAGGAAGTTCCTCTGAAACTGTACAGTGCGAAATCAATTCGGCTGAACAGAGTGTGAAGATGGACTCCCTGCTGATGACGAGGGGTGCGATGATAAAATGTGCTGTTGGCATCACGTCAAACAGTTCTTTAGAAAATTGGCCATTGTACAAGCGATAGAACAGATATAGGGAAGCAAAGTCCTTCCTCGCAGACAGTGGTTCAATATCATCTGTAAGTACAGGATCGTCAACACATCTCATAGCCCGTCTTTGAACTGCGTCAAAGGGCCCAAGCTGGCATCCGGGAGCTCCCACCCAAAGATGGCAGCAGTATTCTATGTGTGGACGGACTTGTGACTGAGCCCTGTTGAGCATACCGAGCTTTTCGGACGCCAGCTTGACTTTGCCGTCTAAGAAACCACGGAACTGACGTCACAAAAGATGTCCACACCAAGGATCCTGATGCTCTCTGAGACATTTAATGGCTTGTTCTGGAACTGAAAGTCTGCAGCTAATGGACTATTTTTAGCGGTGAACGCGCAAACTTGTGTCTTGGAGGGGTTACATTGGACTAAGTTTTGTCCCTAATTAGAAACCCTCTCCAGGGTTTTTTCACAGATACAGTGGCAATACTTCCCTGGACGAACTCTTTCACAGGGATCTCTTTTACTACTTACTACCTTCATATTGTTGTATTTATTCAGTTCAATTTTTTTCAGTGTACAAGTACATTTCATAGCCAACAACGGATAGTTCTATGCATTTCTGACGTAAATTGAGTTAACCTCTAAACATAACCTCAATTAGAACATGAATTTGGTCTTTATAGCTCTCTTAAACACAGTGTAACTACATGAAACAAACATTTCACATACAAAGGAAGGCTTATCTGCAAAAGAGATCTTTTCCAGCAAATACAAGTGGTGATAAAGTGGGATTTTACTGCGACGTACAGACAAAGATGAGTCTATAAATAAATACGACGTGCTTTGAAATTAAATAATATTATAAGTTATTATTGTAAGAGATTTGTTGGTATTCGAAATTTGCTATTTACTGTTTTGAAACTTTCAAAAGGTTTTATTGTACAGCTTTTGAATACTTGGTTGACATAAGTGGTAGGTGTCTACTCTGTGGGGAAAGTGGTAAAAAGTGTATGTTATAAAACGAAAAACTATTTGGTACATAAGGTACTTTGTGTATGTGAAAGCGGTGACTTCTCAATAGAGCAGTTATTTTCCAATTCAAAGGTCGACACTTCGGATCCTAATGGCTTCAATTTAAAAGCAATACTTATCGTTAAGGGCGAAGGAAAATATCGTGATGGAACCAGCATGTCTATGAAAGTTCACATCCCTTAGAGACCCGTGCTCATTAGTTGGACGTGTAATGTGTTGATAATAGTGATGACAATAGTATGATCTATTTAACCATGTAGATCATACTATGTGTGTGTATTTTATTTAACTATTAAATTTACAATTAACAAAAGAATGTGCATAAACATAATGTTTCTGTGGCATAAATCGCGGACAAAATGCCAAAAGTATTTATAACCGACTTCAAAAAAATGAGAAGGTTCTTAATTCGTAAACCAAGTTTGTCACCCTTAGAGGTGGAATAGTTTCTTTAAATTTAAATGGGACCAAAACTGAGGTACCCTCTTTCCAACAAAAAATCATCAAAATCGATTCACAAATGCCGACCGGAGAAATCGCGTAACACGCGTTAAAAGAAATACATTCAAATTGAGAACCTCCTCCTTTTTTGAAGTCGGTTGAAAATGACGTCATTTAATAAAGAAGAATTCTTGTAAAATTGACAATACTTATAGATTTTTCTCCCAATCGTGTTTGATACCGCGGATCAAGGGTTTATTTTGTCGACACAGATAGAGAGCTATGACGCTACGGCTAAAAGTCGTTCGAAAAACCAAATACAAAGACACGACTAAAAACACATAGAAAAATTCGTGAGGTCCGATGGATCTAGTGGAGTAATTTCACATTAAAAAAAATAAAAAAGAATCATCAAAATCGGTTCATAAATGACGAAGTAATCGAATAACATCAAAATAAAACAGACGAACGAGAACTTCTGCCTTATTTGAAGCCGGTTAAAAAATAAGCACACATACATACATTACATTATAATGGTTAGGCGCAAACAATCACCGCTAACCCGACAAACAATATATTGCTTCGTATCGATAACTGACGAGCGCGTTTATAAAGTATTCAACACAAAAAACGGTATAAATAAAAAAGAACAACAACTTTGAATTACCAATGCGATATTACTGCAGCAACCCTCATTGCCTACGTCACAACCTTGAGAGGACGTACTTATATACAGTTAAAATATACCAACCCAAAGACGGGTACAACTCACACAAACCCGCGCGTAAGGCGAACGTTAATTATGTACATAACTGAGTATCTATATTCCGCATTATGACACAATCTAGCCTCTATCTAGAACGGTAAGCCGCATGTACTCTGTACATTAAATTAATTGCGTTGCCGAGCCAAATTAAGACGCTTCTGCACATTATTGCCGAATTGCTGATATAGTTAAGGGTGGATTCTCATTGTTACCAAAGACTCATTGACGTCTTAGTGCGGTACGTGGTTTTATATTGTCCATAATGTCAGAGTTGTGTATGAGAATAGTACGTATCGAAATTAACAATTGTTTTCACCTCACTAGTATATCATGATCACATAGATACCTACGCGCAAAAGCGTTTTTTCCACGCTAGCGTGAAAAAGTTTTCTGAAATTCGAACCTGGCCATTTCTTTCAATGAAAAAAAAAACATAATGACACGTCCAACTACGCGATATGTCGTACATTATTAATATAATATAAACCGTTGGTATATTACCATTATTCTTGTTGACATTAAATTGACAACGATAACTAATTTTGTTTATTATAAAAAACCGAACAGTTTGCCATACATTAGAGGTCATTGACTTACAAATAAATGGACGACGGGTCTAATACAAAAACCACAAAAAAAATTTCCCAAGTCAACCTATTTAAACGTAGTGACATGTAAAGGAATATGAAAAAGCTAAAACGTTGAATTTAAATTGTAATGTCATCGCAGTACTGTCTAATTTTGCTTGCTTCGCTGTCAGTCGAACAAACGAAGACTAAAGCGTGAATGACGCTCTGTATACGATTTTAACGCCCTATAAGTTCGGACACTTTTTAGCGCCGACCCGACGTCCATATAATTGTAAGTCAATGTTAGAGGTGGAATATTTTTGTCAATTTTAAATGGGACCACTTCTGAGGTATCGTCTATCCAACCAAAAAAATCATCATAATTGGTTCACAAGTGCCGGCCGGAGTTATCGCGTAACATACACACAAAAATTGAGAATCTCCTCCTTTGTTGAGGTCGGTTAGAAACTGATTTGTTATAGTTCAACTGTTTTTCTTTCATCTACCATTTTCCTCGCTATAGTGAGGTGAAAAGTTGTGTGTTTCGCTCTTCCGAGCGAAACACACAAAGTTGTTATTGCGTCTCGTGCTTTGAAACCCTCGCTTCGCTCAGGCTTCTATTTTTTATTCAATCTTAGACTCCTTCGCTTGTTCAGGTTTCAATACAAGCACAGTGTTAAACAACAACTTTCCAGCCTCGCATAACAAATAACTGTTTTGTCTTTATTTTTAATGTAAAAGGGTTCTCTCACACAGTGAATATGCCACCCCTGTCGTTCTGCATTACATTGTTATCGTCTCCAAACACATTTGTCTACTAATTTATATAACGCCTTAGCCTCGACCGAATGTGTACAATGAGTAACGAACTAAAAGAACTGGCTGCTTTCTTCTTCGATCCGTACACATTCCGCACTCACATGGTAAACGATCTCTACGCGGTCACACTCTTCGCACTTAAGCGAAATTATTTTCCTCATTAAATAACTGAAATCATTCAGTTACATTTCAGTTTTTTAGTACCATAGTTTGTCATCTTAATGTCTCAAGGTAATGGGCGCAGTGGCCTTCATATCTTTGCAATTTAAAGCTGTGAGTGGTACTGCAAATGTTTTGAACGCGTCATTTCCCATCAAACCCATGATTTGTTCGTCTCAACACTTGCTGTTGTTTAAAGTGTTCTCATCTGAGTCTATCCAGCATAACGATTGCAACAAGAAGCATAGTAATTTGTAACAACTAGCAAAATAATCACTCACAACAATGATCGAGTAAAGTACATCCCAGCGTGTAACAAATTAGCATATTCTGTGCTACCTCAGCTGGAATTAAAAATTTTCCCGCACTAAATCGGTTCTATTGCGCGGGTCGAACGGCAGGGACAATGGCTTCATTTCAGAATGTATTTTAACAAAAGCCATTTTAAAGTTGTATATCGTATATTAAAAAATCATTACCTAGTATATTTATTTATTTATTTATTTAATCAATATTGCGAGTGGGCTCACAGAGCGTATCCAAAACACCCACAAGCTTAGGCAACATTACAAATTATTGATAAAGAATTGCGATACAATTAAAATAAAATAAAATTATAGATACAATTTAACTTACAAATGTCAAAACCTTAACCTACTTAGTATCTAATTTCCTACACGTAAAAAGTCATTATTTAAAAATATGTTCGCGTTCCTATGTCCAAAGGAATCAGCAAATAAGTCCATGTCATAGTGGTCAGCGAGCATATCTCCGATGAGCGTGAGTGCCCGCGCGGAGGGCGCATGCGCAGCGCGAACGGTGCGCACTGCCGGCCGCTGCAGCAAGCGCAGCCGCCGACGCGGCGTCACTATCCCAGCCTCATCCCAAGTAATGCGAGAGGGCACCTGAATGTTAAATTTCTCGAGAATATCTGGACTATCGATTTTATTATGAACGATTGATAGGTAGTGTAGTACTAGCATCCATTTTCGCCTAAATGCAAGTGTTTCTAAATCGACCATATGTAAAGTACCCATTGAAGGCACCGGTTTTCTTGTAAAATTTCGAGGGAAGTTTTTGTTTTTTTTAGGAACCGTGTTTTCACACCGTATATTAATCAGTGTAGGTATATCCTCAATTATATTACGTATTTATATGTTATATATGATTAGACACTTTTACTGTTATGCTGAATCAACACAAAGCCATTTTAGGATTGCATTGACTAAGTCTGTATCTGTAGGTTCCTTGTTTAAAAAACAATGCTATCAGACTTTTTTCTAAAATCAGTACCATCTACAGTATATTTAATGCTCTTTGATATCAGTGCGAGTTAATATAAGTTTATGGTGTTGCCAGTCCCTAGCGAGCTCGTAATTTTTCTAACGACCTCATTGGCTCCGCGGTTAGTACTATAAACGCTTGATGTGAAAG
Source organism: Hyposmocoma kahamanoa (assembly GCF_003589595.1). Taxonomy (NCBI): domain Eukaryota; kingdom Metazoa; phylum Arthropoda; class Insecta; order Lepidoptera; family Cosmopterigidae; genus Hyposmocoma; species Hyposmocoma kahamanoa. The sequence goes on from NW_020653993.1 coordinate 11,437,913, forward strand.
TACCGGGTTCAATTATCAGTTTAGAAAAATGTACTTTTCGTTACAGTGCACGAATATTTATTTTTTAATATTAAAAAATATATATTATATTATATTATTATTATACATATGTATAATGTACAACTGGCGGCTATATTATTCAGTAGCAGATATTTTCAGGCAATCTAAAGGATGTAAATATAATGAAAACTGGGTGCCATCGAATAATGTGCTACGAACACATTTATTACTAATAGGAAATGTACACATATACGAGTGGCGGCTGAAAAGTAATTTGTTATGACTATTTCCAATTTAAAAATAATACTGGCCACTACCACGGCGCGTTTGTTGTTTATTCTTTTTTCAAAATGAGTGAGAGTCTTTTGTTTATTCGTTTCGCTTTGCACGAACAAAATGGCGGAAAAAAAGGAAAATGACCGTCTTTTTTTTAAACAGACCCTTTCTAACTTTTAATACCTTTTCTAACAAATATACTTAAGTGCATTTCTTACTTACATTCCCTATGTACACTTTTGATATTGAAAAAAAATATATATTATCGTTTTTTATTTCATTCGTTTTCAGCAGCCGCTCGTAGAACAAAACCATAAATTGATGACGTCACCAAATTGATTAAATACTACCAGATCCGGGGCTTCAAGTATTATTTAAAAAAAAATAAACATACAAAGTGATAGTTTATCTATAGCCGGCGGTATAGTAAATACAATGCTAAATTTGTAACTATCAGATGTGTCGAGGCAGTTAGTACCTTGACAGTACCGTTATTTCTCACAAATAAATAAAATTCGATTGAAGTAGTAGTAACAATTCGAGAGAAAAATCTTAACATCACGATGCAGAAATTAAATAAAAAAGGGTTAATGCCATCTAGCGGATTTAGGAAATTAGAACATAGTTTTAGTAGCAGTGGAGCTGTAATGTGAGGATTCGTGCGTTCCGGTTTCGAAGGGTAAGTGCTGGTGAAATTACAGGCACATGGGACTTGTCAACTTATGTCTCAAGGACTTGGAGTCATAAAAAAAACGTCTCGCAATACGTGCAAATTATGAGCCAACAATCCAAAAATCTATGAACAGCAGAAGAATTTTGGAACACAATCCTATAAAAGAATTTTAATAGAACTGTAACCAAGTTACAACAATCTTAGTACGGAATTCATTGAAACACAACCAGAATCTTGGCCAAGTTTGCTCACCGTAAAATTTACGACTTTCCCCGTAAATCTACGAGATTTTATACTACGTCCAGTTAATGATTAACAATGGCAATAATTTGAAAAAGACAAAAATTATATGGAATAAAACTTTTTTGAATTATTTTTTTCAAATATATTCACATTTTTCATACGCTTTTATATATTTTTCAAACAGATCAGCGCAACCGTTTCGGGTTCAGGTTACATGGTTCCGGCTACCCGGGACGGTATTAGTCATCAACTAGTTAGGCCTAATATTAATTAATTATTTTTTTATTTATTTTTCAGAGATAACAAACAATTGTACATGAAATGTTTACAATCAGAGTTTTTTAGACAATTAGAATTAAAATTAAAATTGTCGTGTGTGATGGGTAGTGCCAAATAAACTAAAATAAATAAAAAATAAATAAGAAATTAGCTCCGGGCATCAATAATAGCTTTTTTAAATTTAGAAGCAGGCAAATGGAATATGTCAATATTGCTAAACAAATCATTGTAATGAGAAAGAATACGACGTAGAGGAACTCGCTTGGCAGCATGCGTTAATGCAAACTACCCTATTCTTAACGATACGTGTTTGGGTAAATGCGTATTTGTTTTTATGATACCATGAGATACGCCTGTTCATACCAGTCGCAGTATGACTCAGAGTTTTAGGGCGCGTTCAAATTAGACGCTGTTAGACGCGCTGCAGCAGCGTTGCAGCCACGCGGCGGTCGCGCGGCGGCCACGCAACTGTCACTTTTCATACAATTTCTAGAAGCGCTGCAGACACGGTCGGCCGCAGTCACGGTTAGTGAGGTGTACATATTATTTTTTCAAATTAACCACGATGCATGGATGAAAACTGAATTGAAGAGTTCCTTGAAAATCAGTTAGATGGCATTGACCCTTTTTACTTAATTTCTGCATCGTGGTGTTAAGAGCTCCCATGCTAAAAAAGTTTTGACGTTGGCTCCGCCCAAATTTGTAAAACAAATATATGCCTGAAGTTCGCGTGACATGCGACAGGAGATGTTGAATTTTGCGCATTAAAAGTACCAAATTCGTTTTAGCGGAATAACTCTAAAACTAAAGGAATTAAAAAAAAAATCCGTAGTGACAGTTGTCGATCATGCATAAATATAATTAATTATCAAATTTTTGTCCTAATAACCTGTAGCATTTCGAGGATGAATCGAAAAAATGTGAAAATTAGAGGTCATTTCGTGATTTTCATCTATCGAGGAAACTTTATTGTTTTATGTTTCTGATTAATGTCTATGAATTGTGACTTAGACCTAATGTGTTGCTGATTTTGCAATAAACATTATTACAATGTTTTTTGCTTGAAATTGAAGAGGATTCTCAATAATTATTGCTACAAAATCATTATGTATGAATATATCGTGTAGTTACTCATACAATATTTTATTTTTAACTTTAAAGTGGATATACCCCTATAAAATGAAATCGAAGATTAGGAATTTTTCCTCTGCTCCCTCTTAAGATTTTCCCACGAATTGTGACTAGGTACCTTAACCGAATTTAGTTTGTTTGTGAGAAATAGCAGTACTGTAAGAAGGTACTAACTGCCTGGGTATCTGACAGTTCACTTTATAAATTTAGCATTGTACTCGCTATACCGCTGCCCGCCGGTTATTTTATAGGTAACCTGGCACTGGTGGTAATTGCGTATGCGTGTGCAGGTGTCGTGTAAACTCTGTTCCTCATTAAAATTCCTTAGTGAAGTTCCGTGCATGTATGTGTTCATAATAATGGTATAGCACAAATGTCACAACTAGTAAGAAACATCTTTTCTCAAAAATAAATCTTGAAATACTATATCAAAGATCATTGTTGGTTGGCCGCAGTACGAACCATAAACCGCAAAGGTAGCAGTCGCTTTTATCACTACATTTCGTTTGAGTTTCGAGTTTACTCTCTCTGTATTGCAGGAGCAAAAACACAGACGTTAATACTAGATTCTCTATTAAACCTAGACCTGGCTCTCGCTTCGAAGTCAGAATTTATTTTACAACTCTGTTTGCTCTTTTTTGATTGGTTATTATTTTTATGATAAGAGCGATACCACACGATGCGTTGCGTCGGCGTTGTAATGTCTGAGTGACAGGCGCCATTCATAGGCAGTCCTCTCTGAACTTATGAAACGATTTTTTTATATTTCCATTATCGAATTCACCACGTCAAGTGCTCCTCGAACGCAGTAAAAACGTGTAAAAAAATCTCAGCTACATCCAGTCTTGCCTAAGATGGAATAACATTCAATTACATTTTTATAGGCGTTTTTATTACAGTCATACGGACATGATATGTATATGTGCGATGTGTATCCTTTCTCTAGTAACTGGCTAGTTTTGTCGCTATTATTTACAGATTTATATAAAATGTATCACATATCGAGTTCTTAGGCTAGTGTTACACATAACACTCGTTTGACGTAATTGAGAGACCGCAAGACTCTCGCAGACTCGGTCTTGTTCTTGCACAAATCTTGCAGGGTCACTCTTGGTCTTGGTCTTGCTTCAATTAAGTGGTCTTGGTCTCGATCTCGGTCTTGCAAAACTGCAAGACCAAGACCAGGACTGCAAGACCAAGACTACTTTTGGGCAACACTAGTATTAAGTATGAAATAATTATTTTGAAATCTCCTTTACAGAGGTTAATAACAAGCTCGACGAAGTCCAGCAAACTTTTGGACACCATTGTTCCTTTTAGGAAATGAAACTATTTTTCCGGATTTAAATCGCGTATATTTGTTTTTCCAAACAAACGTTTCGGGCCCTTTACAGTTCCCATGGTCACGGTCGACTTAGAACGAAACTTAGATTTGTTCGAAAAAACAAATATACGCGATTTAAATCCGGAAAAATAGTTTCGTTTCCTATGTATCACATAATTTGATTTGCTTATTTTACGTGCATAATAGTGAGTTTTATCTGTGTATTTGTAAAAGTAACCTAGTGTTGTCGAAATTTATTTGTGTGAGACCATAGAGCCACAACTCGATATTGTATTTGAGTGCACCTGTTTGCTGGTAATAGTACCTTATAGCCCCTTAAAGAATAGCAGAAAGTTTTGTTTAAGAAATAATGCTTATAGTATCACTCGTTCTTTATGCTCTAAGGCATTAAACCATAGCATATAAAGCTGGTGCAATGTACGCAGAAATTGTATAATAAACCTTTTCTACAAAGTTGTGTTTTAACAGTTTTAA
>NW_020653993.1:11442343-11452970 GCF_003589595.1 Hyposmocoma kahamanoa
CGCGATTGCATCGCTACACTCAGGATTTGTCGGGGATTGCATCGATGCAAACACGCGACTGCATCGATACAAACGCGCGCATGTGTAAAGGTAGACGATTAGCCACTGCATCGCGTTTGCATTGCTGCTATAAGTCGCCCTGTGTAACCATTTTAAGAGAGCAGTATCCATAAAAGTTGCAGTGCCGATAACAACTTTAAATTGCAAAGATCTGACTGCCATTGCATTCGTGACCCTAAAGTTGACAACTCCCATGTGTATGTGTCACCAGTACCCAAATCCTTCACAAGGGGCAATGTATAACCTAATATAATAAGATTCCGATTGATATTCAAAATTCGCCATTTACGAGGTTTAAAATTATAGTGAAACAAAAATACGTGCTTGGATGACAAAAATCCGTTATAGTGACCCGTTTAGGTCTTTCAGGTATTCTTGATCTAAGATGTTTAAACTAAATATTGTTATGACAAATGTATTCTATAAATGTAATCTGCCTTACGGGCGAGCTGTAGAGTTTAATCAGTATGACGATTTTAAGTCTAATTTTGTTACATATAAAAGATTATTTGACTTTCACTCCAAAACCGAATCGACGTTAACCTCAAAACGCCGTATACGTTTGTATCACGATCAAAAACTCACTTTCTGCAGTACGAAGAATTTGCCATAAAGTTATTGGAAGCTTTATTATTGCAGGAATAAAGTGTCAAAAATAATTCGTAAGGAGAAAAGTCTCAAAGCAACTCTAAGGAGGATGAATTGATTGATAGATCGTTATTGTTTGTTCGGCTCGTCGGATTCCGCATATGGTTCGAGCGTTCAAGTATTGTTCGTTGTTGATACGCACGAACTTCGAAATTGGCGAACACTGTTTCAAATATTGGTAATTGGATCGGGACATCTTTTCGTAATTATAACTGTAACGCGGTTCACCGTGTTACAGTTATAATTACGAAAAGATGTTCGTAGACGATTAAATATATAAAAAGTAAAAAGTACGAGACAGGAGGACCGGTGGATCCTGGTTGCGATATGTTCGCAAGTGAGTCAATATAAATCGAATCAAATCATATAACTCTTTCTTAGCTACTTAATGTTCAGAGGGAAAATCTTGATATAGCAATTCAGAATTTCATACAAAACGGTCAATGCCATCTAGCGACGAAGTATGGAACTAACGTTCCGCTACATAACTTTTTTATGAAAAAAGAAACGACCTTAACAGTTTGTGGAATTACCTACATCCATTTACCACGTTTTATTAAAATCGATTATGTGAAAGTACGCGAAACCGGATTCATACCCTAATTTGTGACCCTCAGAGGTTTTCTACAAACTGAAATTCGGACCTTTTTTTTACTCACTATAACCATGGTTAGTAATGAGAAGAAAAATGATAGTCAAGTTCGTTATAGTCAAGTTAGCTTGCATGCAATCATACTGTTTACGTGCATGTGTGAAGAAAAATATTGTATATTTCACGGGCGGTACGGAAACTACGAACCTCGACTCCGAAAGCCCTCAGTGTTCGACTTCAGGCTTCTAACAGCCTCGTTCGTGATTCCTTATTTAATGTCAGTTACGACACTCAGTCGAGGGCAACATTTAAAAAAAGTGTATTTATTAAAACAACCAATAGCGTTACATAAAGTTTTTAGATAGTATACGAGTACAGGCTAAGAGTAAAGCTAACGACAGGTTTCCGACATTTACATATCATTATATAACAATAAACAACATTTTATCAGTAAGTAGGTACATTTAAGTTTAGTTATTAGTGAAGAAGATAACCTTGTTCTATACTCCTATCTTTACTTACCAAACAGGGCGGAAGTGAACGAGAGATCAAGAGACGAGTTCAAATGGCCAAAGCTGATATGAGCAAGCTAACGCGCATTTGGCGCTGCAGTCTCCAACGTTACTAAATAGAGATAAGTCCGGACATTGGTTTTCTCGATTTTCCTATATAGGTGAGAGTCGTGGACGATCCGGGCATCAGAACGCAAAAAATAGACGCTTTCGAGATGTAATGTTGCAGAAGGACGCTCCGTATACAGTGGACCGCTAGAAGGACAAACCAATCCATAATTGAGCAGTTTCATATCGCAGACAGACTTTCCACAATATACTACCAGAGAATCCTACAATATTTCGTATGTCATATTGCTCGCCGACAACCAGACAACCTTGACAAACTGGTTGTGGTGGGTAAGGTGAAGAGAAAGAGACTGGAGATTAGATTCGATCATTTAGTCGATGTAGTGACCAAGTGATCGCTCTCACTGGCCTCCCTGTAACAACTGCCCTGAGAGAAGCTGAAGACAGAACCAGATGAAAGAAATTCGTCCCTAAAGTCTCGAAAACCATTCGGGGATACGACCTTCAGCAATGAAGATAACGACTAAGAAGAACAAGATAATATTAGTTTTAGATGCCGAAACACAAACATAAATTCTCACTTGTTTAATTATAAAATAATAATCCCAGTAATGAGATGTTAACGTAAACGACTCGTCGTTACGCCAAAAAAGTGACCTCATTCCATGCATCTACTGTCTTTCCCATCATCACCAGAATGGTGATACGAAGTCCCAAGACTTGTCGTAATAAGCAACCAAAGGACATGTCAAAGATGGATAGCCGTCCATGCCCTTTGTGTTAAATTTGAGATAAGCGTGAGATTTATATTTAAAATCACATCACGTACAAGATTCACATTCTGGTTTCCATCCACGAAGCGGTTTCTATAAGGGTAAAGATACAGTCATTGACGACGTTCATCGGTTTGTTCACAAAAAGCTACTATCGCTATAGTGTGTCGCTTGCATCTTAACATAACCGAGACTTAATTTTCATCAGAAGAAATCTAGAAGACATATAATGGAGATTATAACACTATAAAGGTTTAGGTAACTACATTAATGTAAACAAAGCGCAATGGGCGTCCCGCAAGCGCAATTAGTTTGTAACACACAATGCCATCTATTGACACCCAATTTTGTTCAGAAAATAATTTGCCTCGTGGTCAATATTTGAATAATGTTATGATAGAAAAAGCGAGAAATTATATTTTACATTAAAGAGGAATTGATTGATGTCCACGGCCACTCACATATCAATACCTCCAGTGAACATTAATATGGTCTTCTCGTTTTTTATTTTATTTGTTTTTTTTCGTAATATTCGTTTTTTTCGAATTTTGTTGTATTAGTGAAGAAAATAAGGCTGTTTACATTAAAAACAGTACATGACCAAAAAATTAAGTTGGCGTAGCGTCGATTGGAGGTGTCGATATTATAAACTAGATCCAGGCTTAGTGATCAGATCAGCGCCATCTAGACTTAAGACGGGTTCACATAATTGCTTCGCGGCAGAAATAGGTAAGGTAGCATTACTAAATTTATTCAGAATTACAGAATTACTTCATAATGAACTATTTAACAATTAGTAATTACAGTAAATATTTGAATAATGCTCATATTTACAGTAGAATTTAAATTAATATGGCAATACGCCGTATCGCGTACGGTGTGTGGGACTCCTTGAAAAAAAAAAACTGATTGGGTAGGAACTATTAAAAAAAATAGTGAATTTTTATGGCATGTAATTTAATTTCCTGTGTTCTCATTCTTGATTTCCAGGAGAACGTTTGTTCGCAAACATTGCTCGCAAAACTTACCACCCGCATGTATCACGTATAACTTTTATGCATGTAGGCGAGGTGAAGCCATCAATCTTTTCTTCTTTCTTTGTTTAGAAAAGTTTTTTCCTCGAATCTTAAGACTTATGGCCCCCAAGGATTCCAAATCTTGAATAATGATTATTTTCTTTCAGAGTTTAAAATAAATCTAAATTGTTCGTCATAACAAACATGTCGAAACAACTGAAGATCTACAAATGCAAACGTGTAGGGCTAGCACAAACAAGCGCCAATTACGCGACAGCGACATACAGCGCGAGATCTCTATGCGAGAATAGCAATATATCGCGATTTATATCGCTCTCGCGCCTTATTGTACTAGCCCTACTAGTAGCTTTTTGTCGCAGTGCCATTGTACAATCGCATGAAAAAACTATAATTATTATTCCTAAGAAATTTATGTTCAAACTTTGTAATATTTTGCAAATTATATATTTTTAAACAATAACTGTTGTTAATGCGAAAATAATTTAAAGTTTCAACTTTAATTTAGATTTTTATAGTCTCGGATTCAGAAGGAATACGAATCGGATGCAGCGCGCCAACAGGCATATGACTTGACAACTTTATGTCTCATTCTGACACTGGCAGTGCCCATTGGATCTTTGCGATTGAAAGCTTTACGTGGCACTGCAACTTGTGCAACCACAGCTTGCTTGTCTCATCACTTGATCATAAAAAACTTATAAGTATATTTTTTATCTTTAACCGTAAAAAAGAACAATGATCTATAAAAGTACCAGTTTAAAGTCATAGTCAAGAGATGAGGTCTTCACGTGTTCGATATCCAGGCCTAAGGAATAAAACTTGTGTCATCAGGAACTAAACTTTGGAATCTCCTGCTTTAAAACAATGCTAGTCACAACTAAGGTATTTCAAAATATCATTTTATTCCTAATTTAATCATTTAATGCACAGGAAAACACATTAAGTAACAAGAAAAACACAGACAAATGGTATTGCTTATTTCTAACAGAAATGTCTTCCTGCAGACCTAAATACAAGAGATAATAATTGCAATAACGGGTTTCCAAAAAAAAACAATATCAAAAAACATTGACTTATTGTAACTATATAAATACTCAGTTACATATATATTTCGTTTTATAGTAGGTACCTATAAAATGGATGGGACAGTTGATAAATAGTGTTCCTTAACTCTCACTTTGAAAATTGCTAAGGATTAACTATCGTGAACAGTAATGGAAAGTGCGTTCCAAAGTCTGACTGCATGAACAGTGAAGAAGTGAGAATAAAAACCAGAATTGAAAGATGGAAATAATAACTGGGACCTAACGAGAGAGCGAAAGGGCTTGAGCGAAAGGCTTGTCCGAAAGCTGAAACGTCTTTCAGATGTATTCAATGTTATCACACATACGATGATGTTAGATGGTTTAATAAAGATAAAGATAAAGATCGATTTATTTGTGGAAGTAGGTACAATAAGTTCATCAGATCAGTTCAATACATTAACAGTGCTACTACAACCAGTTTCGTCGAAACATACAAATATAATTAGTGGTGGTCGCATAATGTACAAAATATTATAATTAAAAACTGTCAAAAACTAGTAAATATGTAAAGAAAAAATATAATAAAAATTAGTAAAAATTAACAATGTCAAAAATAAAGCGAAAAATCATGTTAATGTCAAACTTACATAATTTACATTCCTAAGCCTCCATAAAATATGCGCATGTCAAAAATGAATGAAAGTCAATAATAACATAAATTAGTCAAATACATCTGTAATCTTATGTAATCTTACTAGATATAAAAACTAAAAACATAATTATAATTAAAATAATAAAAACTAGTAAAAACATGAAATTCTTTGACACAAAGTCGAATATCGTACAGGTTATTCTGTATGCAACTGGATTATCAGAGTAACAGATCCAGTTAAAAAAACACGATTCAACTAGTTCAATCCTCCATTTCTGATTAAATCGCGACGTAAATAACCGCCTCGTCATTACCCGTGACGATACGTGACGTAATATGTGTGACGTATGCGTGACGTCACGCTGACGTCTACTGATTTATGCGATCATGGAACTGAACACGTGTTCACGCAGATGTTGTGACTTCATTAATATTAAATTATGATATTTTGCGCATAAATTTTACACAGAGATCATGACTCTATGTTTTTTATTATGTAACCCATTTGAATGCAGTAAGAGAGGATTAAGCGTTATAGTGTGTTGGAGCTGACTGTTCAGCTCCTTGTGAAAGAGTTCGTCGAAGGAAGTCAAGCATCTTGCTTTATATTTTTTTTCTACTGTTTCTGTTTTATTGTATTGTTTTTCTGATTTACGATTGACACGGTGCCGAGAATTATATTTTGTGTTTCATCCATATTTGTGCTCATTTCTTTAGTTTCCAATTTCATACAATCCACAGCGTCCAATTCAACTGCGTTCCGGTTTTGGAGGGTAAAGTCTGACCTTATCAAAGCTCAGTAGTATAGTCCCTGATATTTACATTGTTTTTGTAAGCTGTGTCTCTTACTTAATGCAATTAGATACGATTTACACCAAATTTTAGTTGTTGTTTATAATAACTGGATCTTTACACGTCCTATGATTATGGCTGACTAGGAACTATTAATATTTTTAATCAGTACAATATTCCAGTGGGTGGTATTTACTATCCTTCCATATCCAGGTATCCACTCTATATGTATTAGTTGAAGTTTTGGTACACATATTTTGCCTATAACGATCTCTGTTGTTTCTGACGATGTGATTGCGCAACAAAGAAGTAGAGAACTAAAAATGTTATCCTAAAAAAATGTCATCCAGCTTGAAACAAAAAACACCCGCTCGTATGCGGGTAGAATCTCGATAGTCTCAAATGTACTTATTCCCGTTTTTCCAACGAAAATCTAGACCCGAAAACGATATTCGTTCTCGTTGCAAATGTGTTTATGCGACCAACAGCCCCTATTGTCAAATGTAAGTATTTTCCGCATGCGTACGGGTTTTAAAAGGTTAGTTTATGAATGCACTATGCTCGGTTTTCACTTAACTGTTGGAATATTTCTATGCATACAAATCACGGCAGTAGAATTTAAACAGTTCATCCAGGGAAATACTGATACCGTACCTATATCTGCCGCCAAGCAGTAATTTAAGGATGTAATGTAAGTATGCTGATGAAAATACAGGCACATGGCGCTTGTCAACTTATGACTTACATTTGTGATTTTAAACTCTAACTGGCGATGCAATTGTAATAGGCAGGCGTGTCGTTAACCACCAGGCGCACGAGAGATGCCATACAATGCGTTGTGATATCGTGTTGTGTTGTGTAGCAGCGGTGCGATTACGTTGCAACGCCACATCTCTCGTATGGTAAAATTGCAGGTATATGGAACTTGTTAATTTAGTTCTAAGGTCTTTGTGACTCAAAGCACTGTATGTCACTGCAACTGTTATGGACACGCGTGTCGCTAGCTCAATGCACTCGGTGCGTTGAGATCATGGCGTTGACTTGAAACCATAAAAAAACTATCTTAAATATATGTCTTTGTTTCTTATAAATCGAAATAAAACAAAGGTTTTCTAACAAATATTTACAAACTATTCATTACTTACGAAGAAATACCTTTTTACCTATAATTCATCTAGTTAGAGTTATTTCATCGCTCGTTGAGCCCTGGGGCATCGTGTCTGGCAATGCTTTCCATTTAGATCGCTAATTAGCTACGGGTTCTTTACTAGTGGAAAAAAACCTTTCTCATTTTACTAAATTTCTTCTCAACATCTACATTGCTTGGTGAAATATATAAAATTCCAATTATTACATTTTAAGAACATATCCGTCTGACTTAGGTTTTACAATATACAAATAGACACTGTGTAAAAAGACAGAACACATTTATATTACAAGTTTATTAATCGACTTTTAGAAATCTATCCAAGGCGCGAATCTTCGTCGGCCATTTAACCTTACGTATCGCATTCACAATGGCACAAAACGTTACAAAATGGTGGCAAAGAGTACGAATAACATGAAGACAGATCAGCTTGTCGAACAATATAGTGATTTAGAGGGTGTAAATGACAAGAAAAAGAAACAGCCCATGCTCAGCAGAGGCTAATTGGTAGCTTTTATCGAGTCTTGTATTTTTTTTATATTTGAATGTCTCAGTTCTTTTAACACTATCATAAGTATGACTTTAAACAGGTTAATAAATATTTTTCTCAGACATTTTTCTGTGTGACTCCTTCACGAACACAAATAAAAAAATATTTTATGCAATGCATAGCTATAACCAACTTTGAGCATTCTATAGTTCCCTCTAAAGATGCTAAATGGCGTTGATGGAATTTCGTTTAATCCTATGAATGATGTTCCTTTGAATGGACAATAGAATAAATATGAAATTTCATATATTGGTCACTACTTTGTTCTGAGCTCCCATAACTTCAGTTTATAATGTAACAACTTTAATTTAACTTATATTAATATTCAAGTCATTGACGTTCATCCAACTTATTACGTCTGTCAGTGTTTTATTTGTGTCGGTGTTAAAAATCGGTTTTAGCATTTTATAAGAGTTGTATCGACAGCAAAATTATGATCAATAGCACGTGGGAGATCGTTAATGTGGAGTGGAAACAGTAACGGACCCAAGACGCTGCCTTGCGGAATTCCAGTGTTTGTCGTTTTAAAATTTAAAATTCCAGTGTTTGTTTTTTGTAATTCTACTTATTTCTGTACAATTGGATTTAATTATGTAATTGAGGCACCCGGCATAATTATGTACAAAATAATTCCAATCATGAAATTAGTGTAGGTTTGAAATTCAACAAAAAAAAATGTATTCCGTTTACAAAACAAATTAGAAGTACATTTTCAGAGAATTTGTGAAGTATACAGCGTACTTATTCTTTGAAGCCTATAATAATAACAGTCCATCTTCAGTAGAATTGAAAAGTGTGTCAAGACGATTATAAGTGACTCGGATTTTAATAGAGACAAAGCTTCAGAGTCTTGAACATCGCAGTAAAGTTGCCTGCCTGTTGATATTCTACAGGATATTTCACGGATAGTGTGTGATATGTAGAGAGTTATTCCATTTATCCCTTTCCATTACTTGCTCTTCAAAACTGGAACGCAGTAATTCTCACATTACTATTTGGCGGCAGAAAAAGATAAAGTGGCAGTGACTTGCTCACTAACTCTCGCCTTATATATATGTTTCAACAGTTTTATTTATTTCATTCTCTCTACGCTTTATCTATATTTGGCACTACATCTTCTTCCACGACCCTACGCTATCTTATCATCATATCAGCCAGAAGACGTTCACTGCTGAACATAGACCTCCCCCAAACATTGCCATTGTGCATCCGTCGGCTACCCGCCGCCCCTACCAGGCCATCTGTCCATTTATTAGGAGGCTGTCCCACTGAACGCCTTTCGGTTCGTGGTGTCCATTCAAGAACCTTTCTGCCCTTACGGCTGTCAGTTCTACGAGCTATGTGCTCTGCCCACTGTCACATCAACTTGCTAATCCTTCGAGCTATGTCGGTGACGTTCTTCTACGGGTTTCCTCATTTCTGATTCGTTCACGTAGAGAGATGCCGAGCATTGCTCGCTCCATAGCTCGTCGACTGACTTTGAGCTTTTTTAGTAAGTGACCACGTCTCAGAGCCGTAGGTCATCGCTGGCAACACTAATCAAAGATTTTTGTCTTCAAGGACTGCGGTATTGCGGACGAGAAGACGTCCCGTAACTTCCCAAAAACTGCCCAACCGAGTCGGATTTATTACTTCAGTAAGGAGTTACTATGTCATGTGTTACATATTGATTGCTTGGCAGTGATTACAAAGGTTTTAATTAAATGCGTGTATGTATTTAACGCTGTTGTAGGTTTTCAACGAAATCCCTTTTGATAGAAGCCAAACAAATGTTAAAAAACGAAATAGGTAGACACAAATTAGATTTTTACCGTAATGAACCAAACGTGTGTATTGGAATTTGGCTCTCATTAGGGAAAGAATTTTCGAATCATACGATCATGGGTTCGAGTTTCCATAAGTCTGGTTCAGAAATTAAGATCTTTGGTAAAACGGTACGTTAGCAAAAAAGATCTCATAAGCATAAATCAACTTTAACTGCCTCCGTGGCCGAACGGTTACCATGCTGGACTGCCACGCAGAGGTCCCAGGTTCGATTCCCGGGCCGGGAGAAATGTTTGTATGGCCTACATTTATTTCTCTCGTGAGTTTGGGTGTAATTTGTGGTTGTCTATGTGTGTGTCCATGGCACCCGCGACACAGGGTTTCCCTAGTGCGGGGCTATGTTGAGTGTGTGCGTTATATATATTATATATATAAATCTGCCAATCTAGATTGAACATGACAGTGCCTTAACCCGTTCAGTAACGGTGTTTACAGTAAATTTGAATATCAGAATATCACCCCATTTCGCTATATATATCTCAAAAAACCAACTCCGTGCTTTAGAGTGCGGTTTCCAAGTGTTTTTTTGTGTACTGGTTCTCCGTAGAAAAGTATCAACAACGTAATGGTAAAATTCAATGATTTTCATCACATTTGCTTGTAAATAGTATGATTGCATGGTGGCCAACTAGACCATAATGTCCAAAATAAAACCCGCGGGCCTTTTTTCTTCCCATTACAGCCATGCCAGGTGAGATTTTTTTTTAAATTTGTAGCACGACATACTACATAGGTCAGGTTCAAGCAACGAGGTTAAACTTAAGTTTAAAATTAAAACATTCGCTTAAAAAGTTATCTAAACAGACATTTAATTGCTATTCACCATATACTACATAAATACTTATTATTAAGAAATTATCATAATTGATTTTAATTATTATCTGTATAAAAATTTAGCATTTTTTTTACAATCCATCATGGCTGATTCGTCTCTGCTTTTTACAAA
>NW_020653993.1:11453370-11482574 GCF_003589595.1 Hyposmocoma kahamanoa
TGGTACAGGCGATAGAATACGCTAAGAGACGCTATATCTCTGCGAAGGTAAATAAAAAGGTCGTCCAGCCAACCTTACCTATTTCTGCCACCAAGCAGTTTCGAAGGGTTGCCTATCAGAAGTCCGAAATGACATTTTACAGAAATAACGTTTGTTCGAATTTTCATAACCTCGAAAGTAATTTTGACAGGAAAATGTTTTTTTCTTTTAAACCTAACTTACCCTAACCGCTCACACGATGCGCTCCTCCAACCGCAAAATGGCGGCTATTTGGTTTCGTAAAATTATTATTCTGCACTGCTAAATAAATACCCTCCGTACTACCACCAAAAACATCTCAAATAAAATGCAGTAATACATCGCAAATCCTGCACTTAAAAAGCACTAATTAAATTTTTGGTGTACTTGGATAAATATGATAATATACCGTTTAAGTGGTTCTAACGTTTACCATGAAATTACTCCTCAAAGTATAGTTTATAAACATTTATATTCAGGGTAAACTTAAAAAACGCTACTTACGGTATGTTTTCAATAAATAAACACCAAAATCACCAGCCCAAACAATAACACACACGATTGTCGTGACGTATTTTTGAAGTTGTTTATTTTTTTCAATGACAGACCCAGGCATTAAAAACTTTATGGTTTGCTAGAGTAGTTACCGAAATAGCAATTAATATTAGTTCTTTTACCTGTTATAACTTCGATATCCGATAAATCGGTATAAAATCATCACCGGCACATCTAGGTGTGGTATGCGTCTACGGCTGCATGTATCGCGTGAGCGGATAACCTAACCGAACCTAATCGTGTCTTTGCGATAAACATCCAACATATCCTGAAAAAAGAACGGTTTCGTTATAATTCGATTTTCAGGGTAATGAAAATTACAAACAAACGTTATTTTGGAATAAAAAAAATTGAGTTAAAAAAAATTGAGGTTACCGTTTCGAAGGGTAAGGATGCTGGCGAAACTAAAAGCGCATAAGACTTATGTCTTAGGGTGCTGAATGCAATGGTAGTACCTCTCTGATCTTTGCAAGAAAGCTTTAAGCGGCACTGCAACTGTCATAGACAGGCGTGTTTCAGTATCTATTGTCTCACCTGTTTATTTATTGCATTATTTAATAGCACATTACGTTACCTCATTGAAAGTAGTCATGCAAGTAGTAATGTGTGCATTACTGCGTTCCGTTTGAAAGGGTAAGGGTGGTAGTGAAATTACAGGCACATGGGCCTTGTCACTTACCATTACGTACACGATTTGTTTGTCCTGTCACTTGGTATTATGAAAAAAGATACAATTTACTGCATGACATGTTTTCCTTAGCCATTTTTAACCAATAAATTGACGGCGTTCTTTTTTCATCTAAAGGTCTTATCTATTTTATGTAGTGAAGATCTTTGCTTCTTATCTGTCCGTGCCAATTTCCCCGATGTCAATTCCCCCCGTGTCAATTCCCCCTCGGTTTTAGTTGAAGTCCACATCGGGTGGAGCTGGCAAGAAAACGTGTTGTTCAAAAACAGACTTCATTTTGGCGACGTGCGATTTTTTGTCACGTCTCTCTGACGAGCTTATCTCAAAAAGATAAGAAGTGACGGTTTACTTCCTTTTTACGTGTTTTTTTTTTGAAGTTTTTTTTCCATCCTTTTTAGATTAATGTGTCACAGGCAGCAAGGTTGTGTTTTGAACAATAATTTATAACACATATTTTAAATTATGACGCATTTTGTAACAAATAGCATTTTATAGTTCACTCAAATGACGCTAGACGTCATAGATAGATTAAAATTTCGTTGTTGCATGTACATTAGAGATATCTGCTCGCTTGTAGATAACCGCCCACACCTCTTTAAAAAACGCGCTGAAGTATTACAGCGACGATTGAGAACTAAAAGAATGAATCTTTTGTATCAACCTCCTTGCTTTAAAATCATATATGAAAGAAATTCGTTTAACATGTCAATTAAAATATATAACCATTTGCCAAACCACATAAAAAACATTTAAGGGGACACGAATTTAAAAAAACTTTAGCATCTTGGCTAATGGACCATTTAGAATTTAGGACTGATTAATTTTTAATTTTATTTTATGACATATGTAAATTAATTTTAACTTAAATAATTTGCATACCTGAATGCAGGTTGAATACTTTTACTATTACGTTTTTATAAGATCTTGAAAAACATATTTTTATGTATTCATGCAAATATAAACTTTGACTTTGACTTTAACTTTGAAACCTACATGTTGAAGAAGGTTTATCAACCCACGGAAAACCTGTGAACTTCCCATCGCGCATTGGGCCAGTGTGGCCTAAGCACTTGCCTGAAAAGAGACACGAGCCCAGCAGTGAGATGTACAAGTGGGTTGATGATGATGATGGTACGAAACAATTTCATTGATGGAGATATTTTGAATTTTTATAAATTGTAACTTAACCTAACCTTCCATCTTGCAAACAACGGATGGCACACGCCACATTCTATTTGTTCTGAATCTGAGACTACACAAATCTAAAAACCCATTTCGGATGTCGTCTGTGCACTAAGTCCGATTCAAATCTAACGCTCTAACACTTAACTATTCCAAATTGTACTCCAAACATATAAGTCAAAAAGGTCCAACTAATAATCCACGAACTTTACCCAACAATATCAAATTTCAAATCGATAACAATAGTAGTTTCTGAGAATGAGAACCGTAATATGCAGACAAACACCCAAGTATCATCGTAAGGGGTTTTCTCTTTAGCGATGTACAAATAGCATTGTAAAGACCACAGAAGACATTAAAGACGCAGTCTAAGGGTCGTATTCCAGAACTCTACTCAATGCTCAAGTCAGGATTTGAGCAGACTTGAGTATGATTTCAAGCACTGGAAATACGACCCTAAGTCTTGCTGTAATAGATACTTAATGAAATAGGTTTCGTACACACTTGATTTAATTACGTTCAGTTCAATATATTGCGAAGCGTGGTGAAGACAAGTGGAGTAAAGCGACAACTAAATGGTGGCTAAGAAGTGGTTGCAAAATGGGTAGACAATCTTGTCAGTAGATAGGAATAGGCGGTTCTGAAGCACTACTATCATTGATAATTCAATTTTATTCACAATGGCGGAAGGTTCATAGCTGAGCGTGTATTCATGTGACGTCATTGAACGATACTAGAGAAGGTAGTAACATAGTAAAATAAGAGGTGTATAGTAACTCTGTACCAAGTAACATCGCGGTTTGTATGTATGTGCGACATGCACACATTCACACACAAGGCACGTTGAGTCGAGACGACCAGAGCTATGCTACGTAAGTGCACCACAAGATTATGCAAATGTGCACGTCGCGCACTGGTTTTAAATAGAGTTACCATACTTGACTTATATTATACAATGGTAGTAATGGACGGCTACACAAACAATGGCCTTTACCGAGCAGTAGGTAGAAGTAGTTATATAGATGATGATGGGTTAAATTTGCCGTAGGGGGAATAGAGACATTGCTGATGGGAAATTATAGCTCTTAACGTGTCAGGCGATGTGTCTGAACGATTCTGACAATACGCTAGACGAAATTCTCTATAAACTTATATCTACGAACCTGTTTTGCTTAGTGACTTTTACAGTACGTACTGTGTGACAACTACCACATCAAAAAAGCTTTCCAAACACTTCTTATTCTTTAGTATCATTCGACAATCATAGCACTAATGGAAATAAATTGATTTTCTCAAAAACTAATTATTTATAGAACTTAAATTGAAAGTTAAGCTTCCGCGATTTTATCTTGATTTACGTCATATATATTTGTTTTTTACTGAGCAATGTTTCTGTCTTCTTTCACCTCCCATGGTCACGGTTGACTACGACCTGCTGAGCCATTTGTGAGCTATCCTTTAAAGAAGGATGTACCCATTGACCCACAGACTGATTCGACTGACAGAAATTCAAAGGTACAAAGACTTTTTTTTTGACAAAATACAATGAGGGCAGTTCTGACCAAACTGCCGACCCGAAAAGACGACTTCCCCTGATTTTATTGTACAGACAGACCGCATTATATCAGCTTACATGCAACCACTGCTGGTAATCATAAGCCTCCCCCTGAGCACGCCTACTTCATCATGACGGGTCATATACCGCGTCATGTCACTGCCGGTCATCTTTCTCAGGTTGTTTGCCTTGACGTGGACGCCGCTCTAGAATAAGTCTACTACCCTACTGCAGACATGTCCAGTCCTTAAGTGGCAATCCACTTAAGGTTACTAATTTTATGTGCTATGTCGGTTATTTACTTCCTCTTATTAGGAATTCGGTCCATCAGAGAAACCTCGAGCATAAATTTAAATTTCTGGATGTGGAGATGCATTGGTTAAATGATTGTATTTTTAGAAAGACCATACACATTATCAAAAATCAAAATCAAAACTTAATTTCCCATGTAGTCAACAACAAGAAAAAAACAATCCAAAAGAATAAACAATAACCCAAATGTGTCTATGGTTCAGAGAACTACGGACTAAATAACCTACAGTGATATTCTGTCATAGCTCATAATGATTACGAGCTCAGCAAGAATTAATAATCATAACATTCTAATCGCCACGCCTGGAGGACTGCAGACCGCAGTAAGTCAATAACGTTTAATGAAAAATCCAGCAAATGGTTTTAATAAAGAAACTTATTCTGCATTCAGCGTTCTTTCTTATAATATATACCCGATTCCAATATCTTCTATATAGAACCCTTAGTAATCCCTTGGGCGTATCCCATAAATAATTTAGATATGCCCAACAAAGAAAATTATAATAACAATGCAAAACTACGTATTTCGTGTTGTGTAACTTTTCGATACTACGTATTAAGTTAACTGCCTTTTGGAGCCAACAATGCGTGCTTTTAATTAAAGATTCTAAGAGATTAGTTTAGATTTATTGAATTTAGCTGTAAGTTTATTGAAGGCCTCATTTTTGGGCAATAGTCTTGTATAATCAGAGAGAGACCTAACAACTGGTAATATTTAATATTTCAAATCATCCCTATATTTTAGTTCCGGTTTAGGTCAAGACAACTGTCTCGGCCGCTTTCCTTTGTTACAGCTTATGAATGACCTTCCTACTTTGTGAAAATGACTGTCTGCCTTCGACTGTGCTAGACAAAAGAAGCAAAAGAAACCTTGGTGACCAAGAGAAAGATTTTCAGGAAGATATTAGGCCCAGTCCAAAGAGAGCATGTCAGCTGGAGAGTTCACGCTAATGCCGAATTAGAAGAGCTCGTCGCCTCGATAGGCATTGGTTTGCGGCCATACCTTATCTATTTCATTTTGCACCAATAGGGGGATGTTTGACGCGATAACCCTTAGTAGATTGAAGTTCCACTTCAGAAGCGCTAATTTTTCGCCAGATTTGTTCATAAGTAACTATGATACACCATGCCTAACATTGAAGGTGTAGTATAAATAGAAAGAGCAGCTAGAAGCTTTTACATAAGAAACCGGAAAATGATGTCTGTCATCGATCCAACATTTTCTAGTGAAGACTCCCAAACCGCTTAATATTTAATTTACTTCGGACAAAAACGTTACATAAATAGCAAATTACCTCGCAATAGTAGAGAAGTTCAGATTGGCGTTTAATAAAGTCAAACTTTTCCATGCAACGATATAAATATCGATATCATAGCCCTTATATTTAAGCTCCGAATCATACTCCCAAGTCACGTACGATTGCACACGGCCGACAGTCACGCCACCGAGATTGTTCTCGTTTAGGACGGGGTCTCTACGAGAATAAGACATCACAGAACATTTTATCAATGTTCACCTTCAGGCTTTTGCCCTGACTGGTATTAGCTTGCAGTAGACAGAAATTCACTATGCACTTCACTGGCACAACAGGCTTGATGTCGTCTTCGCCGCCAAAGGCAGACAGACAATTTTACAGAGATAGGAATGTCATTCACAGGAAGTAATAAACCGAAACCACCAAGACAGCTGCCTTGACTTATATATGAAGTAAGTTATGGAGGACGTGTTTTAAAGCTCAGTTTGAGTTTTCTCATCTATGTTCGACGTAATGAGAGTCATTATATTTAAAATGACTGGAAGAAGTTGAATGCTTTTAGTATTTTGCAAAGAAGTTTACTTTTATATTTCCTATGTCGTGGACACTACTTGGATCTAATGGAAAAGTTACAAATGTAACTAAATGGTTGCAGACCAACAAGCACCAACCCTTAATTACCAACGAACTAACGACATCCGACCAGGCATTGCGTGAATTTCGGTGTCACAAAGAATTGATCAAAATAAGGAAGGCTAATGACTGATTGCAGATTAAGCTTTTTGAAAATAAAATCAATGAAACTTTATTCAGATATTGTACGAACGTAATGTTGTAATACTAAAGAACATAGAAAAAAGCTGAACAACGTTCTCTGCAACGTTGCTGATAGCAAAGTATCAATAATAAACAACTTCATTTACATAATCTAGATAATACGAGGGCATCCAATCTGTGTCAGATATTTTCATGCAAAGTTGATGGAGGTCAGATTTCCGGAAGTTCGCGATAACGGGCGTGGGGCTGACGCCGGAAGAGAATGTTGCTGCGTTAATTTTGTAAACCTAGAGATATATCGTCCGGCAGATGAAGCATTTCACCAGTGACCAAGCAGTGAGTAGCTTCGATCGCTAAAATACCTGATTCATTGGATATTTGAGACAAATCACAATATGAATGAAAACTTGTGAGTCCCAACAACCTGTGATTGTAGTCGAGTATAAAAACTTAACTACAAACATCAGAGATAAGTACAAAGTGGTTGCTGGAGGCGATAGGCGAAACTCGCTGAGGTGTATTCAGTTTGTCTCATGGCATCCTCAGGTTACCATAAGCCTGGCAGGTGCTTTCGCCAAGGAATAAACATAGCTATCTAAAACAGGAACACTAATGGTGTTCTGGACACGATACCTCAGAATGGTGACTTTGATAAAACTGTCTGACACGCGATGTTCAATACACTAAACGCAAAGTGCGCTCGTAGAAGATCGCCAAACGTATTTCCAGTCCAAGTTTCATTACCTCTGTTTTTATCACTCTTATTAATGCGAATGCTATTAGACTAATTTTTTATACCTAAATTACCAGAATCAATAATAAAGTCAAGTTCATCATAGTAATGGACCTAAATTATCGATAACGTCCAAGGTATGAATGAAAAACATATCAAAATTTAATCAAGTAATACATTGGTTAAGTTGTTGCCACATTTCGAGTAATCTTAGAATTTCCCTTTAATAAAAATTCCTGTCTTTACTAATATAATCTCAGTACAGAGTACTAAGAAAACCGACTTCAAAAGTACGTGGAATTACGTCTATTTGCTAAGTTTCATTGAAATATCCCCTAGTTCGCCACTATACAGGACTTGATACTGGAGATAATAAAAATAGGTTCTCACTACGACACTACTCAAAGTATATCGAGAGAAAAACGCCTTGAATTGGAGAAATAGCAAAATCAACTAAATAATTGCTAAAAGTAATTGCTCCTAAATTAAAGTTAGGCGCTATTTATAAAAATGAATCTTCATACGTGAACAGCCACCCTTTGAGGTGGATGATTTTCTTCAAAATTAAATGGGACCGCTATGGAAATACCCCCTTTCCAACAAAATAAGAATCATGAAAATCGGTTTACAAATACCGGAGTTATCGCGTAAGATACATACACAAAAAAAATAAAAAAAATAAACATACAGTCGAATTGAGAACCTCCTCCTTTTTTGAAGTCGGTTAAAAATATAGCTTTAAGTATCGTTTAATGCTGTCTTTATTATCATAGTCAAGTCGAAAAGCCATTCAAAGAATTTTGTAAATACCTAAACAAGAGAAAATCTGAAGGGGCTATTTCGGGAGAATACGGTTAATGAGGTAACACAACCCAAACTGCAATAGTTTTTGACAGCTAGGTAAAGGTTTGGTATTGTCATGATGAAATATCTTTACAATTCAAGAGTTCTGGACGCTTTTCATGAACCTATTATTAAAATGACCATAGAACATATCATTCAAAATAAAAAAGTGCTGTTTAGTCCAAAGTTAGCTAGTGAAAAAAACCGCATGGATTTTTCCGTCAACCCATTACTTATTTGTATCATTTTTTTCAAAGGAACTAATAAGAGTTATGTAAGAATCTATTATCATAAAGGATTATGTTATGGCTGTAAACTTCACTTACCGTCCTTTGAGTTTGTCACTCATTCAAACCATCAACCACTGCTGTAATACGTCTTTCGTAGTATGTGGCATACACCACAATCTAGTGCTCGTATCATCCATCTACCATATACAATTTTTAGTATGTCGTCTACCCATCTCACTATAGGACATGCACGTTTCTATAACCACTTCTTGACCGCTATTTGGTTGTCGCTTTACTCCATCTGTCATTACCACGTTGATCCTATGCGGATTGGAGACTTCACACTTTAATTTCCAAATGTTTTGTGCCCAACAGGTTTCCTCTCGATCTTTTCCTTTACCGTTAAGGAAAGGTATTGCTAGTAAACGTTCACAATTATAGGCAACATATAAATTAAAGACCTCTCACATGAGAAGCTAGTTTCCCAATTGTGCTACCATCGCTCTATGCGTCCTTATTATTATGTTCAAATCCCAACTAATATTGTAACTGTTCCTGGAGTCTTTTCACAGCACACTTTGTTATTCTCCCATCGTTTGGAATTTTTTAACGTTCCTAATATTAAAAGTGTCTAATATTGCGTCTTGTTCATTTATCTTTGCTAGCCAAACCATATTAGGACAGTCCACGACAACAATATCCTTAGTAATCATTCACGTTCTGCCACCCCTTACCATCTCATTAAAACTTGAAAAGATATTATCAACTTAAACGTTTATTAGCTAAACAAGCAATCACTGTCACGGTACATGACCACCCCATATATCACCTTGGTAATCATTTACGAGACTTAAAGTGCGAGTTTAATAAAGTACAAATTGATATTGGTCACGGTTTATGGTCACCCCACGTGATATATGAGTACACGGTGTAACACCTCTTTTATAAGCCTCTGTTCGTAAAATGTTATTACCATGATAAGCTGTGATTTTCTACTTCGTTGCTTGTTCACTTAGTTTTACTTGTTTATCTAGTTAATTCTGAACTTTTAAAAATGACAATGGGAGTGAACCGTTTAGTTATTTGTGTTGAATCTATCTATTATGTTTTTAAAATTTATTTACAAAGAGCAACCCCTAGAGTTTCTTCCTAACGAAATATTTATTGTTTAATAACACTATATTGCACGCACACTATATTTTTGTTTCAGGGTTATCAAAATCTTTTTGTAATTGTTTCTATCACAATATTCAATATTTCAACCGAAATTCTACAAATTGATGACAAAGAACTTAGAAATGTGTGTTGTGTGTGAGATAATATAAATACCGCTGTGTAGCTATGTAAATACCACTGCGATAGCCTCAAAAGTAAACTTTCAAGGAAATAGCCTATTCTTTTTTACATAGTTCCTAACAAACTAAACAGAAACACAATAATTTTTAAGTGGCATTGCGTCTGGCAGACTGCTGGAAGAAGATGAATCGAATCCAGACAGTGAAACCAGGAGGCCTACTAGGGAAAATGGTTAAATACAATATGAAACAAATTTAAAAAAAGATTCTGCTTCTGGGGATCTGTCAACAATTACTGTCAATTAAGTAATGCACGAACAAATTAAAAGTAGCATGATGCAAATGAGGCTTCATACTTGATATCGTTTTTTGATTTTGTCGAGTTTTACTTATTTGACGTATTTAACAGTAATTTGTTTCGGACGGATGTCGGGATATAAGGGGAAAGGATAGCCAAAGAAAAGATGGATGGATTGTGTGAAAGATGACTTGGATAAGAAAGGTGTGAGTTTAAAAATGACGCCTGATAGAGGGGAGAGTGGGAGAAAAATACATGTTGCGCCGACCCCACCTAGCGTGGGATAAGGACAGGAAGAAGAAGAAGGATGTTGGACGGAGAATATTGTAATCAATTAACCATTTCTCTTGGTAGCGTTAGAGCTTTTTGTGAACATCGTTACTGCCTCCGGTTTTAAAGGGTGCTGGTGAAAATAATAATAAACTCCATATGCGTTCGGTCCGCTGTTAGTCTTCAGTATCTTACTGTTTAGTACGGAGTGTTGGACCTTGACCCCAGCATTATGCTCAAAGTCTAAGTAATGCAGGAGTCCTTTGAGATGTGGCTGTACAGACTTATGCTTGGTATAACGTGGGTGCAGAAGGTCAATAATGTAGAGGTTATTCGTGGAATAGGAAAAAATTTGGGAATACTCAGAACTGTAACGGAAGCTGCAGTATCATGGCCACGTAATGAAGGGCAACAGATACTGGATTCTTCGAATAATAATGCAGTAAGTGGTAGAATAAAATCCTCGTGGTTGAAGAACCCGAGACTGGTTCCACCTTAGCACACGTTCCATCTTTCATGCAGTAGCTTCAAAAATGTAGAGAAACGGCACGCTAAGAAGAAGGTGAAATTATAAGCACAACGGACTTATCAACTTTATGTGCCATTCTTTCTTTTGTAATATCAAGTGACAGGACGGACAAGTCGTGCGCTTTATGGTAAGCTACACGCCTGTCCATAACAGTTGCATTGTCACTCAGAACTTTATATCGCAAAAATTTAAGGAGCTCTGCCACTACGCTTGTCACTCTGAGACATAAGTTGAAAGTCCTCAAGTGCCTGTAATTTTACCAGCACCTTTACTTACCCTTCAAAACCGCAACACAGTAATGCTGACATTACTGCTTGGCGGCAGAAATAGGTAAGGTGGCAGTACTTTCCTAGACGAACTCACGAGGAACTCTATTGCTACAAAAATCTTTGTTGCATAGCTCTAAACGCAAGATTTATTCATCCCGTCATTTGATATCATCAAAAAAAAAATTACTCTGAGGCTGTTTATACAACGGAAAAATATAATCCATTTAAATTTCTCAAGACTACTTCTCTTTTGTAGTCGCACATTGAGCCTTCATAAACGTAAGCACCTACAAAATTTACTTAGGGTTCAAAACCTTCCCTTGTCAAAGTGATTCTGCAAAGGGTGTTTCTGTAAGTAGTGAATAATATTTAATGGGGTGACAACTGAATTAATTAACCAGACGTTCCATCAATTCGCATAAAGGATTATTCTGGTAAGTTTATTACGCGAACAGTTAAGGAGTGAAACGCTTTGACATGTTCTGTGTTTCCCGGAACCATTATCATGTAGCATCATATAGACAGAGCGTACTTTGTCGATATTATTTACCATAAAGCCTAACGTAACCTTGTTCTAAATTAAAAACATATACTAACGTTTCTTCGTGATCTTATATAATGGTATAATTAATAATAATACATTGACTTACAAATAAATGGACGACGGGTCTAATACAAAAACCACGAAAAAAATGTCCTCAACCTATTTAAACGTAGTGACATGTAAAGGAATATGATAAAGCTAAAACGTTGAATTTAAATTGTAATGTCATCGCAGTACTGTCTAATTTTGCTTGCTTCGCTGTCAGTCGAACAAACGAAGACTAAAGCGTGAATGACGCTCTGTATACGATTTTAACGCCCTATAAGTTCGGACACTTTTTAGCGCGGACCCGACGTCCATATAATTGTAAGTCAATGTAATAATAATAATAATAACGCACACACTCGACATAGCCCCGCACTAGGGAAACCCTGTGTCGCGGGTGCAATGGACACACTAATAGAATATTACAAATTACACCCAAACTCACGAGACAAATAAATGAATCCGGAATCGAACCTGGGACCTCTGCATGGCAGTCCGGCATGGTAACCGTTCGACCACGGAGGCAGTTAATACCATATATATGTATTTATACATTTTTTTTATAAAGCACGGGTCGCGGGTACCGTGGACGCACACATAGACAACCACACACTACACTCAAACTCAGGAGAGAAATAAATACAGGCCATAGAAATATTTCCCCACGGCCCAGGAATCGAACCCGGGATCTCTGCGTGGATGACCAGTATGATAACTGTTCGGCACTGAGGCAGTTTTGATAGATAGATGTCGATAGATTGCATATATTTCTAATGGTTTGACGTAAAAAGAGGGAAGTTCTGAGTTTGAAAAACATTTGTTTGTGCATCTGTCTGTCTCACAATCGGATGGACGAATCTCAGAACGGTTTTTTAAAACTTTTTTTTAAACTTAATTATTCAGGACGATTCTTAGCTGCGTTTGGTTAACATCTGTTCAGCCATTTGAAGATCAATCGGTCATTCTCGGACTAATGTTTTTTTAATTTTTATTTAATAATAAACATTTCACGATACATTACTCGAATATTAAACCAAGTGACGAGACGAAAAAATAGGCCTGATGGTAAGCGACACGTCTGTCCATAACAGTTGCAGTACAGCTAAATGGGCACGGCCACTGCGCCCGTCACCCTGAGACATAAGTTGGCAAGTCCAATGTGCCTGTAACTTCACCAGCACCTTTACACTTCAAAATCCGAACGCAGAAAGGCTCACATTACTGTTTGTCGGCAGCAATACGTAGGGTGGCAATACTTCCCTGGACGAACTCTTTCACAAGGAGCTCTACTGCTACTAAATACGTGCCCATTATTTAAAACTATTATTAAGAAAAAGAAGACTAACTGTTTTAATGTAGTCTGTAATTTTAAAGTATTAGGATACAGTGTAGAAATTTGTTTTACATCCGATTTACATTGTTGACGGTTAACTGTCTTTTAACGGCCAGCTTTGGAATTTGATTTGCAGGATTGTGACGTCACTGGTTTTATGGCAGTTAAAGAGAACGTAATAAGGTTTGAAATGTTGTTACAGTAAAGAGTTTTTAGTTTCAAAATCGCAATTTTGTATAGCCCCGAATATTGTAATATCATATCAAGCGACGGGACGAACAAGACGTGCGCCTGGTGGTAAGCGACACGCCTGTCCATGGCAGTTGCAGTGACACTCAGAGTTCTAAATCGCAAAATCTGTGGAGCACTGTCACTACGCCCGTCACTCAGAGACATAAGTTGACAAGTCCCATGTGCTACGATGTCGGACGGAGAACGAGTACTTTGTTTTGTCCTTTTTTTATGTGTAACAAATAAATGTTCATTCATTTGACTAACATCAAGATGTTACGGCCTTTTTCCATACACGACTTGACATTTAGCAACAAAAAGCAACAACTAATTAAAGGCAAACAATGCTACGTTGCCGCAATGAGGCGGTATTTAACAAGGGTGCCACCCTGTATAAATTAGGCATCCTTTGTGTGTGTTACAATACATAAAACATAGCGTTTTTTTTTTTGTAACATCACAATTCATATAAAATACGCTATATCAAGCAATGAAATGCGCATCCCAAAGCAAAATGGATTTGGTACCGGCACGACAAAGAAATAACTCTTTCTTAAACCAGAGTCGGGTGGGAACGTCAATTTTGACATTAGGGGGAGATGGCATAGACTGCGTCCCGGTTTTGAAGGGTGTCGGACGGACAGGGTGACGGACGCAGTAACAGCGCTGCTTAGATCTTACGATTTAATGCTTTGAGTGGAACTGCATGGGTGCATGGAAAGAGCTACACCGGTAAGCAGCATGGTAACGCAATGCTTGCTGGCTAATCTTTTCAACATGTTACTTCAACCGACTATTACCACCAGGTTGCGATCTGCGGTGGCCGCTGCAGAGACACGATGTGTAAATTGGGTTTCTGGGATACTAGTCTAACTTAACGTGACTGCGGTGCCCCAACACTGTCTATGCACAATTTACTGTTCTGCCCCTTGTGTCCTAATGACCTGTACGAGAGAAGATCACTACGCCGCCACGGACAGCGCAGTCAAGATACTATTCAAAGTCAATAAAGTCCTAAAAGTCTTTGCGTTACGTAAATTGAAATTACTCATTTCTGATTCTACATTAAGACAGGTCTATTTTACACATTCTCACTCGCTGATGTCCACTCCACGGATGCCAATAGAGTCATGCTAAAGCAAAAACGTGCCGTACGCGTATTGGTTGGGGTAAAACAAAGACATTCCTGCAGAAGTCTCTTTGTAATTCAATGCATAATGACGCATTACTCACTCTACATATACGAAATTATAATGTACGTTAGAAATAATCTTTCTTCATTTGGTACTGTAAATGTTTCTGGCATCCCACTTCGCCGTATCGGTCATTTGAGAACAGTCCCCTGGCGCATGGTACTTGCAGAAAAAACCCGCGTGACATCGGACCTACTTACTATGAGCGTTTACCCGCTACTCTCAGACTTGAACCGTCTGACGAAACATTTAGGCGCCCGCTGAAAGACCTTTTCTTGAAAAATCCTTTATACTCTGTAAATGAATTTATGAACTTAAAATTGTAACGAATTGAGTATTTTCTATTTTTATTCTAATTTTTACCGCATTGACATACTTTTGTATATTTGTTATCAACTTAGGACGATCCTTGATGGAGAATGATATTTGATATGTAATTTAATTATAACAATATAATAATGAATTGTTAATTTTCTAATTATTGTGTATTTTTCTTATAATTTTCATTTTTGTCTAACGATCTTAATACAATTTCTTATACTTTGACATAATGAGAAATAAATGAATCTGAACAAAAGAAGTATCGACAAGACAAGAAGTGCTATCGACAGGAGTGTCGTTTATCACCATCACTTCACTCAGTATCACTAAAAATAGAATCAACTTCAGAAACTTATACCAATAACATTAGACCAAAAATTTCGCATAAACTAAATTATGAAAACCAGAAACTTATATACCATGCGACACACAAGTATTAAAAAATAATACAAAAAATCTCCATTAAATATTAAATATCAAACGCCGTCGTCGTCAAAACAAAACGTCCTACGAGCTTTTCAGCGTTACACTGCACGCATTTATTTGTTAACCGACTTCAAAAAGGAGGAGGTCTTCAAAACGACTGTATTTTTTTGCATATACATATATTATGCGAATACTACGACATTTCAACCGAATTTGATGATTCTTTTTTATTGGTAAGGGGGTACCTCAGAAGTGCTCATTCAAATTTTATAGAAAATATTTACCACTTCTAAGGGAAGGGGGAACACACCCGTTGCCAGTTCTCAAAAAAAAAATTAACAATGATTTAAAATTAAGCGATAATAGTTAAAAAGTAAGATGGTTTCTGTTGTGAGAAAGTATATATATGGGTGCATGTTATTTCAAGTGATTTCTCGTTGACAAATCACTAGAAACAATATACGATGGCCGTTTTGACGTTTGTCCGCTCATCAGGTTTCGTATTAATTCATAACTACGTTGAAGAAGCTCATTTATGTACGTTTTTGTCAATAATGACGTGCAATAAAATTTATGGATGTATAATTTTACGACATTTGGTTTTCGAAATTCGAAATTTTAAAAAATGAAATTGGATATAGGATCGCTGTCCAACTTCTACCTCCGACAGACTCGCGTCAATCTGTCAAAACGGCCATCATAGCGTGCCGGTACTGTAGCAATCATAAAAACCTATCACCTTCAAATTAAGTCAAATATGTACATTACGCGCGTTCCGAGTTTTGCTTCTAACTTATACCACACTGTTAGTTATTTACTTATATGGAAACTGATACCTCTTCCAACCAATGACATGGGTAAGGGTAAATTGCTAATAATATACAAAATACTTTTCGAAGGATCTATATTACACATATTTAGCAAAAGACTGTTGTTAAAGAACATAGTTAACCGATTGTTTTGAACACCCTTGGCTGTTCACGAGTTTACTTTACATACAACTAATGGTTGCTTAATGGATTGACCTACTGCCTCTCAGCAAAGGTCGCGGGTTTCAGTCCGGGCTGTACCAAATTTATATGCTAAATTTAAATTGAAATTCACCTTGAGCTTTTCGGTGAAAAAAAAGCGTCGTGATGAAACTGCACGTCGAAGACGGTTCACATCCTTCGGATACAATGTGAAGTTCCTAACCAGTATCGGATTAGGTATGGCCTAAAACCCTCGCCTGAGAGAAGACCCATGTCCAGAAGTGAGTGATAAATGGGTTGATGGTGATGATGATCACATTTATATTATAAATTTATATACTAGTAGGAATGCTTTTAAGCGCAAGCTTAAGGCTCTCCTGCTGGAAAATCAAAAGGGATTGTGTTAACTTTTTCCAGCACCTATTTATTTATACTTTTTATACACATTTGTTATATAATATATTAGTTGCTTGATGTAGGTATAGTGTATACGTATTAATTATTATAAAGTGTTTTCATAGTTATACATAAATTATTTGGAAGTATTTAAACATACACAATACACACACCCACACTCACACACACACACATCTGTTACAGTTTTAATATGTACGTATATATAATTATTTTACTGTTATATTCAAGTACCAAAGTATGCTTGCATATGTTGTTCCGTGACCTCACTTAGGGTCTTAACTGAAAATCAGTGCTGTGAACGCGTTGCGTTTTCCAGCAAATACTGAGTTTGTGACCCTTTTGTTACCGCGTCTGGCACCACACACGGTATCTCAATATTTAGACTTCTTTTTATTATTTGTGTGAATAGTTCCTGTTTTAATTTTATCTAATTTTTGTATATACATTTTTATTTTGTGTTTGTTTGTGTTTTTGTTTCGTAATTATATATTTGTTTTACATTGAATGTTTTGATCGTGTTTTGTTTTAGTTCTGTTTTGTTCCGTTTTCTCTTTTTTTTGTCTTTTGTCTTTTGTGGTGTCATTGTGGTAAACAAACTTAAAAATAAAGTGCTTCTGCAGGTAAGAATATCACATTTAGAAATTATAACGAAATAAAAAAATATTCGAGCGCGCAGTGGCAGTGTCCCTGAGGTAAGCGATCTAATTCCCGTCACATGGTATTAAAAAAAAACCATATCTATTTTTGCCGCTATGCATTAATGCGAGTTTTGAAGGGCGCTGGTGAATTTACAGGCATATACGACTTGTCGAATATCAGAATGACAGGCGCAGAGGCAGTGCCTCTCAAAGTTTTCCGATTTAAAACGTCTGAGTGCCAGTGGGCGTCACCAGACGCACGACTTATTCGCCCAGTCACTCGGCACCGTAAAAAAGAAATTATGGGCATGCAAGACAATACATATGCCTATAATTTCACCCTTATCCTTCACTCGGAACGTTGTAATACTTACATTAAGGCTTGGTGGCAGAAATAAGTAATATGGCGGTACTTATCTAAACGAATTCTTTCTCAAGGAATCCTACAAACCACTAAAAGCAATTATGATTATAATATAAAGTCTCATCCATAGTATTACGTCACCGTGACCCTCCAAGAGCTTAGCATGCTAAAACTCGTGTAAACCCGATCGGTTAATAGAATCAATTACAACCCATTAGAAATCGATTCTTCACGGTTCGGTTTTCTATTTCTCTTAGTTTGCTGTGACGAATTGTAATCGATGCTGGTGTAACAATTCCAACTGGCTCGTGCTGGAGGTTTTACGGTTTTTTAAGATTTATTTAAGACAGTTTTTCGTTTTTTTGTATTACAATAAAAACCATGGGAACAGTCGTAAAACATAACCGTTGTGAAAGTGACGTAATTCTTAAGTTCATTCGAATATTACGTCATTCTTATGAATTGATAAATTTCATGAAAGGTCACGATAAATTTTAGAACGATCAAAACGACGAAAAATATTTTAGTGCCATTTTCGCAAAACTATGATCAACTTGATCATGTTATAGCTTTACACCATACAATTTTACCCATAGGATGTTTAAAAGATGCAAATAGAATGGACTCTGCTGGGGATAGCCGAGTCCATTCTATTTGCTACCGGATTCCCGCACTACAGACACGGGAAAGCCTCGACAGAACCCGAAAGGAGTTGTTATATTGAACTCGCAGAGAACTGTAGGCGCGCCTTTTTTAACCCGACTATGGACCATACGTGCAAAAGCTTTGAGAAGCGTTAGTTTAACAGGGACAGTACAACAAGTGACTCTATGTGCCAGCATGTTTTCACGAACACGCCCTGCGCTCCCTCTCGATAACCTCAGCATCCATCAATTCTTCAGTCAGAATGTGCCTATGATAATTAAAAAAAAATACAGATGTACATAGTAGAGGTGTAAGGGACCCAAGTAGACTGGCGTACAATTTTAAAACGAATTTGTAATGCTCTACCATTGACTTACAATTATATGGACGTCGGGTCCGCGCTAAAAAGTGTCCGAACTTATAGGGCGTTAAAATCGTATACAGAGCGTCATTCACGCTTTAGTCTTCGTTTGTTTCTTCTGACAGCGAAGCAAGCAAAATTAGACAGTACTGCGATGACATTACAATTTGAATTCAACGTTTTAGCTTTTTCATATTCCTTTACATGTCACTACGTTTAAATAGGTTGACTTGGGACATTTTTTTCGTGGTTTTTGTATTAGACCCGTCGTCCATTTATTTGTAAGTCAATGTGCTCTACCAAACAATTAAAACTTTACCAAATAATTTGTTCTTGCATTATTACAAAGCGACTGATTTTTTAGATAAATGCATGTACAATGTAATAAAGATATATAAATATTTAATAGTTTGACATAGAAGGTTACTATTTAGTTTTTTTAAATTGACTGATTATTCGTTGTTGATTATTAGATATCGACATGAAATTATAAGGTTATTGTTTATTCCTTGTACACGTCCGATGACAGTGCCATAATTAAATTAAAATTAAGTAATATTTTGCATGCCTAAAAAGGAAAACACGTGTTCTGTAATAGTTATTCCATCTTTCACAAAATGTTTTAAGCAAATAAAATTTCATTTCAAACTGTGAAATACATAGAATATATAGACATTCCGTTTAGCAACAGCGGTGGTACACGTGTAGCGCCTTTGTAAATCTATAATTAAAATACAATCAAAATTCTAAAAAATTCAAAACCTGCTCGGAATTTTAAGCCTTAATTTTCGTTATAATCCCAACCTTAATTTCAATATAATAAATTTTCTAATCTTTTCATCATCGTATTTAAGATTCCGCATTACCTCTTTGATAAGAACCCGGCGAAAAAACATTCAAAATTTCCTTTCCGCGGAATCCGCCTTTCTTCTTTAGCACAAATATTTAAACAAAAACATCAAATGGTTAGGATGGGGAGCACGTATTGAAAAAATAATATCCTTTTTTTTTCATAAATACGCGAATAAGTATTTCTGGGTTGGAAACAGGTGGCAAGAATGGATTTTTGTATATGTGTGATTAGATTTGTAATGATTCTATTAACTAACACAGTTGCGTCACGAACTACTGTATTTGATATCGAGTTCTTAGGTTCTCGCGATTGTTACACATAGGAAATGAAACTATTTTTTCGAATTTAAATCACATATATTTGTTTTTTTTTCAAACAAACCAACGTTTAGGGCCCTTTACAGGTTCCATCAATCGTGTCCATGTCGAGTCGACCGTGATCATGAGACCTGTAAAGGGTCCGAAACGTATTTTGTTCGAAAAAACAAACATGCGCGATTTAAATCCGGAAAAATAGTTTCATTTCCTACTGTATTTGATGTTTTTGTCAGAAGTAAGTACTTTTCGTAATTTCACAGGTTTCCTCACACGAATGATGACCACCGACAGCAACACGCCGACCCCGCCCATTTTAGAATTACAGTCCGTCTTTTTTGAAGACGAAGTAAAATGACATTTGTAAGGTTGCTAGTATTCATAGAATTTTAAATAGTCATGTAATTATTGTCGACAGTTTTATCGACAGATTGTGAAAGAAGGTAAAATTTGGCCACAAATATCGGAACTATGAATGCCTTCTTTATTCTTATTTTAAAATTGACCTACTAGATTCTAAATCAATCTTTATTCATAGTCAAAGTCAAAGTCAAAGATTATTTATTCCATAGGTAAAGTAAATTTACACTTGAAAACGTCACATTTAAGCTACTGCTCGTTCACTACGCTGACCTCCCTGAGAAGGACGAGCAAGAAACTCTAGGGATTGCTCTTTTCAAATAAACTTAAATGCTATGGAATACACTTTGAATCAAATTTGTGTGGATTCTGGAGCCGTGTCGTCTTTCCATACATCTTTATCTAACACGTAGTCTTCAATTTTGTAATATGAATTTTCGATCAAAATATTTTTAATGTAGTTTTTAAACTTAGGAAATGATAAACTTAATATATGCTCCGGAATCTTGTTGTAAAAACTTATACAGTTCCCCATAAAAGAGTTGTTTACTTTGGTTAAACGAAATCGTGGTACCACGAGTTTGGACTTAGCTCTAAGGTTAATATTACGGATATCTTCTTTTTATTAAAATTATGTATAATTTTACGGGCATATAAAATATTTGAGTAAATGTATTGTGATGCCACAGTCATGATTAAAATTTTTCTCTGAGAGAAACCCGAGAGCATATACATTTTAATAAGAACAGTCTAATTTGATTATCTATATTGAATTAAAATGAAAAAGTTTAAAATATGTCTTCTCTTTGTATTATTAAGGGCGCGTTCAAATTAGCCGCTGTTATCCCGCTGTCACTTTTCATACAATTCTAGACGCGCTGCAGCAGCGCGACAGTCGCGCGGACGTCGCGCGGTTGCAGCACTTCTAGAAGTTATACACCTTACCTATTTCTGCCGCCAAACAGTAATGTCAGCGTTACTGTGTTCCGGTTTTGAAGGGTAAGGGTGCTGGTGAAATTATTACAGGCACATGGGACTTGTGAACTTATGTCTCAGGGTGACGGGCGCAGTGGCAGTGCCCCTCAAATCTTTGCGATTTAAAGCTCTGAACGGCACTGCAACTGTTAAGGACAGGCGTGTAGCTTACCACCAGGCGTACGACTTGTTCGTCCCGTCACTTGATATTATAAAAATTAACCAATATCAGTTATTTATTGCATAAGCGTGATCAATATTCAGTCGACGTCTTTGCTTTTTTTTGCTGAATGAACTGTCATTTTACTCTATCTTCAAAAACGACAGACTACAATCGATCACACAATGAACTGAACTGCCTCCGTGGCCGAACGGTTACCATGCCGGACTGCCACGCAGAGGTCCCAGGTTCGATTCCCGGGCCGGGAGAAATGTTTGTATGGCCTACATTTATTTCTCTCGTGAGTTTGGGTGTAATTTGTGGTTGTCTATGTGTGTGTCCATGGCACCCGCGACACAGGGTTTCCCTAGTGCGGGGCTATGTTGAGTGTTTAAAAAAAAAAAAAAAAAAAAAATGATACACAATATCTCTCCATGTAATGTCTGTGTTACTACGTATGAGCGTTTTCCCCTGGTGTTCCATGGATAGCTGCCTTCAGACGTACAACCTCACACAGCTTTCGTCACGTGGTATTATAAAAAAAGTGCATATCGTCTGTTTAAAGGTAACACCACACATAAGTGACACTTTCCACAAAAAACTTTTATATAGCTACATTGACTTACAATTATATGGACGTCGGGTCCGCACTAAAAAGTGTCCGAACTTATAGGGCGTTAAAATCGTATACAGAGCGTCATTCACGCTTTAGTCTTCGTTTGTTCGACTGACAGCGAAGCAAGCAAAATTAGACAGTACTGCGATGACATTACAATTTAAATTCAACGTTATGGCTTTTTCATATTCCTTTACATGTCACTACATTTAAATAGGTTGACTTGGGACATTTTTTTCGTGGTTTTTGTATTAGACCCGTCGTCCACTTATTTGTAAGTCAATGTATAGCTAGGTAAAAAAATCACTTTCTGCACGTAAAACTCAATAACAAAAAAGCTTTATTAGAGTTTTATCCGCAGAAAGATGGTGAATTTCTTACAACTGGTTTAAGCAGACGATCTGTTCTGATAATTATCAAATCACACACATAAAAAAAAGTCAAAATATGATAAGTAACTTTTTAGGAAAACACGGTATTTTTCTTCCCCGTTAGCAAAAGGCGTTGCTAGTAAGCACTGACAAAACGTAAGTTAGACATTGAAGTTATAGGTAAAATACATGCTGCCACCAGGATTCAAACTGTCAAATTCAGAAACAAACGTTTTACCATTAAACCACTACCAAACCAGTTTTTTATAAAAAACTTTTTGAAAAAGTGTTTTTGTCATGAAAAATTTACATGAATTTCGATTCTATATGGATTATAAAAGATTTAGAGATTGTGTATTTTAGTAATTATATAATTTACTGAGAAACCGACAAACCACAAACCTCGTTATTACTTTCCAGATTGTATATGCTGAAGGCCATTGAATTTCATTATTTAATATCCAAAATAGAATCAAACTTCGTTACTATGGGGCGTGTTCGCATGGCAATCATCTTATAGACCTTTACGATATGAACATTTATTTCATAACAAATATTGTTAATTTCCTATTACAGTCGTAAATTTAAAACGATTTAAATTACAAAACGAAACTTCGAGAAATAAACAAATGAAGTTTTACACGATTCTCGCATTTAATATCATGTTCTAGAAAGAGATAGATACATGGGCATATATCTAGGTGAGACAAGGAGGAGAGATATAGGTTTAAAATTGTCGTCATTGCAATATTCGTGATTAAAAGTAACGCCTCGGTAGGCAGGAATATCTCTGTACTGGTGTGAAGCAAAGTGTTAAAGACGTAACAATATTATTATTAACATTATTCAAGATATTTTTAACGACCGAAAATAGCTTCATAGAAATATAGAATACTCATCTTCGGAATGCCAAATAGTACAGTAGAGTTATTTGTCAAAGAAAGGTAAGGGTGCTGGTGAAATAACAAGCACATAGAACTGGTCAATGTATGTCTCAGGATAACGGGTGCAGTGACAGTGCCCCTTGTATAGTAAAGCGTAGTACGAGTGATAGAGAAAACCAAACTTTTGTCCGTATAGCGCATGCTTATTGCTTGATACAGTCGGTACAACAGGTATTACAATAGTACAGTAGGAAACTACTCCCCTTAGACAACACGTAACAGAAGTCCCATACACTATTCCAAATAGGCAGCGACTCTGGGTGCAACCGCTGGTGTACAATACCATTAGCGATAGGTACTAGCTATGCACGATCTAAAGCGCTGTTCCAGATAAGGAAGCAGTACTAGATGCGTACGTATGTAGTAGGCTCCTCACATTATGTTCGAATTGCCGACAGAATGCAGAATTTGCGATCTAGTGACGAAACTAATTTGTGTTGTTGCATGTTATGTGATTTTGTTACACAAGTTTATTTAAACAACTGCCGTTGAAATTGTTTGGAATTCTGCTTTTTAATGACGAGTCGATGGCATGCCCATGGCGTAGTCTGCTGATTGTTTAACGTTCCTTTCGATGGCAGCATTTTATTTGAAGACTAACTGCTCATGAAACGAGATAAAAATTAAAACATGCATTGTAATTTCGACTGTTAGTTTTAGAAATGCAACATCGATCGTCATTGATTGAATGTATGAATGCATTCTTACCCTGGTATTCTATTGAGACTCAACACTGGCACTAGATTTTAGCATTATAATAAGTATTAGTAAGTCTATGAAACGTTGTGGCTCAATATGGGCCTCATAAGAAGGCTCGAGGTCACTCAAGGTCACAAGATCGAAGGACAATGGAAAGGACTATGCTCGGAGTTTCACTGGGAGATCGAATCAGAAATGAGGATATCACGGAACCAGAGTAACCGACATAGCCTGAAGAATTGCGGCGTGTGTAGACAAGGTGGTTTGGTGATCTGATGAAGGCTGTGGGAATCCGCTGGATGCAAGGGGCGCAGGACAGGTCGTTGTGACATTTTTTGAGGGAGGCCTATGTTCAGCACTGGACGTCTTTAGGCTGAAATATTCATGATGATGATGAATTAGTTTAAGTATTAAAATCATATTTGTAATATAATGTCAATGGAGTCTTACAATGACAAGTCAAGAAATTATATTTTAGAATAGAGAGTAAGGTTGAAAAAGTAGCAAAAGTCTGGCATTCATAAATATAGTAGTAAAACTGTGTGCCAAATTTAAGGTAAAAGTTTATCCATAACACTTTCCTACTCGCCAGTACGCTTGGATGTCCCAAATACGCTGGAGCTTCAAAAATCCAGATACAGGCTTTTCACTACTACCTGGATTTTAGCCTGGATTTGAGTCTCTACACGCCACTCACTTATTTTTCTTTAAAGTATTTTTTTTGCGTGAAAAGTAAATTGACATGTGTGTGAGAAATTAGTCTTAAAACCATATAGAGTGCATTTTTATTGAATCTAAGAGGTCGTTAGTCGTAATAATTACAATTGTTAAACAATTTTTGAAATAATGCATAAATTTATTCGATTACGGCGAAGGAAAAGAGGGTAATATGTTTCATATCCAAGTAATTGATGAAACAGTTGTCCTGGCCTTGATAGGAAATTAAGGAAAACGAAATAATTCGGAGCTAGATATTTATCTAAAGAATTTCTGAAAGTCACTCAGCATCCCCTTTCACGCCTGCTAATAGAACTATCACGGAAAATGAACCAATATTTTCTACTCTAGCTGATCCTAGGATAAAGGAACAAAAAACAAAACTAGAAATTTCGCAGTAACGCCTGAATTCTGTCTAGCTAGACCGAATTTCAGGCTACCAGAGCAATTTCACTTCCCAGCTTGCCTCTATTCTGTGTGTGACGTGTATTTCCGTTTCTATTTTTTTGCAACATTTTAAATAAAAATATCAAAGCGAACAGATTTTATGTGGTTATAAACCCATACTATGAACGCCAGTGTTGCATTAGTAATGTTTTTAATGACGTTACGCTGGCTGTTGTCAATAGATAATGGGTTTTGCGGGTCCAAAAGTAAATTAACTTCCTAGTTAACGCAGGTTAATTTGTTACTATATAAAATAAACAAACATGGGTCCAGTACTCCGCCTTGTGTGACATCCGCTTTGTAAATCTTGTTTGATAATGCTAAGGTTCAATACATACATTCAATAACTTTTGATTTAAAGAATATGAGTTTCTAGCGTGGGATAAAGCTTCCTTTCTACGTTAATGTAGAAAGGAACAAATCCTGTCCCTAATGTCAATAGCACTAAGTATATTATGGATTACGTTTATTAGTATATTACGACATTACGTCACACGTGCCTGTCTATGTCGCCCTGTTGTAAACAACAATATTTCCCCTGAGCGTATTTTAACGTCTACGTAAATTGACCCCATTTTCAAATACTTTCTGAAAATAAATTCGAAACATTTTTTCTTTGTTTCCTCTAACCTGCTAAGCCGTTACGTATTACATTACGCATCTCGTAATAACACTGGTACCAAAAGAGGTAACAGCTATAGGCGTTTACAGTAGAATTTACTGTGCGGGTTTTTTAAGTTACCCGTATCGAAATTGTGTACCTTGTAGATCTATCTTATGGGCTTCCATTTTGTGTTAACCATTGTAGGGTCACTTCTTTTGGGTCCTGGCATAACAGATAGTCGAAAAGTTGAAATTGCTACTACTTGCTGACTACTTATACTAGACCCCCACAACACAATATGGAGACAGAGTTAAGTAATTACTGGTTTCAGAGAAGAATGAGCTGCAAGGCCACCGGCTAGTATGCATCAATCTTTCAATCCACCAAGATTCAGGTTTTATAATTAACGATTGAAGGGATAGTGGAGGGTTTTCCTCAGATAAGGGAAAACGAAGAAATAAAGAAGCATTCGGCAAGGTCAAATAATAGATGTCAGGAAATATAAGCTTCGTAGCAGACAGCTCTTTGCGATAGAGTTCTTCCAAAGACGTACTTCTGCCGCCAAGCATTAAGATGGTGGTGAAATTACAGACATGTGTGACTTTTCAACGTATGTCTCAGAATGACAGGTGCAGTGGCAATGCTTCTCGGTCTTTGCGATTTAAAACTCTCAGCGGCGCTGCAACTGCTGTGGAGGCGTGTCCCTTAAGACCAGATACACGACTTGTTCATCTCGTCAGTTGAAATCATAAAAGAAAGCTGCAAGGGCACCGGGTAAGCATACAACTACCAACATTGATGTTTTATAACCTAGATTAATTAATGAGAAATTGAAGGTTGTCTCCATGTTAGGGAAGATAAAGACTACATCCAGAACCATTCAGCAAGACCAATTCGGGAAATCATTATTTTTAAAGAGATAACGGTGCTATAAAGAAATTCATGGTTAGGAATTTCGGCCCAAAGTATAACAAGTTTTCCTGAGAGCTTTTGTCATAGTATCCCGTCTTGCCCGCTTTCCTCATCATTCGTTTACACTCACAATGCGTCCAATACATTGTGATTTTTCGTTCACCATTTTTACCTTTCCCTTTTTCTGGGCAACGATATTGTCCATTCAGCCAACGAAATGGTACCAGTGAATACAATGGTTATTATATCTTTGCTATCTCGGGATACAGCGAAATGTGATATTTTCGATATAGCGTTATAGTCGTCCCTAACTGGCAAATGGATCTTTACTTGGATATCTGTTTTTGTAATATGAACTTTTGATACTTATGATAAGGCTTTTGTTTTGGTGATGTCGAGGTGGTAAACAAGGTTGAGGCCGATATGTGACATATTGTTCATTTTCATTCATTCATTTTGTCCTTTTTTCTGGTCTCTGATCCCCTCTGTGAAGATTTAGGTCATAAGTTCATCAACTCCGGCTACGCTTGAGGTCGAAAATTCTCATATCTTTTATCAGCATACTAATATTTACATAAATTTATTCGTTGGTAGATACGTTTCCAATTAAAATGTTACATGTGCCCAATAAGGGTTATAATAAAGATCATTTTTATGAGCTACAATTAAAATTAATAATACAATTTGATTACAAATAGTTACACAGGTAAAGTTATCTTCAAAATATTAACTAAGAGGTTTTCACGATTATTTTTAAGCACACACTCACATCCTTGCACTGGGGAAACAGTGTATCGCGGGTAGATGTGGGTGTTTAAACGAAAAGCACTTAAAAAGTTTGCTTTTCAAAGTAAGCACATAAGCACGGTTTTTAATTTAAGCATAAGTGTTATACAAATAAATGTACTTATCTTAAAACATTGAGTGGTCTACTCTTGCTTTTCGCTATCAAAACAACGTTGCATGCTTTTTTAACATATAAGTCGCTTGAGCGTTTTTCTAAACAATTTTCTAAGGTTCGTACTAAAAAGCGTTTTAAAAATGCACAACATTTTGACGTTTAAAAACTAAGAAGTTTTCCCATCTCTAATCGCGGATGCTCGGACACGGCAGACCAGTATGGTAATAATTCTTCTAGATTTCTACTTCTCTATAATGTGGGAATACATTCCCATACTGATATATAATAAAATAATACTGTTACTATTAACAAATAAAGTCCAAAATGACTGAAAATTCCGCAAACCTATCATTTCGCACTCCGACCAAATTGGCGCTCGAAAAACAAAAGAAAAATTAATTAACCATTCTGTAGAGTAATAAAATCATAAATTGCGGTGTAGCATAATTATCGGACTCGCAAATTTGCTCGGTCGTTTGGGGAAAGGGCAATTTCCTGCGTTTTAGCCCTTGGCGGTAGGGATGTCGAAGTTTAGTGGCTCGTAAAGGGAAATAAAAACAAGTTATATTTATTTGTCCGTCATATTGGGAGATTTTAAAGAACTTCTCTACTACACAGTCCCAAATCTTTCTACATAAGTTTTGTTTATAGTGCATCTCCATACCAATCTCTTGTGCGAGCGGTCAGGTCCTAACCACGGATCAGCAAGTTCATCCGGTTCTCTGTAAGGCTAGTGCCTTGGGTGAGCCGCCCCGGGTGCACGTACAGCACCCTCCCTATATTCCAGATTCTGTTCGTCCCGTCACTTGATATTATAAAAAACACCTAACGCCCCTTACTAGCGCACCGCAGCACCCAAAATTCCGCGAAATTTATGCTGAGCTAACGCCTTTTCATTTCTATAACTTTCAAACAAAATATGCAACCAATCTACACTCATTATATTAAATTTGGAATGTCCTTGAGACGTTAATAAACTTTTGTAACCGCTAGATGGCGTTAAACAATTTCAACTAGTTTCCTGACTCGCGGTAATATTATTTTCACTTTGGCCTACATATAGGAAAGCATGTTTGTGCGACGTCAGTTCTTGTTCAGTGAAATACGGGGGTAATAAATAATAGTGTAGTAAATACATTATGAAAATGTAATGTAGGTCAAGGAGAACAGCATTTTTTTCATGAAAAATAGTGAAATATAACTTTTACACAGACAAACCCATTTACGGCGAGGTTTTTCAATGAAGGCCTGGTTTTTGGAGGGGGGTGAGGGGGGGGGGGGGGGGTCTCCACTTCTGTCCCGCAATCTGCGCGCTGTAAATTAATATCAATCATATTATAACAAAAAAAATTGACATGGATTCGTTGTCAACAAGCGCCCGATGGCGACTTAGACTCAACTCACACTGGCGCAGAGTCGAAGTGTCGCGACGCGTCATGTTTTTCGTCTATAGTATATACATCTCTATTTTCCCATTACTAAAGTACAAATTTGTGTTATGCAAATATGGAAACGCGTGTCGACGCTTCGACACTGCGCCAGTGTGAGTTGAGCCTTACGGGACAGTGAGCGGTAGTTTTAGACTTGTATTTAAGCCTGTTTTCAAGATTTTATATGATCGAATAAAATACAACCTATCATTTAACACATTAGCACTTTCTTTAGACAATATCGTCACGTGCATCGTAAATTTTTTGTAAAACCGTTATTTAATAGCAAATAGCTAAACTATTTGATCAAGCAAAATAGTTTTTCACGCTTCTAAAAATTTTCCATTTACGAGGTTTAAAACTAGAGTGAAACATAAATTTTAGTATAAAGGTTATGGTTGTTTCTATTTGTGTTGTTTGAAATGATTATTTGTGCAAATATCTACCTATTTACAAACTTCCTGACTCATTGTTTAATCAATGTGGCTATTTCAAGTGTAATTTAGTAAAGTAAAGTAAAAGGTAAAAGTAAAAGTAAAGTAAAGGAAAAGGTGGTGTGGCGATCGCAACGCGAGTATCGTTTTGAAGTCTCTCCCCGTTTG
>NW_020653993.1:11487574-11513964 GCF_003589595.1 Hyposmocoma kahamanoa
AAGGCCGAAAATCCGCATACCTATCTTCAGAATCTAATTTAAACTTTCACGATTTTAAATCATTATTTGATTTTAAATTCGGGATTTAATCATGTATAAAGTCTGTCCCTTCGAGACCACAGATGTTGCAATACGTCCGAAGGTAAATAAAATATGTTTTTATAACTCTCGAAATAAGTCTCGAATT
Source organism: Hyposmocoma kahamanoa (assembly GCF_003589595.1). Classification (NCBI taxonomy): domain Eukaryota; kingdom Metazoa; phylum Arthropoda; class Insecta; order Lepidoptera; family Cosmopterigidae; genus Hyposmocoma; species Hyposmocoma kahamanoa. The sequence continues at coordinate 11,487,762 of NW_020653993.1, forward strand.
TAAAATCAAATAACTTAAGAATCTAGTCACACATCAATCGATGTTTAGTACTTCTCTAAATTAGTTCTAATCTACGAGTTCTTAGGTGAAGTTATTTTTGTGGTTCTGGTGCTTATAATACAAGGAAATTCTTCGCACCAGATAATTTGAGCGGTTATCTGGTAAACTACGATACACTCAAACGCACCCAACAAATTATCCCTTTTTTAGACTACAAATAACGCTGCACTCGCACAGAACCCAGTTTTATATAAGCTGATGAAGAACAAAGGTTGTTCCATTTGAGGAGTACAATCGATACTTTCGACAGAAGCCCCATCTCGTAGACATACATTTTTGTACCTGTTATATAAAACATAATCCTTAGTAAAATTCATATCAGGTGTGGAAGGCATCAATTCTCCTAACTCAATGTCTTCTAAAGGGAAGTCTAAATCTTGTAGAGCACTTTAACCCATACCGTATTACGTTTTAGGGTTCGGTACAAAAGAAAGGGTAAGAAATATATTTTTTTGTATTAAGATATATGTTTAGGCAGTTCTCACAAGACGACGATTATTGTGGCGACACGCGGAATAGGGTTATAAGGAGGATGCGGGGGTGGATTTTCATGTTCTCGATATGAATTATATATTTTTCGGACTTTCAAATCTTTATCCGAAATCTTCGGCCAGTCGTTCATGAACGCGTCGTGGTTGGAGCGTCGCGTCACTGACTTTCCTCTCTGGGCGCATACGGCCAGTCTCAGTCTCAATTCTTTCTTTAAATTTTCGCAATATGGCGACTTGTACATCTTCCTCGTCAAATTAAATAAAAATGTTCCTTGCATCAATAATCCAAACACAGAACCACGCATTCACAGATAAAAAAACCTAACGTTTAATAAAAGTTGAAATCCTTTTTTTATCCTCGAAGTAATTTCATTTATGTCCTGACGACAATAAAGAGGTAAAATATTGCACATGTAACCGCCATTTTCTTTACTCGATGTCGTAAAAGAAAGAAATTTGTTCTAATATTGGTTTTTGTCTATTCGCTAGAGAGTATTTAGGACAATCTAGAACAAACGTCCCTTAAAATTAAAGCCGTTCAAGGCACTTATGTGAATAAGTTACTGTGGGAACATTAGAACGCTAAAGAAACATTAACTGTTTGAGGCAAAATTTTCATAACAACTTGACCACAATGTACCCTTAAACTTTCTTCAACGACTTAAACTTCACACATATCCGCCTCATTTAGCACGAATGGACCAAATTTGCAATTTAACGGAAAAAGTTTATTTCAATTCAAAGTTTTATGTTCCATCGTGTAATGTAGATCATTAATTTTGTGGTACACCCATTATCGTTGTAAGCAACGATATGTTCCTAAATTTAACACGTTCCCCGACGAACGACGAATAATTACGACTCTCAGCTTTTCCGGCACCCTTTGGAAAATACACATCCGACAAAATACATCACATAAAAGGGGACAATCCTTCATCCCCTACCGCCACGCGTTTCCACAAAAATTCATTTAGGCAAGGTGTAAATTCAAATAAGTAATTCCTACAATAAGGATTCGTAATGTAATATTTCATCCCGGAGTGGCGAAGTGACAGAGCCATTTCCCCCGTGTCTCCTCTCTGAATTAAAATAAAAAAAATGTTATTTTTAGGTTTTGCAGCGTCGGTCCCACGTTGGGCGCCACATTTTTCGGAAGAGTTAATCGGGTGATTTAATATTTTTAACAGCCCACGAATATTGATGAGATTTATGAAGCTTTCTGGGTTATTAATTTTCAGAAACGGAAGAATTTTCAGGGTCAGACTAAAACTGATTAAGAGATTTTGAGTGGTGACAATGTCGATGCAACGTAGGATTGCTCCTTAGCAGTGTGTGAATCATGGAACTGACTTCTACCAAAGTAAATTATCGGAATAGGATTTTATTAACACGTAAGAGGCCAGAAGACCTTTAGCCTTATATTAAGGCTACGATTATAATAACAATGAGGATATTAACGTTGACAAATAAACTAAAAAATTAATTACTCAAAAAGTAAATAAAAATGACATGGAACTGTAATAAACTTAATACTTTTATTCATCTTCAAAACAAATTCCCTTGAGAAGAAAGAGCAAAAAAATTCTAAAGATCGCTCTTTTTCTATACAAAGATAAAATATTAAGAAGAGTCTAGTAACTGGACCTTTAACAGTTGCAGTGTCACTCAGATGGGCACACCCTGAGAGACATAAAATTGACAAGTTTCATGTGCCTGTAATTTCACTGACATTATTACCATTCGAAACTGGAATGCAGTAATATATCACTGCTTGGCAGTAGCAATAGAAATAGTGACTGTACTTCCCTGGACGAGCTCTTTCACAAGAAGCTCTATTGTTATTAACTATACTTTTCTCGTCAACATTCGGTCGGTATAATTTTCACCAGACACAGTTTTATGTTCCAGACGAAGATTAGGTAAGTTTTAGATAAGCCTTTTTTGATACGATATATTTAATCATCTTTATTTGATACGAAAGCGTCGATTTCCAATTTTCGACTAACGTAATAGGATGTAATATTTTCTCTAATACAATAATAAACTCGTGGTCATATCTAGAGGAATTCTAAAAAATGGTTGAAATATAATGCGAATCATTGTCCACATATCCACTTATGCATCCTCAGTGCAAAACATTTACACGTACATTAGGTTTTAAACTGATTTACAAAAACCAGGAAAACGAAGAAAGTCATTGATTTACCAACCATTCGCATGAAAGCTTTACTTCATCCCTTATAAAGCTACATAAGCCAAGAGTGAATAGGCAATTTCAAGATAAACGATGTGGACACATCGTCGACTAACATCAAAAAAGATTCAAGTTTTCGTCTATATCAAATTAAAAATAAACAATCATACCTTTTCTTATCAATGAACAAAAAGTAGACCGTAAAAAAAATAGCCGTTTCAAGTACTGCTTAAAAGAATAACAAAGTTAAGGAAGCAATCTCAAAGGAGAGTCTCAACTCTTTACTCGGGACTCTTTCAATGTCACGGAATTAAAGCGACGCGAGACAAAAAGCTTAATCTGGCGGAGTTGCAACGAACACTCAGCTAAGTAAGGCTATGATTGTTCAATTTGGACGCTGCTCCCCTCGCCTAGGGCTGGCAAGAGACGTTTCTGCGAATTTCAGTTAACAATTTCTGGGTATTATTTGACTTAATGGTGTGTAAATATCACAGATATATATCTAGATAGACGCCGCAAGTGCACGTACTTCTCGTGCCCAAAATGAAATCCACTTACTTGCCGCTGCTACACTTCTGAACGCGCTCGACCGTTATCGTAGATAAACACCAGTCGAAAAAGCGAAAAAATGCATAATTGTGCCATTACAAACTGCAAAAGCACCATGACTGTAGGTAAACGGGTAAGCAGGGACGTTTGCTTCTACGGGCAAGTGATTTTGTAATCAGAAGATGCATAATTTATTTTGAAAACAATATTTTGGTTTTGTATGAGTTTCGAGAAAAAAGTATGCAACCAAGTGTATGCCTCATGTTTGTAATACATTGCGGCTTTTACTTGGCGCGACATATTTGTGATCCTTTGTTAATACGCCATGAATATCGAACGAACGCACTTTTGTATAATGCGTTCAGTTTCGTGGTACGGCTACTTGTACATTTTTTTGGCTGAATTTAATTATTAATTAATGAACATTTAGTGATGCATACGTTAGGCAACACTGTTCTCGATTCTGATCGATTTTGAAAACAAAGGGACGAAAATTGTTATGACCTTAGCAATGTTATAAAAATATTCTATAACTCTTTTGGTATGTCGTTTAGCAACGTTTCGTTTTTTTTTTAGTTTTGTAGTATCTATTATCAGGTAGTGTCTGTAATTTCGATAATTTTTGCAGCACGTTGCCTCGAATGTCCGAATATAGTAAGCAAATAATTACATACATCGCCGGGTATGTAGTGCGAGTAATACAAAAAAATATATAAAGCAAAGAATTAACAGTGCGCTGTCTTTACAAAAACCTGGAGTTGGTCATACGTATGAGTTCGTTGCTTTCGAGGACGAAGGTGGTCTAGTTTATCCCACCAAAGATGCTATCCAAATATGCAGAGTAGCACAGTTAGAAATCCGTGAAATAATAAACAAATCACAAAAACTTCACACGAGGCCTTCATTAAGTAAACCTCTTCTGATTAATAAGATTTTACCATATTTTGTCAGCAGTAACATTTTCATTTGTCTCGCCATTCGTCAATTACCAACAGAAAACCATCTCGTAAAATTAATTAAGGCAGTCGCAAGTTCATATATTCACGTTCATTATTTAAGTTAATCGATAAGATCTATTACAAAAGGATAGATAATAAGCTCATTTTACTGGAAGGACAATAATTTTAATATTTGAAGTCGATTAAAACTTAAATATATTTTATTTGCCTCGATGATTCGGACGTGTTCGTCTATGGTCTCGAAGGGACATAGTTCGTCCAGGGAAGTACTAACACTATACCTATTTCTGCCGGTCCCGTTTTTGTGGGGTAAGAGTGTTGGTGAAACTACAGGCCCATGGGACTTGTCAATTTTATATCTAATTATTTTTATATCTGACGTCAAGACTTTGCAATTTAAAGCTCTGACTGACACCACAACTGTTATGGGTAGGTTTGTCGCTTAGCACTAGGTGCACGATTTGTTCGTCCACACTCTTGATATCATAAAAAGCAAAGGTTAAAGGTTGTTCCTCTTGATCGAAACTATCATAAATAGAAGGATACATAAATACCACTATACGGTTATATTCTATTGGGATTGGCGGATCACAGAGATCCACCCGCTACGATCCTGATATACTTCCTTGGCTTCCACCACTAGCATCAGTATTTTCATAGATGCCTATATATTCTTGTTATTTTTTTATCGTCAATCTGGTTAAGATGTGTACGTCGAAATTGACCGTTCATGACATTGTCATTTACATGCGCTCTTAAAAATTCTAATTGTAGTGACAGATTAATAAAACTATAAATTGGTCTAAAAGAATTCTATGTAAATAGTAGTGACATTTGCTTTGGGTGCACTAGCTACACTGGGATCAGAATCAATTTACGAAATTACCAATTTCATGTCAGTCCTAATACAGCATGCCCTTCTGACGGAAGGGTCCAGTAGCATCCTGAGCCGAGGTCCGTGTCCAAATGGGCGCCCTTTAGACGCGCTACTTAAATTAATATACTGATTAAGGGTTTTCAGCGTCAGAAAGAAAAACCCGATGTCAGAAAAGTGCGAATAAGGCTCTATTTGATAAGCAACGTAAAGAGGGATCATCTGGTGCTGAAAGTGCCTATGTGTCACGGTGACTACTTGTACTACAAGGGTTGGATAACCGATTATAAAAAAAGAAATTGGAATTCAAGAAACCACAAACTTTATAAAATTATGTTAGATTCAGAATGTTAAACTACGTTAGTGACTTAGGATACATAAAACTCTACTATAGACTAAAAGAAAGTAATCTAATCATGCTAAGTTGGAACGAATACTCAGAAAAGTAATAATATCAATGTACTTAGCTTATGGCTTGCGGAAAGAGCTGTCTCGGTCTAACTTACAACGGTTAAGTAAAGCTATGATTGTTCAATTTGGACGCCATTAGACCCAGTTAGGGTTGGCAAAAAACAAAGCTATTAAAACGAAATAATACGAAAATAATTTCGAATTATGTTAAGAGCTAGTAACATCCTGAACGGCAGTTGTAATAAAAGTGACCAACGAATCTCAGGTAATTTATGATATCTTATTTATCTTAGTTTATTTATATCAATAACGAATCCAATCAAGAATCTAAACAAAGGAATACCATAATGTAGCAATAATGTATTGGATAAACAAACCAATTACCTGATCTCGTTTCGTTTCAGAGAATTTGCTGTATTATGCATACCGAGTAAAATTAACTGTGGAAATTCTAGGTAGATCCAGACAACTCAGACCAATTTATAAAACTTCGGTTCCTAAAATAGTTCTAATGGTCATGTAACTCGGAAAACAACAAGCGCCTATTGTGTTAATTAACAATTGGCGATAGTCCAGCTCTTTAGGACATTAACTATCATAAATCAACATAGTACACTCAATGAGTAGTGTGTCAAAAGTTTTCAAGTCCTGAATAGGTTCCGGAAAGAGCAACAGCTTGGTGAAGGTTCCAGGAGCCAGTACATGGTTTTGTAGCAGTAGAGCTCCTTGTGAAAGAGTTCGTCCTGAGAAGTATTGCCATCTTACGTATTTCTGCCGTCAAGCATTACGACGTTCCGGTTTTGAAAGGTAAGAGTGCTGGTGAAATTACAACAGGCACAGGGAACTTGTCAACTTATGTCTCAGGGTGACGGGCGTAGGGGCATTGAGATCATTATCAGATCTTTGCGAACACCAGGCGCACGATTAATTCGTCTCGTCATAAAACAAAATATGAACAGCGCAAGAGTAGTTGCGCCAATCTTCGCGGGAGAAGTCCATCAGTGGATGTCTTTCGGATAATGCTGCTGACACGTTTACTGGCTACCTTTACCTTACTTTACCGTACCTTTGCATCGTTTTCGCACAGTCTTTAAAAAGCAGAAACACTGCTCGCATTTTCAACATTGGTATTGAACAAGGGGCCCAATTTGATTGAAAATTTGAAGACGTACTCCAAATATTGTATTCCTTAACGCGCAAAATAGTTGTTACTCACTGTAGTTCCGAGTTCACCTAAACATGAATACACAATTAGATTTTTTTAAATTTCTTTATAATCTTATATCGTTGGCAGCCCTACCCTTGGGATTTGCTCAGGATAGCACCCGGATACATTAGTTTATCTTAGCGTTCCTCCTTTTTGTTCCCAGAAAGGTGGGGGTCACGATGATAATGTTACAAGAAAAATGAGGTTAGTAGTGTTGTTTAGAGCTAGTGATGGGCAGTTTTTCTTAAAATAACATGTTAACTTTCAGAATAAGTTTTGACTAAGCTTGTTTGGTAATATGCAAACTATTTGTTAATTTATATTATTTAGGGATTGCATTTTTAAACGTAATTTGTTAAATATAATTGGCAAGAAATGTGTAAATGTTCTTTTACCACAATAGTCGTTTATTGTAACCATTGAATTGATTTCGCCATGGTGGCATATCGGTGGGATAACGGTTGCTTCTCGGGGAGGTAGACGGTTCGAATCTCTGTGTTAGCGTGTACCTACAAATTTAATATCTAACCTACCATTTATTGACTCAGCTCGAATTCAAAGTTTTCCCGTACTAATACGGTTCATTTTACTCTACTACACGTGTCCTATTTAGTTCAGTTGATATAAAAAATATTGTATATGTAAAGTATCTATTAATTCCTAGTAAAATTTCGAGGTCTGTTTTCTGAAGTAAAAAGAGCGCCTTTATGGTATGCTTTATGAAATTAAAACTGACAGATCATATGCACAGGAGTAGAACAAATCTTTATGACTAAATTTAAAAAGTTTACATCAACTCATAAAACCACCATTAGAAATTAATGAAACTCCCACACCATTGAATGGTACATTGTTCAGTATTTCCCATGACTCACATAGCTACCGTTACAGCGGTACAGAGACTGTTATGATGGTAAGCACTTGATGCTTGGGGTACTCGACATTGCTGTTTCAATTGTAAGTGATTTGGTTATGAAGGAAGCCTTTCTTAAAATGTGTCTGGTCCTGACAGTGATTTAAGGTGAGATTGTTGCAGTAGTAGAGCACCATGTGGAAGGCTTCGTCCGGGGGAATGCTGCCACCATACCTATTTCTGCCAATAAGCAGTAATGAGAGCATTGCTTCGCTCCGGTTTTGAAGGTTGTTGATGGAACCACGGAATAACTTACTGTGTGGATGGAATAACTTACAAATGAAGTAACATATAATGGGTTATCAAAGCATCGACTACTCAATTAAAGGCAACCGTTCTTTCACTAAGCTCATCATCAATCCCTTTATACGTCCCACTGCTGGGCACGGGTCTCCTAAGGCGAGGGTTTAGGCTACAGTCCGCAACAAACACGTAGGTTTCATCACGACATTTTCCTTTACCAAAAAGCTCATGATAATTGTCATGATTAGAATCTACAGTTACAGCTTAAGAAGTGGTAAGGTCAAACCATTATGACTGCCACTGCTCTATTGTAAATTAAAAAAATGGTATATTCCCTAATGCTGAATCACTTTGAATCCCTAAAACTGAACCGGTAACAAAACCGTCCCCAAATTTAAATCCAAGAGCGAACTGGGGGATATTATGAAATGGGAATTGGGAGAAATTGGCAATTTTGAACGTCGTTGAATATATTCAAGACGATTATGAATGGATGTAAGATGTACTCGAAGAATTGAAAACGTTACTTTCGAAAGTATCCATTTTCATATGATTATTTTTTTCTTCAATATGAAAATGAATATTTTTTTCGTAAAGTTAAAAGACGGTAATTATGGGACGTTAACCGGGTAAAGCCTTGTGAAAAATCATTATGTATCACGTTCCGTTGGTGGGCATTGATTTCATCTAAGGGTCGGAAAAAGGGTAATGTGGGTTGTTGATTTTACAAGTTTTCCTAGAATTGCGAACCTTATTTATACAATTAATTATCATATGTTTTATTGCCATGATGTTAATTTTTAACCGACTTCAAAAAAGGACGAGGTTCTCAATTTGATTGCATTTTTTGTGTGTGTATATTAAGTCATTACTTGGGTATTGGTGAACCTTTAACTGAAATTTTAAGAAAATGTTCCACCTCTAAGGATGGCAAACTTAACCTTTAACCTCTAAGGGATGAATCCAGTTTCCACCGCTTTCCGTTAACCGGTTTCAATAACACTTCGTTGGGGACAGTTCAAATTCGCGTATGTAGCAATGGTAAAAGGCGCGTATTTGCACAAAACAAATTTTTACAGGAGGAGGATTTAAGGTTATTACTCTGTGTATATGGTTACAAACTTAGAATAAAAACGCATAGAATGATAGTTTCCTATCAAACGAACTGTCACAAGTGAGGCAAAAATCAAATTCAAGTGGGCTAGTTTTAGTAGTAGGTTAATTTTCGATTTTAGTGAATATTTATATAAAAATACAAGTTGAAACGCGTTACTTCCTCGTGGAATGTGATGTTAGTATCTATTTTATGTTTGTCTGACGTATTTTTACACTCATTTACCGCACATTTCGTCATTTTTAGCTAAAATTCTTGATCTGTTCGCGGTGCAAGTTACCTTGAGCACTGAAGGCCCGCCCGGTCGTGTAGGCCCATTGGGCGCGCTTCAGTTTGCCTCACTTAGCGTGTGCGGACTAGATTTCTATGCGTTATTTTTATAAGGTTACAAATTTCATTTTTGCACAGTAAGCATTAATTTGTGTTTTTAGTAGCAGTAGTGCTCCTTGTGAAAGAAGTTCGTCCAGTGAAGTACTGCCATCTTGCCTATTTCTGCCGGCAAGCAGTAATGTCACCTGGTGAAATAACAGAAAAGTAAGAGATCTTTGCAATCTCTGCAAAGCTCTGAGTGGCACTGCAACTGTTATGGACAGGCGTGTAGCTTACCATCAGGCGCACGACATGCTCGACTCGTCACTTGATATTGTATATAAAAAAAAATTTGTCCATAGACTGATAATGTTGTATATGCGGATTTGCTTTGGACACTAAATTACCGAAATTAAAACTCATAATCAAATGCTACTTACGCGTATCTGCACTATCCTCGACGACTTGGCAAATATAAGTAGTTCCAATATAAGCTAATTTTTGAGGTTGTTTTTTCTTTTTTATAAAAAAGTTATATTTATTTCGTGAAAATACTACACTAGCTTGTAATTCACGTTGATACAAAGATACGAATAACATAAAGAAAAAATCCTTCGTTGTGACTGAACCACTCCCGTTCCCGGTTCGACACCCGTCCGAAACAATTACTAACAAATAAGTAACACCTATTCGACTAAATTAAACGACCTGAACACGAATAAACGTTAGCACTGAATATTGTCTCTTAATTTGTTCAAGTATTATTTATTTGACAGTAATTGTCTTAGTATCTGATGCCTCGGGGTGTGTAATGGAAGGTATAACAACAAATAATCTATTTTCACTTTGTGTAACAACCTTTGAAATTATTTCTAATATAATCACTCAGTGTATATAAACAACAACATAAGGCATAATTTCAATGTGTATAATGAACCTTTAGTATAACAAACATTAGATATAATCATTAAGTGACAGAAATAACAAATGGTATAAGACGTGTAATGTATTAAGTAATATAACACAATTTTCGTTTTAGGAATAGCTGAAGCACCCTATATTATGTTGATATTTTTTTTATATTTCATTAAATGTACAATCGCAAAATATAATTGTTTTTATGTAGCTTTAAGTGCTTTTTGTGTTAAAAATATAATTATTAAAACTTGTTAGATATTTAATTGCATGTTCTAAACAAACCTAAGCCCGCAGGAGGAGGTCGAACTAACTACCAAATGCAAACAAATTCGGTTCTGGCACTCACCGGCCGCTGTCGCGGCACGCTCGCTGCGCCCTCCCGGCTCGTGTAGCTTTATCATATACTAACCTAACCTAAACCCACAGGAGGAGGTCGACCCAACAAATTCGGTTAATTTACCATTGCACGTAAACACCACCAGAATTATATTAATAATACATTATATTCAGCTAATGTTATATCTGAAATGTTTATATAAAATGAACATTATACCATCGGTATATTAGATTGAAAGTTGTTATATCAATTGTCTATTATACCCAGTGACCTTTATATCATGCAAGAATATGTCAAATGTACAGTAACGTAGTAAAGTACATATAATTAATTTATGGTATACAGATACCATAAATTATATATTACGAACCTTTTTCGCGTTTGTTCAGTCTTTGTATTTTTTTTTTATATCGTAATAAGTGCGACCACTATCTCACCTAATGGATAGTGACGATGAGGTCAACGATGTAGCATGCACATTTAAATAATGCCTATTCGTCCTCGCCTTGGAACTTGGATTTTTTCCGCAGTTCGCAGGCAGTGACGTAGCGAGGTGGGTGCAGAGTGGGCCATGGCACTGGGCAGCACAGCAATGGAGGCGAAGGCGATCGCTGCCGAGCTCTAACTAGTTTTACTTAAAATTAGAAAATAAATTCCACTAATTGAGAAAACGATATCCTGAACAACAACAAAAGTGGCAACGGTAGGCGAACATAAAAACACAATCGAGTAGACGCTGCCCGAACGAAGTACTTTTGTAATCGTGAAAATAGAAGGAGCAGCAATTGTAAGGTTGGCCCCGGGAGGCAGAATCGACGCTACGCAAAACGCTCACGTGAATTCGACTCCTTAGCAAAACGCTTTGTGCGAATCTTGGGAATATCCACAACACAAGAGTGGAACTAAAGAAAATTATGGAACTTACATAGTTGGAGTCGTAGATGTATAAAGAACTCAATGGAAGAGTAGTTTGTATTGTAGCATTTTAAACAGTCGATGGCACACAATTTTTTTGCACACGAATGATGGTTCCATTATTCGAAAGTATATTTTTATGAATGACAGCTTTATACTGTTGAATATTTTAAAAGAGATACAAACACTAAAAAGTACGTATCGTGTGTATCATCAACAGGAACTTCAGGGTGAGGAGAAGAGTGTTAGGTATGACTGTGTAGGGATATAAGAGGAGGGGAAGGTCAAAGAAAAGCTGAATAAATTGTGTGATAGATGACATGGATAAGAAAGATGTGAGTATCTATATGACGGCTGACAGAGGAGAGTGAAAGAAAAATACATGTTGTGCCGACCCCACCTAGCGTGGGATAAGCACAGGAAGAAGAAGAAAGGGTGGAAATCCCAGCCTAAGTCCAGTCCCCCGATTGTGGAATGGTGAAGGCGGAATTAAATCATGCAATACCTTCGCGCACTCGCCGTGATATATCCTGTAGAATACCGATAAGGAGGCAATTTTACGATTTTATCTTGTAATAACTAATAACAAGTTAGACTGTAGAATTTTCACAAAAAATAAACGAATATCAATGTAATGCAAAAGAATCGTGATATACAATAAAACAAATACATTTATTTAGTCTCGCAAAAAAATATTTCCAGATGTAATGTACGTATTTTCCTTCGAGCTTGGAGGCCGTATTAGGTAATTAGACCTGTGTTAGACATTTCCAGGTGAATATTTCGTAATATTTATGTAAAAGTAACTACGCTGTGTATTGGATCATTGCCGTTGGTAGTGAGCGTCTGCTGTATGTCGGTATTAGAGTGTGTATCTTTGTGGGTGGGGGCCGTTATGTGTGCAAAAGAATCCGTTTCTTTTTCCATACAACTTCGCTTAAAACATATATCAAATACGACCACATATTTAAAAAAGAATAGTCCTTTCCATTGCCCTTAAGCCTTCTTATGAGGCCCACATTTATTTATTTAATCGTTTTGCACAATACATTAATGTACAAATGGGGGACTCGATGCCATAAGGCATTCTTTACCAGTACTACAGTATTTACAGTACTAAAAAAATAAAGATTGGTGCTACACTTGAAACAGAAATAATCTCAGTACCTACATAGTACAAAAAAAGCCGACCTCAAAAGTACGTGGAATTACGTCTATTCGCTAAGTTTTATTGAAATATGTTCGCCACTATACAGGACTTGACACTGGAGATAATAAAAATCGGTTCTCAGTGCTCAAAGTATATCGAGAGAAAAATGCCTTGAATTGGAGAAATAGCAAAATCAACAATTAAAGTAATTGCTCCTAAATTAAAGTTAGGCGCTATTTATAAAAATGAATCTTCATGCGTGAACAGCCACCCTTCGAGGTGGATGATTTTCTTCAAAATAAAATGGGACCACTATGGAAGTACCCCCTTTCTAACAAAAAAAGAATCATGAAAATCGGTTCACAAATACCGGAGTTATCGCGTAACATACATACAGAAAAAAAAGAACATACAGCCAAATTGAGACCCTCCTTTTTTATATTATAAGCCTAAATTTAATGGTCAATTTATACAGTATAAAATAAACATATTTCAATTAATGAATTCTTTTCCACAAAATTTTAGATTTTTGTACGATAAGGTACGTCGGTACACAACTTGGGCAAAAAATTAACACCTCCTTTGCCATAATATTATAGCTACGTCATACATATCAGACAAACTTAGGTGGTACGTATGAAATGAGAAGTCATTACGAACAAACTTGCGGTGCTTTTTCACTCGAGAACTGCACTAAAGAGATAAAATTCAAAAGATTCAATGTGAAATTCAAAACGAATCGTCGTAACGACAATGTAAATCAACTTTATTGTCCGCCAGATTGTTTAAATGTGAAATTGTTGCTAAAAGAAAACTATTGATAAGTGTAACCGGTTTGAATTTTGGACAATTGCGCATGGAAGTTTCATCATCAAGTTATAATAGCGTAAAGAACATTATCTGTCTTGTATATGTGTAGATATATACTTAGTATAAAGCTACTAGGCCGAGTATGTACTGTGAGAACGTAGCCGTGGGTTTAGCACTGCAAGTTACTTTTTAATAAGAAACGAGGAATGCATTCATAAATAAAGATTTACTGCGAATGTACATCTCAGGAATTCGTCTAGCTAGAACAACCTCCATGTTCATTTTACAACCTTCTATTCTTTATACAATTCTAAATATAAAGTAGGTAGCACAATCCTAACCAGCCTGTACTACAGTACTATGTTATATAATATGTTTTATTAAGTTTATTTAAGTGTGTATAAAACTCAATGGACTTATATACCGTTTAGCCTTTAGTATGTATTATAGAGTGATGTATTAAAAGTTCATAAGATTCTTTTATCACATTACTAATTTTTTTGATAACATCAAGTGACGGGACGAAGAAGTCGTGCGCGTTGAGCCTAAGGCTCAAGTCATACTGGCGCAGAGTCGAAGCGTCGCGTCGCGTCCTGTTTTTCAACTCCACCGCCAGGCGACGCGCGACGACACTCGCATTAGTGTAAAACACAAATTTGTACAATAATAATTGGAAAATATAGATGAATATGCTACAGGCGAAAAACGTGACGCGTCGCGACGCTTCGTCTCTGCGCCAGTGTGAGTTGAGCCTTACCCTTCAAAACCGGAACACAATAATGCTGACATTACTGCTTGGCGGCAGAAATAGGTACTATAGCTTTTTCTATCACTAAAATGAAACATCGCAATAAAAATATATCAGAATATGTTTGAAAACTAAAAATTTAATCTCAGAACACATATTATAACTTCCATTAGGAAGACGTACAAAATGCACAAAGAAAAAGACGCAAAAGAGACACTTTTCCAAATGGAACCATTACAAAACAGTCACAATGTCAACTGGACACACTGTAGTGGAGCCTTCAGACATTGTCTTCTTTCCACATGCTCCTAAGGGAAATCTACTACCAACGTTAACGCATACGACTCCGTTTTGTGGTGATATTAAAATTCTAGCATGCTCTTGTATTTTATGTGAATGTTTGTGGGCATTTTATTTAAAAGATTGAATTTGAATTCAAAATTTAGCCACTGCTTTATAGATCTATCCAATATATTTAATGTACTGTGATGCCGAACTAACCTAGCTCTGCGTAGTCCATTATATAGATTCTCCTCCATTTACAGCAAAATTGACGCTCGAATAGATACAGACATTTTTCATTTTTCCCGTAATGTTTTTAAGAATAACATTCTTCATTCGCTTTCCATGTAATTTCATAAGTTCTTTGTTTTTCTCCTTGTTGCTTATCTAAGAGTATGTATTACTGTTGATCTACCTTAACTATAAAATATGGAAGCTGAAGCGGAGAGTGATAATTAAGGTAAGGATAGAAGGGAAAAGAAAGAGTAAGACCAAGAATGGCGAACAGTGAACAAATACAGAAGAAAATCAAAGCGAACAGGTATACCTGAAGAGGTCAAGGCTATGAACCGTGAGGAGTTGAGAAGGCTATATCGACAAGAGTCTAGCCCTTGAAAAAAATGATGGAGTAAGGACATACTTTATTATGAGTCAAATGTTTTAAGAAAAACACTAGAGTCTTATGAGAAATTTGAAGTACACTAAACTGGCTTTTGTTAATCAGCTTTACATGTTTCGAGAATACTTGCGATGTATTTGCCGAAAACGTGCAAATTGTGCTAACATTTCTCTTTCCCCAAAAGATGAGGTAATAGAAACAGCATCGTGTTTCTTATAAAGGTAAATACTTAGCGCATTTGCTCCTTGCGTCCGATTCTTATTCGTTCCGTATCCGAGACTACACAAATCTAGAAAATTCGGACCCACTTTGGATGTCGCTTGGGCACTAAGTCCTATTCGCGTCGTACACCTAGAAATAAAATGATCCGTGAGATTTCGGACCGTCATTTCTAAGATTCGGAACAGATACGAATAAGAATGTAGTGAGCAAATACGTTTAGTGAAATCGAATTCTAAGGTTTTCGCGATTGTTATATATAGGACATGAAACTATTTTTACGGATTTAAATCGCTTAGGTACCTAGGAGGTAGGTTCCTACGCTTAGTGATGTCAAGCTTTCACAACTGTCAAATTTATTCTTTCCGCCTTTTGGATTTGGAGCGTCGTAGCGATATCTCTTTGAAATCATTTAAACTAATTTTTCTTTTGCCTGTTTTATCGACTGAGAGACTATGTAGCTAAAACTTGAAAAATATTGTGTGGATATTTGAAATTTTCTAAAAGTTAATAAAGGGTATCGGCATTTCTGTGTCTGTGAGTTCAAACTCAGCATTTTCAAACTCAGATATTCCTTCACTAGAAGCACTGAGAGCTAAAGATCCTGACTTACCAGAGAACACAATTCAAACCATCTAAAGTAACACAGCTTTTAAACAAAAACAAGGCACAGTAAATTCGGTTAATCCATTTAGGACTTATGAAGCTTCAGTCCAACAGACAACATCGTCAAACTTAAAACGCTCCTTTTTTTCGCAAGGGGTTAAAAGGGTTTTAAGTCACCCAAAAAATGTCTAACCGAAAAATAACCCTTACACTCTAGTCAATAAGGAACGTTAAACTAGAAATACTTATAAATAATCAATACGTACTCCCAATGGGGTTTTTACAAAAAACCCTTCTACCTTTCCTAGATCTTTTCTTTGACAACTTTGGACCCATTGGATCATTCAATCAGATTTTCAAAAAGTAAAAAGGCAGTGTTTTATTATATACATCCTTTTTTGCAGTAACGCGTAAAGATTTTAAATAGGTACGCGAGCGCATAAACTAAGGAGCACAAGTCTTCGTAAACAAATGAATCACTACAAGAAGTAGAAGTCATAAGCATTCTTGAATTGAATGTGTCAAATAAAAATAATGTAAATAATGGATTTTTATGGCATATCGCTTCCAGTACAAATGCAGAAAGCGGTGCGGTTCGCTGATTCCCAGCCGATTATTCCGTTGTCAAGGAATAACTTGGATCCCATTTAAATATGGGAGGCAAGGGGCTGTAAAATAGATCTCCTAAATAATAACAGCAGTAGCAGTCCCTCCCTTCGAAAAAGAGTTCTGAACTGCCACCTTACTTATTTCTGCCGACAAGTAGTAACATGAACATTACTGCGTTCTGGTTTTGAAGGGTAAGGGGGCGTGGACCGTGGCGCAGTGGTAGTGACCCTCAGATCTTGACGATTCAATGCTCTGAGTAGCACTGCAACTGTCACAAGTGGACAGGCGTGTCGCTTACCAGCAGGCGCACAACTAGTTCATCCCGTAACTTGCTTCACAATCGGCCAGCCTTACAAAGCACGCCAATGTCAAAAAAGGTCACAAACACATCCCAATCTATGACATTATTGGCACTAGGAATACATAGCTGTATAAGAAACATACACAACTAACAATAGTCTGCTGTGATGATATCAAAACCAGCTAATTACCAGTTGATCCCAACGGGGGCGCATATCAGTGAGAAAGGCGAACGTTCAGTGATACAAATAACATACTACAACATTCATGCTCTCCAGGGATATTGGCCTACAGCAGTATACGTACATATTAAGGCTCTGTTTCTGTTCTTAAGGAACTTTGAACGTGAATGAAATTTTAACCAACTGAGATGAAATAACGCACACACACACTCAATAACGCACACAAATGAAACATTTTTATTTATTTCATAATTCAGGATTACAGCTGACTGGAACATTTGAACTGCAAAGTGCCCAAAACATTGATTTGTTTGGAAAAAACAAATAAACGCGACTTAGAGTCGTATTCTAGAACTCTACTCAATGCTCAAGTCAGGATTGCAATGGAAACACAAACACAGGAAATACGACCCTAATGGCAGGTACTTGAGTATGATTTCGAGTGCTTTAAACCATACTCAAATCCTGACTTGAGCATTGAGTAGAGTTCTAGAATACGACCCTTAGATTCGTAAAAATCGTTTCAATTTCGACTATTTACAAACTTATTTAACTTTATTTTACTCAAATATTTTGTATGCCCGTAAAAATATATATGACTTCGTTAAGAAAGAAGATATCCATAATATTAACCTTAGAACTAAGTCCAAACTCATGGTACCACGTTTTCGTTTAACCAAGGTAAACGATTCTTTTATGGGGAAGTGTACACGTTTTTATAATAAGATTCCGGAGCATATATTAAGTTTACCATTTCCTAACTTTAAAACTTACATTAAAAGTATTTTAATTGAAAAGTCATATTACAAAATTGTAGACTACATGTTAGATAAAGATGTATGGAAAGACGCGAGTCTAGATTCCACACAAATATGACTCAAAATATTATATATTGTATAGCATTTAAGTTTATATGAAAAGAGCAATCCCTAGAGTTTCTTGCTTGTTCTTCTCAGGGAGATCAGCGCAATGAACGAGCAGTAGCTTAAAAAATGACGTTTTCAAGAGTAAAAATTTTACCTATGGAATAAATGATTATTTGACTTTACTTGATTTAAAAAACTTTTTTGTTTCTATTCAATTAATTTTGATGACCTTTATTGTTGAGTGGCTTACACAGCGGTTTTCATGGTGTCGGCGGGTTCGATGCTTGGTTTCGGGTCTGGGTGATGTGGTACCGTCGTTGTTTCCGATTTCCATAACACAGAAGCTTTAGTTACTTACTTTAGGATCAGGGCAACGCATGTGATGTTGT
This sequence comes from Hyposmocoma kahamanoa, assembly GCF_003589595.1. Lineage (NCBI taxonomy): Eukaryota > Metazoa > Arthropoda > Insecta > Lepidoptera > Cosmopterigidae > Hyposmocoma > Hyposmocoma kahamanoa. The sequence goes on from NW_020653993.1 coordinate 11,506,036, forward strand.
CTAATATTTAATTAATTATTATCTTCTTATCGTATCGATGGTATACATTATAATGCTTGCCAACGTGGTTAAAGGTTTTGGCAATCGACGTAAGGTATTCGCCGATTGTTGCCCAGGGTGCGCCAGACGTACCGGAAAGAAATGGTACCTACAACGTGGAAGGAGACTACTTTCGTGCACCAATTCCATTAATAATAATAATGGAATTTCTGTGGCATATCTCTTGCCTCGACATGGCATTTGCCTTTTGCTGATTCTCGAAGCTGAATGACCCCGGCCGATCGTTTATTTCCATTCATTATTATGAATACAAAGATCAAACACATAGAATATAGTTTTTCGACCTGGTGGGACTTGAACCCACGGCCATGCTGCACCGTAGCATTACTCTAACCACCTGAGCCACGGTCCAGCGACCGAGTCATTTTGTTATAGAAATCTCTCACTGGATGTTACTAGCAGCGACGAATGCCAAATTTCAGTACCAAGATCTGTAACAAAGATCTTCATTATCTATTTTCTTATTAATAAATAAACTGTATTACACATAAAGTTAACTATCAGACAATAACGGCCCACCGTTGAATATTTACGCAGTTCAGCAAAATGACGAAGTACTTAAGAGCGCATCTGGTGTTCGGGTACAGAAAGCTATAGCTGAGGTATCTAGAGTTCTGTACTAGACAGAAAATCTTGAACAATGGCATAACCTACTTTGTGTTACAACAACCACTTCCAAAATCATTCCCCTGAAACGAAATTACCCATCACTACGGCCGCTCACCCGGATTGAATCCCGTATGCCAGTGTATCTACTCGCATTCATCTTACTCATTTTGATATCTGTAAGCGGATAGTTACAAGAGCATATCATTGGCAAATTGCACGAGTTAACTGGCTCATTAGTAACGTAATTGAGTCGTTATAATTAAGCTTCCAGTAAATTATCACACTTATTACGATACTAAGACGTGGTCGCTCACTATGGGCCTTATAAAAAATGCTCAAGGTCACCCAAAAGCAACAAAGACGGTTGTAACATTCTCTACCGAATTCGACGAATTGAAAAAATAATTTGTTATGAATTTGTTCAAGTCTAGTTTATGGGTGGTTCTGTTCATTGCTAGGAACGGATCTTCTGTGAAAAAGGAGGTTTTAGGCCATAGACCACATCCACAAGATGAATTCAGATTAGGGACGGTATGTCGGAGGTGCCACTTGCAAATGGTACCATTGGTATAATAAGGCCACGTGTGATCTTACGTCAAAAGCGCTTGTATGTCATTGGAGTCATGAAAATAATACAAAGTGTGTTGAAATAAATTCGATCGTAGAGTCTTGAAACTATTCTCCTGAAAAGTTGAAATTTTGCAGATATGGCCTTATTTAAAGCAAAGGTGTAAAATGTAGTTAGTAAGCGACATTTCAAATTTTATTTCGTGAATAATACACGTGTAAATTTGTGTGTCTAAATTTAATTAATACAGTGAATAGCGACATCTCTCGCCAGGACTGGTAGCTGTAAAGGTACAAACTGGGTGATAAATCTTTCATAGACTAAAAAGTCGTTGAAAAAGTAAATACAAAGACACGACGCAAGCACATAGAAAAATTCATGAGGTCCGTTGGTTCGTGCCGTGGCTTAGTTGGTATAGCGTCTGACACGGTATGCAAGAAGACGTCGGTTCGAATCCGACCGGATCGAAGGAATTTTTTCTGAGTGTTCGATCTTTGTATTAATAATTATAACAAACTAGTGGAGTAATTTCGCAAAAAAAAAATTGAATATCAATTCAATAAAAATTTAATTATTACAGTGAATAGCGACATCTCTCGCCAGGACTGGTAGCTGTAAAGGTACAAACTGGGTGATAAATCTTACATAGATTTCTCATAGATGGCGCTACGACTAAAAAGTCGCTGAAAAACCAAATACAAAGACACGAAGCACATAGAAAAATTCGTGAGGTCCGTTGGTTCGTTCCGTGGCTTAGTTGGTATAGCGTCTGCCACGGTATGCAAGAAGACGTCAGTTCGAATCCGACCGGATCGAAGGAATTATTTCTGAGTGTTCAATCTTTGTATTAATAATTATAACAAACTAGTGGAGCAATTTCACAAAAAAAATTGAATATCAATTCAATAAAAATTTAATTAATACATGTGATTATCAATGATTCTGCCGCCAATTAGTAATGTCAGCACTACTGCGTTCCGGTTTTAAAAAAATTACAGACACATGGGGACTAGTCAACTAATGTCTCAGGATGATGAGCGCAGTGGCCGTGCTCCTTAGATCTTTGTCATTTAAAGCTATGAGTGGCGCTGCAACTGTTACGAACAATCTTGTATATTAACATCAGGCGCACGACTTGTTCATCCCGTCACTTGACATTAAAAAAATATATTTATTGCCAATGTACTGAAATTTCAATAAATAATACGCACATACAAATATAAGCAGTTCCGACAAGTCCCGGAATTTGTAGAAGGGAATGTCCACGTCATTCTTTAATTTAGCTAAATTAACTACTTCAATTCCGATCACTCCTTATCGTTCGTTCTAGCACTGAGCACGAGTCTCCTTAAAAGAGAGAATATACGTCATAGTCCCCTACATTGACCCTATGTGATTTGGAGACTTCGTTATTGAGTTGTAGTTACACAAACCACTTATCCTACTTAATCGTAAAATCTACAAAGGGAATCCCAAAACCACTCAATACGAAGACGGTACAGCCTTGGGCATTACTTTTATAACCGTGTTAGTTTTATAGGCTTCTTATAGGTGTCGTGAAAAGTGCTTTTACCCTCTTAACAGCATTAACGGAAACATGACAAAATAGTATTAGGTGTTCAAAGATATTAAGCTAGAGTAGAGTAGTGATGCACGATTCTTTGCTTTGAGTCGATGCTCTGAATCAATGCACAGATCGGCTCATGTCATCTTGAATCGATTTCATAAAAATCGTTTCAAAATTATTTTTAATAAAAAAAATTATAATTTTGACAGCCCTTTCGGCCACAATCGGTTACTAATATCGGTTCATTTAGTGATAAAGGACTTTCAGATGGCACAGAAGTAAGAAAATATCAAATATATATAAATATCGTAGACCTATTGTATTATACTTAGATGTAGCCAAACTGCTTTTCTTGCATACCAATATAAAATACGATTATCGTCACGATTCTGTAGGGGTTCAGAAAGGGTTTAAAATATAAATACTATCTAGACGGTTCGTTTGTGTTGATAATCGTTTTCTTTAAAAATTGCAATTAATCGATACAACAAATCGGAAGATCGTATATACTTGAATCGATCTTCAAAAAAATTTAATCGTAATGTGCATCTCTAGATTATAGTGTCTGGCAAGCTATGCTAAAATACAACGGTTCGAATCCAGTCAGATCGAAGAAATTTTTCTCTGTGTTCGATCGTTGTATTAATAATTATTACAAACTAGTGGAGTAATTTCACATAAAAATCTCAATAATATAAATCGCATTTTCATAAAATGTTAATGTAATTTGTGGCGCCAGTTAAAGAATATTAATTTCTCTAAAGTTATCTCTCAGAGACACTCTGGGGCTACGTTTGCAAATTGCCCGAACAGAACACTTCTTCAGGACAAAGGTTCTATTAAAGTTGCCGGCATTTCCCCAAAGCAATATACCGTGTACCTTAAGATAGTAAATTAAATATACAATTACGGCCGTTTTTACTTTATCTTCTTGCTCTTGACAAAAGCTTTTTCTGGTTGAAATAAAATACTTACAGATACGATTTATTTATTTATTTATTATTTGGACAACAAAACATAACATTCAAATTACTTTGATAAGAGTTAAGTATAATATAAGTTTTGTACTAGATTGTAACCCTATAATGTTGACACATCATTATAAAGTAACAAGAAAGATTTACTGTCCACAATTTGCTAACAGTTTCCTTATAAAATGTATATACAAACTAATTAACTAAATACAAAAACGAAATGGGTTTGGGTTACTTAATACCCACGTGAATATTAAGCGAGTTACTACTCCTTGATATATTCTGGATCTTGAGTCAAAAATATAAAAACCGGAGTTTTTCATAGATATCTCGTTGTAAAGGCGACACATTCTTATCAGGGGATTATAAAAGGAAGTGTTATTTTTATACGTTCGCAGGTCAAATGACTTGCTAGGTATTCGGGGATTACGCCTTATGCAGATATTTCTTCTTCTTCATGTGCCATCTTCTAATCAAGGTCGGCGATCATGATGGCAATCTGAACTTTGGACACTACAGCTCTGAATTATGATCGGGTGCTCCTATTGAACCACTGGTACAAATTTCTCAGCCAGAATATTCCTACACCTCTCCTTCCTTGTGTTTTGCCTTGGATTATTAATTGAAAGAGGTCGTACTTTAGGTTTCTCAATATATGACCCAGATACTCCAGTTTCCCTCTTCTCATGTTATTCAACACTTCTCGTTTTCGACCAACACGTTGCAGCACCCTTTCGTTCGTGACTTTATCTCTCCACGATACTCTCCACATTCTCATATACACCCACATTTCTGAAGACTTCCACTTTTTTGCACATAGATTCTGTGAGTGTCCAAACTTCTGCTCCGTACAAGAGAATAGAGTATATGCAACAATGAGCCAGTCGAACGCGGAGACCGATGTTATACAGATATTTATTTTTCCTTAAAAGATAAGAAGAGTTCACCTCGCCATGAAGAACTTATATATATCTCCTGCCTTTATGGCGAACAAGCAGAGAGGTCACATTAAATTGTCACACCTCTCATCATGGCCAACGAGGCTGCGACCATAACCACATCAGCAACCCAGAATCCTGATGGCACTCCCCTGAACATTCGGTATGTCTCTTTTTTTTATGACACTAAGTGACGCAGGATTCACAAGTCGTGCGCCTGGTGGTGAACGACACGCCTGTCCATAGCAGTTGCAGTGTCACTCAGAGCTTCAAATCGCAAACATTCGAGAAGTACTACCACTGTGCCTGCCACCCTTCTCCTATAGATAGCAGTAGGTAGCAGTACCCTATACATATTTTAAAGATGAAATATTGTCTCCAAATGATGCAAAATGTATTGTATAAAGAAAGCAGACAAGCTTTCGTTCATTCATTCATTCAGTCGTCGACTCAGCATTAAGACAGGTCTATTTTGCACATTTCCACTCGCTGATGTCGTACGGTTCACTCATATGGGGTAACTCCACGGATGCCAATAGAGTCATGCTAATGCAAAAACGTGTCGTACGCGTATTGGTTGGGGTAAAACACAGACATACCTGCAGAAGTCTCTTTGTAGCGCAACGCATATTGACGCACTACTCACTCTACATATACGAAATTATAATGTACGTTAGAATATAATTTAAAAATCCTACTTTCATTTTCCAGTATTCAAGCTTTTAGAGTCTTTTTTTACCTTACCTGTATTATCGAAATAAAAACACATCTGATGTATACTATAATATTATATTTGAGAAATAAATGTATCAGAATCACTACGTTTGTTCGTTCGTTCAGTGAAAAGAAAACTTGTAGCGGTTTTGGTTAATACAAATTACAAGTTGTAAGTAATTATAAGTACTGTAGGTTTAGAAACACTTTCAGTTAACAGTTATTAGCGTAATTAACTTGTAGCGGCCTATTATGAGCCATGTTTAAGAGACATTAGCTCGTAATATAGAAACAATGCAGCAACTACAAAATTTCATTCACCCATTTGTGCATAATCCACTCTTAGTTATGGTAACTTCAATTACATGTAATAGAAAGAACGCATATGATCCGCATATGAAAACAAATATTAGCGCGTATGGGTGCTGCATCCAATTCGTTTTCGTTCCGAATGGAATTTTAGCAGCAGCAGAGCTCCCTTGTGAAAGAGTTCGTCCAGGGAAGTACTGCCACCTTACCTATTTCTGCCACCACGCATAGAGACTAATTAACAACAACTCTTGTGGTGTCGAAGCTATAAAATCTCGGCCACCGCAGAAAAGTAGCCTGCTTGTCGGTTTTCTATCGGAACCATTTCGGGGAGTGTGCGCAGGAACTTTTCAATTTAGTTCCACCCTCACCGTTCTTCATTCGGTCGACTAGAAGGCCCGGAACACTCCATCCTTATGTCGTTGATTTACCACCTATTCGCACTAAGCACTTTGTTTCCTCCTTTCTGATGCGGACGGCAAAGGAATGGAATACTCTACCGGCACAGTACAATCCCATCGTCAGTCACATCGTCGCTTAACATCAGATGAGATTGTGGATTAGACATAACTGGTTGAAGACTGTACCACCTCAGTCAACCGTGACCATGGGACCTGTAAAGGACCCGAAACGTCGGTTTGTTTGAAAAAACAAACACACGCGATTTAAATCCGGAAAAACAGTTTTATTCCCGATAAGATTTGAAAGTTCAAAAAGTTACATAATAGTAGGATGTAACAAAATGACATAACATGCTACAACACAAATTAGTTCCGTCGCGCACCGCTAGATGGCATTGGCGTCAAAATAGTAAATTCTACATCGCGGTGTTAAGATTCTCCCTCGCGGAATGACTACTGTCGGCGATTTTAACATAATGTGACAACAGTCGCTGACCTTAGGTACAGTGCATCACAGACGCCCCACGATATGTGAGGAATGACGTCATCCAACGGGACTTGAGCATGGACAGCGTCGACAGCTTCGTTTGATCGCCTAGCCAAGACCATGTTCCGGCGCGCCGGACAATCCCTGTATAGCCTTATACAGGGACTGGCACCACACCGAGCCCGACACCCTGACCAGAAACTGCTTCCAAGGGACCTACTTGGGCTCTAGGAAGCCCCACCGGACTAGACACCAGCTGCTCAAGATGGCTGAGAAACCTGCCGACCGGCAGGGTCAGAACGGCCTCAGACGAATACGACATAATGTGAGGAACCTATTACATACCTCGTACGCATCTAGTACTGCTTTCTTATCTGGAACAGCGCTTCAGATCGCACATAGCTAGTACCTACCTATCGCTAGTTAGTTAAGGGTATTGTACACCAGCGGTTGCACCCAGAGTCGCTTCCTATTTGAAACGGTATATGGTGTTATCTAGGGGGAGTAGATTACTACCGTACATAGTTACTATTATATTGTAATCCTGTTGCACCGACTGCATCAAGCAAATAAACTTGTACTATACGGAAGAAAGTTTGGTTTCCTCTATCACCCGTAGTACGCTTTATTTACTACAAGGATTATTATTCGAATTAAGTTTTTTTTTTTAACTCAGAGGTACAAGCCCGGATTCGAACCCACGACCATCTGCTTGAGAGGCGGTAGGTCACACCAATAGGCTACCACGGCCTTTTGTATTATTATAACCAATGCTAATAGAGTACTGCTTTTGTTTCTCTAGTATATGTTAATATGTATCGATAAAAAGTTATTATTATAGTTCCCGTCAATTCACATGAGCATGCAGTAAATTAATACCAAACAAAACGAGAGATTATTGTTTCTATATATCAAGTTACCCCTAAAAGAAGAAAGAAACGACGTCCCTTTTTAGCAATACGAATATTAGCGTACAGTTTGTAAGGCAATATTACAGTTTCTTTCCACATTCTGATTTCATAATTATAACTTCTTATTCAATATATTTGCTAAGTTTATTGATGTAGGTTAACGGAAAGTGGTTGAAATCTGATAAACCAGATTCATCACCTAATCTGTCACTTTAAACGTGAATGAGACCACTACTAAATGATTATCACTAGTATCAGGTTTCTTACCACGGTATGACTTCTTATTATTCATCGAGATCACGAAGTACAAAACATTTAACCGTGATGATGGTTTTAAACTGTCCAGTGCATGGAATCCGGTCCTTAGTGCGTAAAAAAATAAAATACTAAC
>NW_020653993.1:11518964-11524177 GCF_003589595.1 Hyposmocoma kahamanoa
TTACAATTATATGGACGTCGGGTCCGCGCTAAAAAGTGTCCGAACTTATGGGGCGTTAAAATCGTATATAGAGCGTCATTCACGCTTTAGTCTTCGTTTGTTCGACTGACAGCGAAGCAAGCAAAATTAGACAGTACTGCGATGACATTACAATTTAAATTCAACGTTTTAGCTTTTTCATATTCCTTTACATGTCACTACGTTTAAATAGGTTGACTTGGGACATTTTTTTCGTGTTTTTTGTGTTAGACCGGTCGTCCATTTATTTGTAAGTCAATGTATATAGGTAAAAGATTTTGCAAGTTATAATCTCAGTACAGACTACTCAACAAACCTACCTCAAGTTTTAGTGAAATCGGTTACCGGAAAGTGCGCAAACCCGGATTCATTCCCTAGTGTGCCACCCTTAGACGTAGAATATTTTCTTTAAATTCAAATGGAATCAATAATGAGGTACCCTCTTTCCAACAAAAAAGAATGATCAAAATCAGTTCACAAATTTAGATTAAGAGTTATCGCGTAACATACATACAAAAAAAATCGAATTGAGAACCTCTTTCTTGTTTCAAGTCGGTTAAAAATAAAATTAAGGAAATTAGCAATTATGAAACCAAAAACAAAGATATACATAGAAAAATTCGTTGGGTCTGCTGGTACGTTCTGTAACTTAGTTGGGAGAGCGTTGACTTGGTATGTTGAAGACGGTGGCGAATCCACCCGGATCGAATGAATTTTTCTCTGCGTTCGATCTTTGTATTAATAATTATATTGTTTCGTGACTTTTTACGAAACAATAAATTTACCAAAAATATATTTTTTTATCGAGTTCTTAGGTTTTCGCGATTGTTACACATAGGAAATGAAACTATTTTTCCGGATTTAAATCGCGTATATTTGTTTTTTCAAACAAACCGACGTTCCGGGCCCTTTACAGGTCGCATGGTCACGGTTGACTGAGGTAGTACAGTCTTCAACCAGTTATGTGTAATATTAATACAAACCACCCTATTTTTTCACTATAGTTACAATAGTCATTAATTAAATATTATTATATAATTAAATCCCCTTAAAGGATGCAGGAGTTTACAAGCTTGACTGTGTGTGCAGTCTCTCTTATATTGGACAAACAAAGCGAAGTATTTATACATATAGCTGATGTCAAACACCGTCGCGTAAACAAGTCTGCAGTCTGCGAGCATGTCATGGATAAACCTAAACAGGTCCCATGGTCCATGGCCGAAACGTCGGTATGTTTGAAAAAACAAATATACGCGATTTAAATCCGGAAAAATAGTTTCATTTCCTATATATTTTTTTAATTTTTATTGTACTGTCTGACACTTTTCGGATCTATATTTGATAGTAAGTTCAAACGTACCAGATCCTCCGTGACGACCCCACCGGAAGCAACGTGACGTCTTTAGTAGGTCACTGGGTTGCGTATTGAAAGAAATGTCGAGTTGGCATACGATTTCTTATATTATAATTGAATTATTATCCCACTTCTATTTGCACCAAGACACTATTTAAGATGGTTCTTGTTTCACTATACGTCGTTAACCAGATACCATTACTGCACGAATAATCAAATATGAGAATCTAAATAGATTAAAAATAAATTACAGGCACTTGGGACTTGTCAACTTATGTCTCAGAGTGATGGGCGTAGTGGTAGTGCCCCTCAGATCTCTGCGATTTCAAGCTCTCAGTGGCACTGTAACTGTAATGGATAGACGTGTTGCTTACCATCAGGCGCACGACTTGTTGGTTCCATCACGTGTAGTTATAAAAAAAATAGAACTTTATTCATCACAAACACATAATATATTCTGAAATAACTGACGAGTTTGCATTTTCGGAAATTTTTGAAATATAGGCACTTAAAGTTTTTTTTTATTGAAAAATATCAAATATACTGAGTTGATTCCGCTTAGCAGTGAAAGTATTGAATCTATCACTTAGGAAAAAAAATAGTATAATCTCAGTACAGAGTACTAAAAAAACCGACCTGAAAAGTACGTGGAATTACATATAATTACTAAGTTTTATTGAAATTGGTTACCGGAAAGTGCGCAAACCCGGATTCCTCCCCTAGTTCGCCACTATACGGGACTCGACACAGGAGATAATAAAAATCGGTTCTCACTACTCAAAGTATATTGAGAGAGAAAAACGCCTTGAATTTGAGAATAGCAAAATCAACTAATAAAATAATTGCTTGTGAAAACAGCCGCCCTTAAAGGTGGATGATTTAAAAGAACACGTATACAACGATATATGATTATGAAAACTTTTTCAATATTGTAAAGTGCTTAATGTCTACGAGAAGGTTAAATTAGCTACAGTAACTAAAAACCAAGAAAAAAATATCACATATAGAAAGAAAAACGAGGGCACCATGTCTACATACATTGCCTAAAGAAAGTACATTTCAATTACCGAAATACAACAACGTGTATGGGAAAAGAATCTTCGCATACATACTCTCCGAAGTATTGAATGGAGTACCGACTAATATTACGGAAAAGATTGCAAATGGAAGTAAAAAGCAAGCCAAAAGAAATGTAAAGCGTTATCCTATTCTAGATCAACACGGAACTGATTTATAGTAAGGAAACAAATTGTAATGCATATAGGTTAAGGTGGGAAACTAACTAAAGTGCTGAAATCTTATTGTAAAGATCATTGCATAGAAATAAACAGTTTTAAATTAAAAAAAAATAATTATATACTATTTTCAAATGGCTTAATTTAATTTGTAAAAAAAATAAACTACGAAATAAAGCCAGTGTGCCTACCGCTTGACCCGAGTAAAATAAACAAAAAAAATTTGAATTCAAGCTGAGGTTGTATCTGGAACTGCTATGGACAGGCGTGTCGCATGTAGCGTCATGAGAAAATGTTGCATTCCGTCAATCTTTGTCAAGCCTTCTGAATCCCAGATGTCGTTTGTACACCGGGATAAAGAAATAAAAAGAAATAAGCATCGAGTCAACACAGCTACAACTATCGCGCCAATGTGTGTCAACCCTAACACAATGTGTTATATTTCTACGTCATGTCGCAACATTTGGTAGGATTTAGTGCTCCGTTATCATTATTAGTTGGTTCTCTGCGCTGATTTGTTTATTTTCTTTTTTTGTTGGCTCATTTGTTCACAGTCGGGACGTGCATGGGGAGCTTTATTGGCGTATGGCAAGCTTCATTAGTGCCCGAGTTATTTTTATGTGTTATAAGCAGAAATTGGAATAAGCAGAATATATTTACCCAAACTTTAAGGAAGTTATGCACATAGAGTGGATATTATCCACCTCAAAGTACTGTAATGTGAAGTAAAAATATAACTATTATGTTTTGACTTATTGACTTTTATATTTAATCATACCGAAATTACAGAGGGAGGTATTAATCACTCCCTGCAGTACTCAAAATATAATATGGATACACATCTGAAGCAAAGACGTGTAAAATAGATGTACGACTAAATTTTTAGGTTACAAGCACAGATGGCGTTTCCTTTTTATTAAAAAATACATAAGCAGGGACACACAGTTACGTTACGATGGCGTCAACCTCGTGTTCCGGAAGTGGCAAGAGAGGCTACAGGATCCGACATCTGGCCACTGGACCATCGGGACCATTCGACTCGCTTTGGGAGAATGGGCGGATCGATCCTGAGGTGGAGTCTCCTTGCTGAGGTCGTGTCAGGGCACGCCTGCTGTGGCAAATACCTGTGCAAGGTGGAACGAGAACCGACGGCCGTATGCCATTAGTGTGATTGCGCCAAAGATACGGCGCAAGACACAGGCTCCCCATGACGCGGTGGTATCCATGATGGATTTTACCCAGGAACAAAAAAGGAGGAGTAAGAAAGACGTCCCACTGGTATGAGCAAGCGGTTCCTGGTGTGCTCTGTATGGCGGTGGGACCCGGGAGCTGCTTCCTCGAGTGGACTGGTATGTGTAACGCAATTCCAAGCGATAAAAAAATGCCATCAACAAATCCAAATAAAATTTCAAGATGGATCAAGATGGATTTTGAAAATAATACCAAGTGTCAGGTTGAGTCTATCAGAAGGTACAAATGTACGATACAAAGAATAAGTAGATATAGGAAATTAAACTATTTTTCCGGATTTAAATCGTGCATATTTCTTTTTTCAAACAAACCAACGTTTCGGGCCCTTTACAGGTTTCCATGGTCACCGTTGACTGAGGTGGTATAGTCATCAACAAGCTGTCTAATATTAATGCAAACCACCGTATTTTTTACTATAGTTACAAAAGTTATTAATTAAATACCTTATATCGAGTTCTTAGGTTTTCGCGATTGTTACACATAGGAAATGAAACTATTTTTCCGGATTTAAATCGCGTATATTTGTTTTTTCAAACTAACCGACGTTTCGGGCCCTTTACAGATCCCATAGTCACGGTTGACTCACCTGGTCATAGTCACGGTTGACTCACCTGGTCATGGGACCTGTAAAGAGATTTAAATCCGGAAAAATAGTTTCATTTCATATAAATACCTTATTTTTAATTTTACAAAGAAACATTCCAATTTACGCCACATTACGTTTAACAAATTATTTTATTGAATGAATTTTTATTAAGTTAAATTTAATAGAAATTAGAATAAATTAAAACATATTAATTAGTACAGCAGTCTTATGTCTGTTCGGTAAAATAGTTTCATTTCCTATGTGTAACAATCGCGAAAACCATTGACTTACAATTATATGGACGTCGGGTCCGCGCTAAAAAGTGTCCGAACTTATAGGGCGTTAAAATCGTATACAGAGCGTCATTCACGCTTTAGTCTTCGTTTGTTCGACTGACAGCGAAGCAAGCAAAATTAGACAGTACTGCGATGACATTACAATTTAAATTCAACGTTTTAGCTTTTTCATATTCCTTTACATGTCACTACGTTTAAATACGAGTAGGTTCACTTGGGATATTTTTTTCGTGGTTTTTGTATTAGACCCGTCGTCCATTTATTTGTAAGTCAATGGCGAAAACCTAAGAACTAAAAAAGGAAATATTTAATCAACTTCAGATAGGTCTGGGTTGCCGATCATACAAAGATTTAACTTCTAGTTCCTATTGGATAGTGGCAATATTTATCTCACATAATAAATTACACTCAAAGGCACGAAAGATATTTTTTATAATACTAAGTGACGGAACGAACAAGTCGTGCGCCTGATG
>NW_020653993.1:11524187-11577719 GCF_003589595.1 Hyposmocoma kahamanoa
TTTTTTATAATACTAAGTGACGGAACGAACAAGTCGTGCGCCTGATGGTTAAGCTACACGCCTGTCTATAACAGTTGTAGTGACTAATTTTTGCAGAGCTTTAAACTGCAAAGATTTGAGAGGCACTGCTACAGCGCCCGACACCCTGGGACATAAGTTGACAAGTCCCATGTGCCTATAATTTCTCCAGAACCCTTACTTAGCCTTCGAAACCGTTTTCGAACTTCACTTTTTACACTTCAAGAATTTCTAGACCAACATTTTAGTTATAAAATAATGTATATATTATAAAGTTATACTTAACAATCCTGTTTTTTTTTTGCTTTTTAAAAAGTTCATACCAATGGAGGTACCTATACGCGGTTTACTTTAGCCGACAGTACCTTTGATTTATAACTTGTATCTTTTTAACTTGAAAAAGAACTTTAGAGTTAACGAAAGCATGTCCCAGCTTATCCTTCCGCAGTTAATTTTAAACTACCCGCAAGAAAACTTTTTACTTTTCATGTACTTCCATAGAGACATAAAAGTGGAGCTTTTACGTTAAAACTTTAACAAAACGGACACGAACTTTTGAAAGAAAGCTTAAAAGACTTTGCTACAGTCGACTAGAAGAGATTTACAAAATTAGATTAGCTGCTGTTAGCATTTGCATAAAACTGGAAAGTAGAAAAAAGACAGCAAAAATGCTCAAAAAGAGGGTAGAACCCGCACTCGGGTCAGGTCACGATCGTTATACGTCGAGACCTGTGAATTCTGCCAACGCACAAGACCCGCGCTAGAGAAACCCTGTGTCGTAAACAAACGTAAGCCATATAAATATTTCTCCAGGCCCGGGAATCAAACCCGGGACCTTTGCGTGGCCGATCAACATGATAACCGTTCCGTCACAGAGACAGTTATTATAATTAACAAAACTGTTCCTTCCCTAAAATTATTGTAATTACAATTTCTCTCATAACAACAGTGTGACGTATTACAGAAATCAATTATTAATATTATTCACATACTCACGTCGAAATAGATAAGTGGCAATTAACAGGTGACCGGTACTTACCTGAAAAAAAAGGAAAGCATTATTATTATAAATGCATTTAAAATTTTTAAGCAACTACAAAAAAGGAGGTTACCAACACGACTATTTGACTAGACGAGTACCTGAGGGGCCCTGCTACTGCGCCCGTCACCTTGAGACAAGTTGACAAGTCCCGTGTACCAGTAATTTCACCAGCACCCTTACTGCTTGGCGGCAGTAGTACCCTGGACGAATTCTTTCACAAGAAGATCTATTGGTACTATAGTTATCCATGAGAAGACAGCGGTAATGAACACATCAAGCAATATTTTGAGGTTGTTTTAATACTAAAGTTATAAACATACATTTCGTCATTTTTTCGTAAATATGACAGTATACTATGACAGTATAATATGACAGTATACTATAGCTTGGTCAGAGATATTTATTATGACAAAAGATTTTTTATAATTTATTGAGTGCAACTGTTGGTAAGCGACACAGCTAGCAATAACAGTTACAGTGTCACGCTTTACATCGCAATTACACTGCTCTATCTGAAATATAACGTCGAGAAGTCCCATGTGCCTATAGTTTCACCAGCACCCGAAAACCTCATTGTCATCATATCAGCCGAAAGACGTCCACTGCTGGACATATGCCTCCCCTGAAAATTTCCAGATCGGACGCAAAGCGCATATAGATGCACCCGCCGCCCTTGCCAGGTCATCCGTCCAACTAGTAGGGGGCCGTCCCTCTGAACGTCTTCCGGTTCGTGGTCTCCGTTCAAGAACCGTTCTGCCCCATCGAAACGAAAACCTAAGAACTCTATATTAACATGAAGTTAAATTCGCCTCAGATACAGCTGTAATAATCTCTTCCGAATATTATTACTTATAAAATTTGTGGAAAATCCGCTAACTTCATTTAACTTTGGGAAACGTTGAAAATTAAATTAATTAACAGTTAGTACTTACAAAAGTTAATATTAAATTCGGTTGAAAAGTGAACTTTACGCCTTTGGATTTTAGTTTAAAACGATAAATAGTTTCGTAAGCTCTTGTTTGACCTGCTACTTTATATTACAGAACTTTGAATGTAATGTAAGGGTTCCAACCATCCCAATCATTCCGCCCGAGTTTTACCCAGGTTTTTAACACATGTCAACACATTATAGAATTTGGTATAACTCTATAGGTACTTATTACAAATTTCGATGTAAATAATTAAAAGATTTTTACATCGTCGATTCGTCTGGATGTCAGCCGTGACCATGGGACCTGTAAAGGGCCTGTAACGTTGGTTTGTTTGAAAAAACAAACAAAAGTTATGCGACTAAGATCCAAAACAAATACTTTCGTTTCCTATTTGTATTTTATGTGTTTAAAAACAGAAAACCTGCTTGTCGGTAAACAAAAACTCCCTTCAAACTGAAACCGTATAACCGAAAAACTCAACATTGAACTTTACAACATTTTCAAGCCGTAATACAAAACTAAACGTAAACCCAAAAGTTCAAAACCAGAACTTCGCACATCGAATAATCGTTGGGAAAAAAAGTAGATAACTAGTTCAAAAGTCATATAAAAATCTTGCCTTCATCTTGGAGCTCCTAAGAAGTAGGGTATTTCGTTAATAATATAACTTGTGAAACAGTAGAGATAACGGTTGCCTTCCATCCAGGGTAGTGCGAATTTCTCAGCACGGATATTGACGACTTCGATGGTGGACTTCAAATTTGCCTCATTCAAAATATGGAATGTCCTTCATACTCGAGTTAACACAAAAGCCTTAGCTCTGAGCTTGATACTACCCCTGTCCCGCATTCACCAGCACCCTTAGCCTTCAAAACCGGAACACAGTAATGCTGACATTACTGCTTAGCGGCAGAAATAGGTAAGGTAGTACTTCCCGGGACGAACTCTTTCACAAGGACCTGTACAAAATTTTATTAAGTAATGCAATTTTCTTGTAAAATTTCGAAGGAAGTTTGTGTTTTTTTTCTATCGTGAAAATTTTTAGGAATCGTGTTTTCACACCGTATAATAATAATAATAATAACGCACACACTCAACATAGCCCCGCACTAGGGAAACCCTGTGTCGCGGGTGCCATGGACACACACATAGACAATCACAAATTACACCCAAAATCACGAGAGAAATAAATGTAGGCCATACAAATATTTCTCCCGGCCCGGGAATCGACCCTGGGGCCTCTGCGTGGCAGTCCGGCATGGTAACCGTTCGGCCACGGAGGCAGTTAAGTATAGTAAGTAATCAGTGTTATGCAGAATCAAACAAAGCAATTTGAGATTGTGTCGACGCTTAAATCTTCTCCTTAGAGAAGACCGAAGTGGATCGACACAAGAAAAACAAGATATGAACACTAATTACCAATACAGTTCTGATGTTTTCGATATTGTTACACAAAGAAAATGCAACTTTACTAATTACCTGGTCTCCAATTAGAGAATTTCCTACACCAATGATTACCAGAGTAAGAATAACTTCGGAGTCATTACTCAGAACACTGCAACCGGGTAATAACCAAGAATATTCTCATGGAACGTCTATAACGCTAACTGCCGCGAAACCTACACTATAATGCTTTAAGGTTTCAAAAACCTTTAAAGTTTGTTTACTCTATGATAAATGTACAAAGAAACCTGTTCCCAAAGTCACAGAGTACAATAAGCACATGAATAATTCTATTAATTGGCACCAAAACACATTCAAGAAACGAAAGTACGAGATGATAAAAGTACAATAAATGCGAGGTGTTTGCCTTAGCACTAGTCCGACTATAACAATGAACTTTTACTACTGCTGCAGTGGACTAGAGCTGGGATGAGCGCGAATGCGACAAATTAGTGCTATATTTGCGAATGCAACAATGTACGAGACTGAGTTTCTAGAACTGTTTGTGATGCGTCCTACTAGTACGCATAACATTATTCCTATTGGAATTTATCTTACAAACACTTGCCTTGACAAGTGGCGCCTTGGTGACTATCACACACAACACTTATTAGCAAACAAGATACTGGTACACTTTGTTTCAATGGTTAATTATTCTACACGTAAAATTGAGCACAAAATGTATTAAGTGACTTTAAAATATTTATAATATTTGATGATACATGGAAAATTTCAAGCAAGCCAGGGGGAATCGAGTTATAAGGACGCCTCGCCACTGGTACATATAAAAATGTTTCCCGTACTAACTACATGGTTCATTTTGCTTGTTCGAGCAGCAAGAACACTGGCTTTATTTCACAATTGTTTTTTTTACAAACGTAATTAAAGCTATTTGAAAAATGTATATAGTATACTGTACGTGTTTAGTTCAGTTGATATAAAAAAAAATCATTGGTTTGTGTAAAATACCTATTGAATACAAAACTTTGCGTTTTTTTTTGTATCGTGAATTTGTGTATCAATTATACTATATAATTTTTTCAGAGTGACTGATTTAATACTTTCCCTATATGCGGAATCAACCAAAGACATTTGAGTTTGTATCGACTTTAGTATGGTAATTATGTTCACAACACAATTAGTTTTATCTCAAAATATTCAAGCGTCTTTCTAATGTAAGCCACAGGGGATAACGATTATTTCTCAATTGACATATTGACTGTTGGAATCCCTGTGGCAAGCATTTATGACTTAAATTTCTAAGTAACAGATATTTGTGAATATATCGACTCGTCCGTAGAACAAAGATCTATGTGCAAGACTACATTTTCTCAGGACATAGTACATTCCGTTCGTTCTTCTTCGCTGTGGATGTCAGATCGACCGTTCCTCGATTTTATATTTCCGAAACGAAATGAGATATATGATAGTTTGAATAAGGAAATTATTCTCGTAACGTACTTATTCTTTTCGCTATATAATCACATCGGATTCTGTTCTTCGGATGAGTCGATTTAGCAGCAATACCTCGCTACCGGTGAAGGCAAACATCGACATGAGGCATGCACTTCAGTGAAGGTCCTCATATCCTTTGAACATTGAAGGTCCTATTGCGGTCGACTATTGGTTCTCCTCTCTCCTCTTCCTAGACGAAACTCGTGCATTTGGATGTATAATTGGTTGACGATGTTGTTGTCGTTTTGTCTGACATAGGTCAGCGGAGATTCTTTTTTTTTTGCCACGAAAATTTGTAAGAAGCTATTGCATCGCATTTTAAATGTGTGCTAAACGATATTTCGTAAATTGACAATGTAACTAGTTTTTTCGTGTCGTGTATATTTTTTCGCGGTATTATTTTATTTAATAAATATTACCATATTATATACATTACAGCATTTAAATGTACAACATTCGGTATATTTGACAATTACGGTGTACATTCATGATGGGGTTCAGATGTTAAAAGGAGTCAGAACGGACGGAACAAAGTCGAGTTCCTTCCGCTCTGAAGAGTTTATCCATAAAATCAACAAATGTAATTTTGGAAAAATATTGATGACGTTCACATTTGACTCCCGTGCAGCCGCGTACTGGTCGCGGTTAGAAGATAACTCCTTGATTGTGACAAATGAGTACTATAATAATTACTGACAAGCTGTTTTAGATTCTTCAGCAGCGGGTTTGTATAAATTTTTCTTCTCGAATACTATCTCATCTTTTTGGGCATAGCCAAGCGCGAAAAGAGGTCGGAGAATGCCTCCCAGTCTTTTCCCAAAAATACCTTTAATGGTTTCATGGGCTCAAACAGAGTACATTTAGAATAAAAATCTGCTTGTAGTTTCACCTACCCGGAACGTAGTATTTCTCACATTAGTGTTTGGCGGCAGAAATAGGAACGGTGGCAGTACTATCCTGGATAAACTCTTTCACAAAGAGCTCTACAGCTTAGTTAGCCGTTCTTCAATAGAAATACATGCATGAAATTATAAACTACCACAAAAATGCAGCTGTCAAGATCGTGACCTGACGAGCCGATGCACTGATATCAAAGAGCGTTAAAAATACTGTAGATGGTACTGATTTTAGAAAAAAGTCTGATTGCATTGTTTTTTAAACAAGGAACCTACAGATAGGTACAGACTTAGTCAATGCAATCTTAAAATTCTTAAAATGGCTTTGGTTGAGTTCGCATAACAGTAAAAGTGTCTAATCATATATAACATATAAATACATAATATAATTGAGGATATACCTACACTGATTAGTATACGGTGTGAAAACACGGTTCCTAAAAATTTTTCACGATACAAAAAAAACACAAACGTACTTCGAAATTTTACAATCGGTTCTTTACATATACCAATGATTTTTTTCTATCAACTGAACTAAACAGAACACGTATATGGTACACGATAAACATTTTTCAAATACTGTAATTTCGTTCATAAAAAACAAATTCTAAAATAAAGCCCGTGCCCTGCCTGGTGGCAGACCAGACCCAAGCAAAATTAATTGGTACGGGAAAATTTTGAACTAAGCTAAGATAGTATCGACTCTTAAGTTTATAATAAAATACGAAAGAGTGATGCACGTGGGTGCAAGGAATCGAATTCGAAATGCGAACAAAGCAATACACCAGAAACAAATGCGAAAGAGACAAATTCTCAACCGAACACGACACTATTTTATCGCCTATCCTTCTCTCTCTTATAGGCGCAATCTCGCCGTAGATATAAAATTTGCAAACAGTATGAGAGAAGTTATGTTTTTCGTCGGGAACCCTCTGAAATATTGATAGAACGACCTTCTCGGGTATCGTAGGGCGATAAAGAAGATATACAAGCCACGTTCGGGTTAAAATCTTTACAAAAAGTTATTGATAACTCGACGAGGTCAAATCGGCCCCGTAATAAAAACTGCCGAGGGCGTATAGGTTAAACTGGGGACCTTTATCGGGATTTTTATACGAGAATTTGTAAAGGAGTATGACCTGAGAATTGGGATGTTTTGGGGAGTTAATTTTTTATATACGGAAATTCGGGGAAGAGAGCTTTTAAGTAATTTTTCATAAAGAACTCTGTATCTGGCTGTCATTGCTATGCCATTGAAATCTCTCTTTGCAGGCCTTAGGACTTAGAACTTAAGAATATAATAATCTTAGTACAGAGTACTAAAAAAACCGACCTCAAAAGTCATTCAACCCCTACTATTTCACTCTTAGAGGTGTAATATATTCTAAAAATTTTAATGGGACCACTAATGAGGTACCCTCTTTCCGTCAAAAAAGAATCAACAAAATCGGTTCACAAATGAGTTATCGCGTAACATACAAACAACGACGGGCAGAGTTATTCGCTTGTTTGGACAATTTTTAATGTAACGTGTGGTTAACTGTATTTAGGTTTAATCTATTTGTACATACATTTCTTGAATCTAAAAGTCGTTGAAAACCAAATACAAAGACACAACAACAAGCACATGGAAAAAATCGTGAGCTCCGCTGGTTCGTTACGTGGCATAGCGTCTGACACGGTTTGCCAGAAGACGTCGGTTCGAATCCGGCCGGATCGAAGGAATTTTTTATTAAGTGTTCGGATCTCTGTGTTAATAATTATAATAATAATAATAATAAAATAAAACCAGACTTATAATAAATAACATACACTACATTTACGGCGTTAAATGATGTTACATAATTGATATAACAGGAGTAGGATAGGATAGATATAGGGTAGGATGTTTAGATCGTAGGCTACTGGGCACATTCCCAGTGGGGTTGGATATGACCATCACGTCCGCTAACCCTATTGTATCCATGAGAATTTCCTCCTCCCCTTGAAATTTTTTATTAAACTAACAACCTAAACGGCATGATTGCTTTCTATCCTTTAAAGTCATTTGATTGTTTAAAAAAAGTACTTAACAACCTTGTTTCATTTTAAAGCAATACAATAAAGGCTTAACAAGGCATAAACTGGTAAATTTTAACTGGAGACGTCATAAAAAGTAACGATTAAAAACAAACCTAGCAACGAAGAAAACTGAAAGATAAGAAAAGCAGAAAAGTTTAAAACAAAGATACGACCATTCGTTTGTACAAGCTATACCTTCCTGTATACTACGGTTAATATAAGATGATCTTACAATTAAAAATAACAACTTTTTGACAGTCAGCGACAACTTGTTTTGTTCCCGAGATGTCAAGTCTAGTGATGATGGATGACATGTTATGAATTTTACACAGAAAATGCAACTGTGAATCCATACTTAACTAGAATATACAAATAACACTTGGTTTCATTGACGCTATAAAACGTCTATGGCGGTCAAAAGCTTAAAAAGGTTCCGTTAAATTAACCAAGTAAAAACAGCCCGTCTAGGTAATACACGCCAAACCAGTATACAATCTGATACCGAGAGATACAAAACCCTGTGTCGCGAGTGTCATGGACACACACAAATTACACTCAAAGATTACACTCGAGAAAAAGAAAAGTAGGCCATACAGTTATTTCTCCCGGCCCGGGATTCGAACCCGGGAGCTCGGCGTGGCAGTCCAGCATTGTAACCGTTCGGCCACGAAAGCATTTTAATAAATTGTTTATCTACGTGTATTAATTGTGAGATTCTTTTGTTTTATATAATATCAAGTAACGGGACGAACAAGTCGTTCGGCTGATGGTAACTTACACGCCTGTCCATAACAGTTGCAGTGCCATATCGCAAAGATCTGAGGGGCACTGCCATTGCGCCCGTCACCCTGAGACATAAATTAACAAGTCCCATGTGCATATAATTTCTCAGATTACTGGCTGGCGGCAGAAATAGTTAAGGTGACAATACTACCCTGGACGAACTCTTTCCCAATACTGCTACTAAAAATAAATAGAGGTATAAGCACTCTATGTGTACTACTCGTTCTTTGTATATCATTTACGCATCAAGAATTTAATTTCAATGTACATTGGCTATTGTACTAACAAAAGAAATTCACAGTATGCCAGACAAGTTTCCATATTCTGCCAAAAGTAATAAACGGAATAACAAAAAGAAACTGCACCCAAAGTAGTTATAACGCAATAACTGAACAACGGCATAACGTCAAAAATAACGATACTGACTTTTGTAGTCGCACAATGTTACGTTAGTTTTCTGAAAGTTGCATTTAATACATAGGACATGTTATATGCAATCATCTTATATAGGCTTATTTAACTTTGTAAAATACTAACAACCTCGCAGGGATATATTGCAAACATCACGTAATAGCTTTTGTTTCATAATTTATAATGATGCATCAGATTTAAAAAAAAACTGTTTATTTCGAAAAATTACTGAAGCTAAAATTTTTATGTTCTAAAATTATGCACCTTAGTAACTTCCAACCGCAGCGACATCTTAACATTTTTACTTATTTCAAAATCTAGTATATTTATTTACACAGCTCTTATACAATATTACTCTCTAGCCAAGTGTCGTCTAATCAATCTGGTACAGATCCTTTTATTTGTTGGTTCTAATATTTGTAGTAACTTCTTTGGTACCCTGTTTAGCACATCTGGAAATACAAATGACCATATTCTCCTATCTTATACATTGTTATAATTTGGAAGTTATATATAATATATATAAACAGAAAAAAAATATGTGAAATACCATCACGAGTAATATTTTGGGTGTGGCTAACATTGTTGCACTCCAAAACAGCACAATAAGGCATTTTTTAGGATTTTAGACAATTTGCACGAAAGAATGACGCAACCATACCACACAAAGCGAAAATGGCGTATTGAGCTCAGATAGGTCTTTCGAGACCTATAGTTGGCACGCGTCAGACGCTAACTTACCACTCCTATTGTACTTATTGTTCTGTGTGACAAATAATACATTAGAATGAAATAGGAAACAATGCAGTTGTTATTTTCTGTTAAAGCCGAATAGCTCCGAAGCTTGGCCGCTAGAAAACAATTCTGTATAATATAGCTATGTAATGCAGGTGGTACATCCGCGTGCTTCTCTGACGGAGTAATGGCAGGAAATCAGTTTTCCTCCTGGGTGAAGTCAACACTGAGCTACAACCTTTTTGCACACACGCCTTTTTTTGTTGTTCCTTCGTATTTATTTTCTTTCCTTTGTTAGTTTTCAGCGTGTGTATTTGTAACATGGAAAAAATAGAGATAAAACAAAGGGATGTCCAGGAAACGAGCAGCGTCTACCTGTGTAATGGATTGTAGCTTTAGACTATGCTACTATCGCGCGTCGACACGCGTTGGAACGTCCAAAGAATCAATTTGTGAAACGACTTCAATGACTTTTTTTGTTGGAAAGAGGGTATCTCCGTAGTGGTCCCGTTTAATTTTGAAGAAAATATTCCACCTCTAAGGGCGACTGTTCACGATGAACATTTATTTTTATAAATAGCGCCTAAATTTTATAAGGAGCAATTATTTTAATGGTTGGTTTTGCTATGCTCCAATTAAAGGCGTTTTTCTCTCGGTATGCTTAAACCAGTGAGCATCGACTTTTTATTATAACATGTGTTAAGTCCCGTATAGTGACAAATTAGGAGATGAATCCGGTTTTACGCACTTTTCGGTAACCGATTTCAATAAAACTTGGCAAATAGATGTAATTCAACAAACATTTGAGGTAGGTTTTTTTTAGTACTCTGTACTGAGATTATTAGTACAAAAAAGTGTATTATTTTTTTATGTTCATAATATATACACCCGTGGCCTCAATCTCACCTGTTGTTAAGTTAAAAATGCCTCTTCACTCTAGCCTTGAATAGTCCCAAATTGTACGTTTCGGGAAACACAGAGTATTCCGTTCCTTTGCCGCACGCATCAGATAGAAGGAAGCAAAGCGCTTAGTGCGAATAGGTGGTATATCAACGACATAAGAATGGAGTGTTCCGGACCTTCTAGTCGACCGAATGAGGAACGGTGAGGGGTGGAACTAAATTGAAACTTTCCGAAATGTATCCGACAGAAACTGACAAGCAGGCTACTTTTCTGCGGTGGTCGAGTTTTTGTTCTTCGACTCCATAAGAGAATTGTTGTTAATAAGTCCCTTTTCGCTCCACCGCGTCCAAGGCAGCTAACTGGTAATGGGCAGAGCCGTCCCAAAGGTGGCAGCTGTACTCCATACATGACCGAACTTGTGCTTTATACAGATTTGAGAAAAAAACACATAACATTTTTCATATACAAGATAATGTAACGAGCACTTACATAACGCAAGCTAAGCGAGAAAACTTGTAGTAAAAGGAGAACGAGTAAAGGCTTTTTTTTATACGAAGGGCTTAACCCTCCGAATCAAGACTACGGGTCAGATATGGCCCGGTCTCGAGCGACCCCGGTTTATGGCAGTCGAAAGGTTACGCATGATAGGATTCGATAGTGATGTGAAAATGTTGACACGTATCTTTTTGCATTTCGTTATAAAAAAATCTGAACTTAATTTTATGAATTTCTTGTTACATAAAAGGGTAAAATGTATCGAGTCCTTAGGTTTTCGCGATTGTTACACTCTGGATTTAAATCGCGTATATTTGTTTTTTACGAACAAACCAACGTTTAGGGCCCTTTACAGGTCCCAAGGTCACGGTTGACTGACCGTTGGTTTGTTTGAAAAAAAAAAATATACGCGATTTAAATCCGGAAAAATGGTTTCATTTCTTATGTGTAACAATTGCGAAAACCTAAGAACGCGACAATTGCTTTAGTGACTTTGGGACCGGAGCATCGTACGTGATGTTTTCTAATATTTATTTATTTCAATTTGGTACATTATGAAAATCCGGAATATATTACAGTAATATGATAAGCTTTATCTGCAGCCAAGTCTATATTATGTAGACTACCGAAATCCTCAGCTACTGACGTCAGAGTTACCGTGCTTGGGCTTATTGAATTGGTTTTCTTGATTAGTATTTGACTTACAGATAGTGATTTTATTAACTTTAGAGAGTGCGCTGTTTTGTATCGGTTTTTTGTAAATTAGGTTCCATTTTTCACCTAGACCTTTTCTAAGGACATCCCAATCTTATCGAGTTATGTACCTCGTTCCACGTTTTCAACACATTCGATCAATAAATTTATGTATGTAAAATGTATTAAAACGTTATGAACGATTTTAGTAGTAAGAAAAAATGGCCACCGGTATTGCCAACGAAAACAAATATCGATGTTGCCACATTAATACATACAAAATATTTTAATAATATATTTTCTTATTGAATAAATGTTTTACTGAATTAATTGAATTGCGGTTAAAAGTTATTTACTCTCCACCATTGAGCACATGGTCTCTCTAAGCGAAAGACATCTGGGTAGTACTGCCTGGGCAATACTGCCATGTATATTGCTAAAACGGATGTGTTAGACTGAAATTTCAAACCTACTTTCTTCTTCAATAATAAAATTACGATATTGGAATTGTAATATTTTTGGAACACTGACAAATTTTTTTTTTAATTTTTTTTTTAAACGTAATACACAACAATTTTTCTAGTCGCATTAAAAAGCAACGTTCAAAATAAAACTGATATATTATATTTTTTCATGTCAAATAAAATTAGATTGGTGTTTCAAAAATTTTATAAATCAAAGTCCTTTTTAATATGGTGTTATTATGGACACACACCCGCACTAGGGACACCATATATCACGGGTGCCATAGACATACACATAGACAACCACATATTGCACCCAAACTCACAACAGACATAATTGTAGGCCATACAAATATTTCTCCCGGCCCGGGAATCGAACCTCTGCGTGGCAGTTCAGCATGATAACCGTTCGGCGTCAAAGGCTGTTAAAGATAGAATAAACACAAAGAAACATTCCTTCTATCCGGCTGGACTCGAACAATCACCTGTTTAGCAGACCGGGGCTAACTATTCCCCCAACTAAGCTACTACGGAACAAATCAACAGACCTCACGAATTTTTTTAAGTTTTATTTTAGTTTCCCAAAAATTACTTTTTTTCATTTCGTCTTTTTATACAATTGAATGAGCGATTTGTCCTGCTTTGCGATCTTTACAACATTTTTTTTTTTTATTCTTTGAAGACATTATATTAATGCAAGAACCCTGTAAACATTCATTGGTTCCTTTAACGAAGATTCATTATAAACAAAGTTTGTTCCAATTTCAAACACTAAATACTTAAAGTTAATGGCATTGAGTACAAACGATCTAAAAGACAAAATGTAGGGTTGTGCTTCGTCAGAATTTTTACAAATTATTTAGTGTAAAAATGACACCACGGGCTGTCCAACTTTATGTCAAAATTGTAGAATATAAAGTATTTTCTTATTTGAAAATAACGCGAGTCTGGAGTCAAATTCAATAAATCGAGCCATCTTGCGTTTTTATTTTTCAAGTGCTAGAACAAAAAAATATTATTATCATTGAAGAAAGATTTTTCCCGGTTTCGCAAATTCAAATTTTTAACAGTACCTTTTGAAAATGACGTTTAATACACCCGTCCAAAACTTGAATTAGTTATTGAGCAATCAAACGTTATTAAGCTAAAGGCATTTAATACTGACATTGCTCGAATTATGTGTCCGGGAGTATATTAAGTAATGACTTCTACATATCGGCCATATTATGTGAATAAACACCAAACTACAAATTCTAAAGTTTTTAAGCGCTACTAGCATTTTTAATCAGTGCCACGAAATCAGTAACAAATACTTTGTTAATAAAAATATTAGTTACTTTTGTAAATAAATCGGTTAAATTATAAACAAAGCGTCCCATCCCTATTCCCGATTCACAATAATAGCCCGCGATTATTTTACGAGAGCCTTTTATTCAAATTCACCAGTTCCGTATCCAATAAGCCATAGGCCTCGGAATAGGGTAGCCAATTGGACGATATTTCTTGGACCCCACATGCGAAGAGTGGGTCGGAATTTATGCGTCTGTTAATACGTGCGAGATTCCTAATTTGAACACCTGATTCCTTTTTTTTTCTATTGTTTTTTTTTGGCGGCAACGAGCAGATGAACCATTATTTTTAAATCTTAAGAAGGCTAAAGGTTCTGACCAGTATTAAGTCACGTTAGTCAATCTGTCAATGGCGATCAGAATGACATTGACATTTTTATATAATTAAGTGTTTTATTGAATGTCAGGATGTGTTCGCCACCATGACATTCAATTATTTTTGAAATTGCTTCACTAGTTTGTCGTAATCATTAATACATAGAACGAACACTTAGAAAAAAATGCTTCGAACCGACGTCTTCTAGCAAACCGTGCCAGACGCTATGCCAACTAAGCCACGAAACGAACCAGCGGACCTCACGTATTTTTCTATGTGCTTGTTGTCTATTTTTATTTTTATTTATTTATTTATTTATTTAAAGAAACATACAGCTTACATATTACATAAATGTGTTACCTATTAAATATTAAATTTAGCCAAATTTTGTTTCCAATGATAGATAATTCACAAAGTAAAGGCCGAAAGCACTTAATCTACTACACAATGACAAAATTCTGTAAACAATGGCCTAACCAAATGACAAAGCTCTAAACAAGTTTTAAAAAAATAGAGACAATTATTGCAGAAAAGAAATAATTACTTAATTTATTAACTAAAATCTACTTTTTTAACATTTGACGAAAACAATTTAGTTTACAGGTAAATATATCGATGTGGTGGTAACGATCATTATTAGATTTACATGCTCTGATTAGAAACCTATTCCCATCTTTGTTGTTGTCGAATCTTTGTATCTGGAGTTTTACGACTTTTTAGCTGTAGCGCCATCTATGAGAAATCTATGAAAGAAATTCTTAAATAACTTTTTTTAACGCACCCTCTCATGGCACTAATTTATGCATATACAATAACCCTTCATTTTACCTAGCAGTACCTAGAGCTTCTTGTGAAATAGTACAGGGAAGTACTGTCACTTTATCTATTTCTGCCGACAAGCAGTAACGGGAGCATTACTGCGCTCCGGTTTTGAAGAGTAAAAAGTCCCATTGGATACAGGCAAATGGGACTTGTCAATTTGACTCAGTGTGTGTAGATGCGGAGGTCGCGGATTCGATTTCCGGTAAGATCAATTTGGGAAATTAACTAACTAACTCTGGTCCTCGTAGTACAGTGAATTTCCTAGTTTGATACCAGACAATTGGTGTGGTCGTGTAGTCTAGGTAGGTGTCACCATCGCTGGCTGAAATTTCTACAGCATACTAACATGGCTGTGTTCACGGTTGATTGGTAGGGGGAACCAAAAGAGGCATATAAATACGTCAGATTTCCCATGAAAGATATCCACTTTGCTTCACACAGTTTGACTATTTGTCAGCTTGAATAACAAAAAAGCAAATCGCAATCTCAAAAATAAAACGACAACATTCCAAAACTAAAATATATGGGAAATTAACAGAATTATTTAAAAAAATCGTACGAAATAAGATATAGAATATAAAGTTTTTCATATCCAATATATTTTTGTCATATTTACTACGAGCCAATTGGCATGGTCGGTGACGCGCGTTATTTTTTTTTAATATATTTTGTCAGTCTCCTAAAAATTACTTTTTATGTCACTTTAGTTTTGAATGCGCGATATGTACGAGTATCTTTTTTATAATATCAAATGACGAGACGAACAAGTCCTATGCCTGGTGGTGTGTTACATGCCTGTCCATAACAGTTGCAGTGCCACTCAGAGCTTTAAATCGCAAAGATCTAAGGGGCATTGCCACTGCGCCCGTCACCCTGCGACATAAGTTGACAAGTCCCATGTGCCTGTAATTTCACCAACACCCTTGCCCTTCAAAACCGGAATGCAATAATGCTCACACTGGTGGCAGTGTTTCCCTGGACGAATTCTTCCACGTGGAGCTCTACTGCCACTAAAATAGCCATATATTTAAAATAAATAATTAGTAAAATATAATTCAACCTATCTAACCCTAAAAAAGAAATCGTATCGAAAAAATCTCCATACATTACATGTACATTACGCTCGAAAAGATGATGTTATTATAAAATTTATGTTATAGAAAAGGTTCCGTATTACATTTTTACTACTACCGGTATATTTCGGGGTCGCATAATATTATAATATAATGTTATATCTTTAAAACTGTCATAAAAAGAATTTAGTGCATGAATAAAGTGCTAAGGGTTGCAAGAAATAAATTTGGGGCCTAACATTGTACGTCTAAAAGTAAGTCAGAGTGATGATAAAGAAAATTACGGAGGACCTAGATGTCCTAAATTTTTGTTGAATATCGCGATGTTGTTACTATATTCAATAAAAAATATTGCAATTAGTATAGCGACATAACATACGGTAGCTGTAAAGGTACCTGAGTAAGTAAGTTAAGGTAAGTTCTCACTGATGGCGCCACTACAAAAAAGTCGTTTAAAAAACCATATACAAAGATCGGCAACAAGCAAATTGAGAAATCCGTAGTCTGTTAGCTCGATTCGTCTCGTTGGCAGAGCGGTAGCCACGTTGAGGCAACAGGCGCTAATTCGAATCCAGTCGGGTCGAAGGGAGTTTCTTTGTGTTTCTTCGATTTTTTCGATCTATATTTAAGAATCTATCAGCTCGAATGAATTTTTTTCCCACACAGAAACGGTTCTTTTTGCTTGGGTCGAGCGAACAGGGATACAGGCTTTATTTTTTTTATCGCACAATATAGTACGTACGTTCTATTTCATTCAGTAGATATAAAAAAAATAGATACAAAAAAAAAATCATTGGTATGTGTAAGGTACCTATTGAATATAGTGGTTTTCGTTATTTGCATTATGCAACTTGCTGATGTTTTTGCTGACGCAAATTTTCAGCGATAGTACCGCTATCGCTACTAGATGGCGTAGTATATACATTTTGAAAAGTAATAACTTTATCAACTAAGTTGACTAAATAGTAACGTAATGGCTATTAGATAGCGCTGTACACAATTTTGGAAATTGAGGAACATGAATAGGTTAAAAATATAATAAAATACTTACATATTACGGTCAGCGAAGCATTCGCCCTGATGACCTTGTGCATTTGGGCCGGCCCAACCTGACATTGGTATTCAGCATCGTCTTCTAACGTCACGTTCACAATTCGAAGATTGTAAACGCCTTGACGACGTTCTCCGAACATCGTGTAGCGAGGATAGCCGGGTATTACGGAAGAGAAGCCTGGAAAAGAAAACGAGATGGTTAGACATAGTAAAAGAAAAATATGGAGGTATAAATATTTTAAACACGGAAGCAATCTCGATTGATGAAGCACGGAAATTGTCGCCAAGGAGGCACACTAAATTATCTGCAATACACCGCAACATAGAGAAATAGTTCCGTAACAATATGAAGTAACAGGTTATGCATTGTAGGTATAATTATTTATAATTAGTAATTAATAATAGTAGCGCTATTACGTCACTATATGTTAATACCATATCAGGTCTTTCTGATAGCAAGTATACTTAAGACTGTCTCAAAAACAATGTCTTTGAATACAATTTTGTAAACAGACAGGGCATTGGAAACCCATTTCTCAAGTCCAAAGTAACCGAATAAGTAGTTGGAGCCGATTATGCATCATCTCAACTGTGGCTTGAAATTTTAGAAGTGAGACTGGGCCAATGTCATTGACTTACAATTATATGGACGTCGGGTCCGCGGTAAAAAGTGTCCGAACTTATAGGGCGTTAAAATCGTATACAGAGCGTCATTCACGCTTTAGTCTTCATTTCTTCGACTGACAGCGAAGCAAGCAAAATTAGACAGTACTGCGATGACATTAAAATTTAAATTCAACGTTTTAGCTTTTTCATATTCCTTTACATGTCACTACGTTTAAATAGGTTGACTTGGGACATTTATTTCGTGGTTTTTGTATTAGACCCGTCGTCCATTTATTTGTAAGTCAATGGCCAATGTATGTATAATTGTGAAATCCATGTCCCATGCAATAAGTGTCATGTCGTCTGGGCATCTGCCTTCAGCTTGCTATAATAACCTCATACATCATACATACGATGTATGATCTCAGCATATGGTAAATAAATACATAATCAAATTCATCTGAATGAAAGGAGAAGCCGGATATTAATACAAAAGTTGGCAGAGGCGGCAAACCACGGAATTAACTCTACAGCAACTTTGAACGGGTTGGTCCTAACCGTAGTTGTTAACTGATATTATTATCGTCAAAATACTATCCTCATGATAGAATCCTATGCCTTAAGACAAGGTTATCAAATAGTTGCGACAAGTTTATCTCATCTCTGGCCAGTTCTGCAGAGTTAACACTTATAAGGAAGAATGAAGATAACCAGCACAATAAACTTTGCGTATAAATGATGCAAATACCAAAACTATAATTGTTATACCTATCCAGTGCGTAAAAGCGTAACTAAGAAATGCAAGCCTGTCTTTTGGCACTATTTTGTGAGAAGTCACAGCGAGTGGTCAAGAAATCTCAATTACGATAAATTATTCATTGTACAACCTTGCGTTAACGAAGTGAACACAGTGTGTTTTTTTATAACAGCAAGTGATGGGACGAATAAGTCGTACGTCTGATGGTAAGCTACACGCCTGTCCATAACAGTTACAGTGCTACTCAGAGCTTAAAATAGCAAAGATCTGAAGGGCACTACAATTGCGCCCATCATAAGTTGACAAGTCCCATGTTCCTGTAATTTCAGTGTTTTATTTCCATCCTTATATCACCCAGAGCCACATTTTGGAAATAAATTCCCCGGAGTTGTACATGCTATGCATTTAAGAATAAGGATACCGCGATAAAAACCCACCAGACATGCTCAGAAAATCGAAGTCTAGGTCAATAATTTTGCTTACTATTAATTGGCTGTAACTACAAAGAAAATATCGCTTACGGTGACAAATGGGGACATATACGTGATCTGATAGCGAAATATTTATAGCAGTAATGGGATTATTTGGCCTGAAGTACTTGTTCCGCCACCTCAAAGGTGACAATCCTGACCGCTCTATTTACGTAACTTGACACCACGACGAAATACACAATGTTGTTTTCACGGAAAACCGCGAATGTCGTATAATCATACAATACTCGAAACCTCTCAATGTAAGCGAGCACACTGATGTGGTTGATTATTTGATTAGTGATATAAAAGTGTTTATAAATACCAAAATCGCCAATGGCTTTACACTCTGATGAGCCACGTTTTATGATTTGTACCACACTGAAACTTGCGGCCTAAGACAGACGAACAAGACCGGTGTAAGATGATATCACTGTGGGTCTCAATGACGAATTACGGTGGTTACCGGTGCAGAGACTTTTCCAGATCAGCGACTACAAAGGGTCAAGTTACGACACAGAGATAACAAAGTTTATCATCATTTCGTGAGTCGACTAATTGATCCAGGCTTTGCATAAGTTTTCTGATTGTCCTTTGTTGGTTTGATCGCGGTGTCAGATCACGTAGACGATCCTACACGTGGCCGCTTACTCAACAAGTTACGTTCTACGCAATAGTTATCGGAAAATATTATGAAGAAACTTGGACATTTTGCGTTTTATGAATAATATCGTTTTGCTCGGCCACAATGGGATGAAGTGACCAACAATGCTAAAAAATGCCTATTGACTGTAGCCTTGAATAGCAGTAGTAAGTAGAGTATTCTATTTCTGTAGGCAAGAGTCATGCTTAACAGCTAACCTATAGTTGCTACACAGTGTAAATATAAACACAATGTCTACTTTGATAACGTGTATATATTGACTCACGACGTTCCACTAGTGAGCAATTTGCCCGGGCAGTGTCTCCCTGTAACGTTGTATATTACAACTGCAGTGTTCATAGTGTAGAAATAACAGTGTGTCATAATTTTTTTTTTATATTATTAACATGAATTAGAATTGTAGATTGAACAGAACGCAATACCAATATAGGTGATTTGATTCTGTTTAAAACAAGTCTGAGAGGAAAGAAGGCCTAATGAGCTCCAATCCGCATCTAGTTGCCTTTGGTAGCATACCTGTCGCCTGCATTGAAGGAATTTGTGAAGAATGCGAACTATGGTTTAATTAGAGAACTTAAAGATGCGCGGGTCTTAGAACAGCATGTCGAACAAAGCTCAAAATACTTGTAAACCGTAAGAACCCTAAACCTTCTACTTAATGGAGATCTGTGCCTAACAGTGAGATGGATATATAATACGTTGACAACGACTATGATGATGATCAGGACCAGATTTAAAGTTTAGGCAATCCTAGACCTAGCTTTTGTTTATACTTTATTTAACAAGCTCCCTGAAAATATGCACACCAAGGCCAGAGTCTAGCAAGCCTAGTAGTAAATCTAGTTGTACAAACTGGAACTTTTAATTCGACGACACGTTTGTAAAATTAGAGTAGCAATGCAATGGATAACTTATTGTTCAACACCACTCTACAAAGCACAAGGGTACATATCGACTAGCGAATGGACATCGAGTGCTATTGTTCCCGACATCATTAACGTTTGACCTGGTAGCTCCATGTGTTGTCCGACGTACTGGAATGCTTGTTCAACTGACGATATATCAATGTAATAATGATAAAGTAACCACATTACGCGAATTGTATTGTAATGGATCATATCTATATTGCACATCACAATTTAGATGATGATGTGCCAGAGAATTCCCTGAACTATGAGTATGTGTACTTGACCACGTGGCATCACGACGGCCGATACTTCTTTTATTTTAGGACTATATTGACCCTGAATAGAACGTTGCTACCTTGACTGCGCTGTTCCTGGCCGCGTAGAGATCTTCCCTAGCACGTGTATTAGGACACAAGGGGCACAACGGTAAGTGCTGTATTGGGGCACCACAGTCACATTGGATTAGACTAGCATTCCTGAAACCCCACTCATCGTGTCTCTGCAGCGTCCTACCTGAGTGCGAAGTCGATTTATGAATTTCCAAACGGCCCACAGCAGATCGCAACCTGGCGGTAGTTGCTCTTGTAAACCTCACTCGTAGCCTTTGTGTTTAAGGCGAGCTCGGGGAATTTGGTGGCCATACAAATATATGCTAGAGGGTATGCTAAAAGTGAGAGGAGTTGGCTTGAGACAGCCGATGATCCTGACCATTCTTTTATGGTACGCCGTACCCTGGGCACCAATCGGCGAGTAAGTAAGAAAGTACCAGATCAAAGGAAGCCACTCTAGTGCACTACCCAGGAAACCCAGTTAGAATTTATTGTAAGAATTCATAAACGTGCCTGCTTGCATATTGTTGCTAGACAATAGGAGACAATACAAAACAATGACCACTTGTTCATAACAAAGTACATAAACAAAGATTACTTTAAAGCCATCGTCATTCTATTGAAACACAATTGTTGTATTTGAAAACAGAACCAACATATCTTGACACTGCATTGTCATAGATGGACTAAACAGATAGGTTTCAAGACAACTTAGTGGTTTGTACACGACAATAAATTGTTTGGACAGCTTATAAAATGTAATAGAAATAATTCTTGTTATGATAACCCAGTAACATATTGTACTTTTGGTTTTGTTATAGATTTTATATAATTAAAAGCAATAAAATCAGGACAATTGAATGAAATCGTATTATAAGTTACTTACTTATATTTTTTTAATTACTTATAATGTCTATAATATAATTTAATTTTTATGTGAAATTACTTCACTAGTTTCTTAGAATTATTAATACAAAGATTCGATCCGGCCAGATTAGAATCGACGTCTTTTAGCAAACCGTGCCAGACGCTCTGCCAACTAAGCCACGGAACCTATCTTTGACATTCTATTCACACACAACTGAGATGATATACCATTAGCAGAATTCACGCCCAGGTTAATGGGCTATTTATAAGCTCAATCAAACGCTATATAGCTAGTATAAGGTAACAACAGAAACATCATACTGTTGGTCGAAGATTATGTAGGCTCCCATTCGTCATTAGAAATAATAAAATTAGTCTTCTAAATTCCATTCTCTACTTGTTGTATTCTTTAAACACAGCAAAACACTCTATGCTGCTAAGTGCAGTATGTTCGGTCATCGGCACGTACGTCACTTTATGGTTTGTTATTCCTGTAGTAAACGTATAAACTGCCGAACGGTTGCCACGCCGGACTGCCACGCACAGGTCCCAGGTTCGATTCCCGGGCATTTATTTATCTCGTGAATTTGGGTGTAATTTGTGGTTGTCTATGCGTGTGTCCATGGCAAGGCTTCCATAGTGCGGGGCTACGTTGAGTGCGTTATTATTATTATAGTGAGGTGCCAGGTGATTCTGAGAACCAGCAAATTGCTGAGACTTCTCTTGTCATCGAGATAGATTTAAGCATTGTTTTATCTTAAATATTGTTGTTGATTGCGGTTGAAGAATAATGTGTTTTTATATTATTTATTTATTTATAAAAAAAGATCAGCAAGTATCCTGTATTATAACTATTTGCGAACATTTACTAACTTCCCGCGTAACTCATCCGTGTCCACAAAAACAATTACTAGAATCAGTATTCGAACACCGTAACTAACCAGTGCATCGATTCAATATCGGTTACATTAAATTAATTAAAATGAATTGTTTTTGTGCACGATCTCTTGATTGAGAAATATTTAACGATTCGATTTCGTGTTTGTATCTACATATGTTATTAAACAATTTGAGTCTAAGTTTTGGGGAAATAACGACTTATCCGAAGAACAGCGTCCGATGTGATTATATATAGCGAAATGAGACTAATTACGTTACGAGAATAATTTCGTTATTCAAAGTAAGACCTATGTAAAGGTGTTTAAAAAATTTATATATCTTATTTCGGAAATATAAAATCTACAAAGGTCAATCTGACATCCATAGCGAAGAAGAACGAACAAAATGCACTAGGTCCGAAGAACAAGTAGTATATAAACTCGTACGCCCCAACCAAGTACAATGGCATATTACAAACGCCCAATGTGTTTTGTTTATTTTACCTATGGAATAAATTTACACTTGAAAACGTCACTTTTAAGCTACTGCTGGTTCACTACGCTAACTTGCCTGAGAAGTACAAGCAAGAAACTCTAGTGATAGCTCTTTTTACATAAACTTAAATGCTATGTAATCAAATTTTTGTTTAAAGAAATTTGATCCATGTGCATGGCCATGTCGTTTTTCCATACATCTTTATCTAACACGTAGTCCTCAATTTTGTAAATGACTTTTCTATTAAAATATCTTTAATGTAGTTTTTAAACTTAGGAAATGATAATCTTAATATATGCACGGGAATCGTATTGTAAAAACGTAAACAGTTTCCCATATAATCTCAGTACAGAGTACTAAAAAAACCGACCTCAAAAGTACGTGGAATTACGTCTATTTGCTAAGTTTTATTGAAATATCCCCTAGTTCGCCACTATACAGGACTTGACACTGGAGATAATAAAAATCGGTCGCACTACTCAAAGTATATTGAGAGAAAAACGCCTTGAATTAGAGAAATAGCAAAATCAACCATTAAAGTAATTGCTCCTAAATTAATGTTAGGCACTATTTATGAAATGAATCTTCATGCGTGAACAGCCACCCTTCGAGGTGGATGATTTTCTTCAAAATGAAATGGGACCACTATGGAAGTACCCCCTTTCCAACAAAAAAAGAATCATGAAAATCGGTTCACAAATACCGGAGTTATCGCGTAACATACATACAAAAAAAAAGAACATACAGACGAATTGAGAACCTCCTCCTTTTGTGAAGTCGGTTAGAAAGAGTTTACTTTGGTTAAACGAAATCGTGGTACCAAGAGTTTGGACTTAGCTCTGAGATTAATATTATGGATATTTTCTTTCTTATTGACATTATGTATATTTTTACGGGCATATAAAATATTTGGGTAAATGTATTGTGATGCCACAGTCGTGATACCAGCCTTCTTGAACTTTTCTCTGAGAGAAACCCGTGAACCTAAACGGTACACAGCAGGAATCGAACGAAACTTACCCAAAGCGAATCCATCCTTAGTCCACTGCACCTGTCCAGCTAAGTTGGACACTGCACATTCCATCACAGCTTCGGAGCCTTCCTGTACGCGCAGGCTGCGCGGAAGCACTCGGAAGTACTGTTGTTGGAAGCAGGATGCGTACGAGAGGACTGTAACAAAGAAAATACTTGTAAGAATACATGAAACCAAACGCTATATCTCTATTTCATAGGTAAGATAATTACACTTCGTCTTGTATTCATTCGTAAGGCAGATTCCCCTGAGAAGAATGAGCAAGAAACTCTAGGGGTGGCTCTTTGTAAGTAAACATTTGCAAATACTTATCATTATTTATTCCAAATATTATGAATTTCCGTCATCCAAGAGTTTTATTATTCGTAAGTAGCAAATTTTGAGCGTAAACAGATAACAAAACAAAATTTTCAATAATTTATACCCCAAAGGTCTGAGAATTACCTTATGCTACTTAAAAAACAAATAAACAACCTATTGACTAATAACTTTAATTTGAAATTTTGAAAATCAAGTGACAGGACGAACAAGTCAGGCGCACTGATGTTAAGCTACACGCCTGTCCACAACAGTTGCCAGTGCCACTCAGGACTTTAAATCGCAAAGATCTGAGGGGCACTGTCACTGTGCCCGTCACCCTGAGACATAAGTTGACAAGTCCCATGTGCCTGTAATTTCACCAGCACCCTTACCCTTCAAAACCGGAACACATATAACCAAAAATAGAGACGAAATGTTATTTAATTTGTCTGAAAACTATTCTGCCATATCATTACTGTGACAACTGCACTCCGATTGGCCAGCCCGAATTCGAAACAATTGACGGGTGATGTCAATTGTTTCACTTCAAATCGACCAGTTAACTTGAGCTTTGCTGTAATGGACGAAAATTGCAAAATTACATATTTAATATTTAATTATCGATTAAATTTGATTCCATTTTGAAATTAGACGTTTTGCTGTTTTTCCTGACAGCACCGAATGGACCAGAACGCCATTGATAGAGATATTATCATTATTACAATAAATACAGAATATTTCTGGAATATACGGAGACGTACACACATGTCAGTTGTTGGCGCTGTCTATATTTCAGTACAAACAAGAGTTGATATTTATAAGTGATGTATCACTGATGAATTACCAGGAATGTATCGCCCTTATTTCGTATCTGATTCTGGTTACATACTCGATGAGCTAGATAAACTGTGCGATAGATACATCCTTTTCTTGACGTCTGACCATAACACTTAAGGTTCATTTTCTATTAA
The DNA here is from genome assembly GCF_003589595.1 of Hyposmocoma kahamanoa. Lineage (NCBI taxonomy): Eukaryota > Metazoa > Arthropoda > Insecta > Lepidoptera > Cosmopterigidae > Hyposmocoma > Hyposmocoma kahamanoa. Next base: position 11,549,411 of record NW_020653993.1, read on the forward strand.
TTCACCTAATAAACAATAATAGCAAAGGAACCTAAAACAAAGCAGGTTTATATCTACAAAAATTTACGATTTCTTTTCTTCTTTGCAAAATGGCTGTAAAGGCGCCACACACACGGCGTAGAGAGCGTTCACCGCTGAAGGGCTTGTCGCGCCGCGTCGAGGACACTCTATTAGCCTCAGATGAGGGCGCTTTTGTCTCTTTTTTAGGGTTCCTTTAAACGTGCAGACTTACTTTTAACCTTTCAAATGGAATATTTAATGTTATATAAATTGCAGCTAAACAGCCGAGGACCGTCCTCAAATACACCAATCTCGGCAAGTGCTTTGTGTCTCTTGCTGTGATACAACCAAGGTCCCTGGGGCCACAGGCAAAAATACTCGCTAAGAAAGTTTCCTCATTAAAGTCAAAGAATAAGCAGAGTTGTCCGAAGTTGCCAGTCTCCGATGCCCTATAGTTAACGTGAGCATTATTTTTCTCCCTCAGAGCGGGTGAATTTATTATTGTTTTAAAAATAAAATACATGTTTATAATAGTTACGAAATGATTAATGATTCAATTTTTTTTTTAAAGAACTAAAAATGTTTTTTTTTTTTGTGATCAAAAATAAAAAAAGAACTAATCTTGTGTGGTCTGATGGGCTAGCTTTATATATTTTTAGGGATGAGAAAATTTTCTTTATTACGTGAGATCAGGATCCCAAGTGCAGCGATGCATCGCGAATTTGTTTCGATGTAGTCACGCACTTGCATCGATGCTTAAAATCGCGCACGTGTGTAAAGGTAGACGATTAGCGACTGCATCGCTGCTAAAAGTCCCCGTGTGTAACCGATCTTAGATATTAAATTTATTCCACGGCAGCCGCCGCCAACCGCACATCACCCCCAAAAACAATGTGCTTTGGCGCCATTATATTAAATTTATTTTCACGTGTGTCGTGTTTTGTCTTTTGGGGACAGCCGGACAGGAAGCTTGAAAGCGGAACTGTCCGATTCAAAGCGCTTTGCGCTATAGGTAACATGACCGTACGTCGGTCATGTTACCTATAGCGCAAAACTCTATGGCATTTTCTACTATTAACTAAAGGACTGAGGATGGTGGAACTACAGGTCATGTGACTTGTGAAAATTAAGTCTCATGGCGATGATCTTTGCGATTTAAAGCTGTGAGTGGCACTGAAACGGTTATGGGTAGGCGTGTCGCTTACCACCAGACGCAAGACTGTTCCTTCTCGTCATTTTCATAAAAAAATATTCGTGATATTAATGTCTTCAAACCAAAACCAAGCTATAGCACAGAAACATTTTTATTAAAAAAATGGTACTTAAAAGTTTGCTTACGGTTTCACTGTATACGTTACTTCCTGAACCATGGACCGGTCTAACTCAAAAGAACTGTTAATCGCGACACAAGATGGCGTAGTTGGGTATTTAATACCTGTTGGTGCACCAGATGTCGTGACAAGTGCTGTTTGTGCAACTAATTTGTTTTAGACCACTTGTTTTAGTTTAAAACATCTTCGTGGCGGTCCATAATGATAACCCTTCGATCACAGATTAATAATAATAGGTTAAGACAAATTACTTCTAAAAAAAATGTTTATTTGCTACCACGGTTACATCACGTCGGTTCTGAGTTATGGATTAATCAAATGGGGTAATGGAACTTATGTTGAACGAGCATATTTTACAACTCAAAAATGTGCGGCATTGGTCCACGGGAATCTTGCAAGCTGCTGTTCGAGAATTTAAATATTTTGACTTTACCTTCAATGTTATTTATGAAGTTTGTAAATTTGTCAAACAACATCTAAAATTATTTTAAAAATCATTAGAAATGAAGCCACGCGCAAAAAGAAACCCAGACAGATTTGTCGTTGAAAATGTACCTAAAACTACACTTTACTTAGAAAGTTCATATTACATGTGCATGAAAATTTATAATAGATTACTAATTTATTGAAATAAAAATACTGACATATAAAAAGATGACAGCAGAACTGTATATACTTAGTTAAAAAAAGGATATTATACTGTAAATGAATACTTAGAAAATTAAATTTTGCTTGCTTTTGTATAATGGCTGAATAGATGAACTCAAATGTAATAATTACAATCCTGTAATAGCCTATGTAATTCAAATAAACCTCATTTCAATTCATTACTCCACCTTAGAAAAGCGCTACATGACTTTTCAACAGCTGAGATTATATTATAAGAACCATCACGACCAAATAAGCCTTCAAATAAGAAAAACCGCTTTGAGATCCATATGATTGAGAGCTACGATGCCACAGACGGACAAACTCACTATATACAGACAAAGGCTTCAACTTGTAACGCCTCACTTTTTGCGTTGAGGGTAATAAAATCGATGACATTATCGTAGAATTGTGTACAATAACAATTAGCCTGATGTATCTCACAGCTGAGGAAAGGCTTCCCTCTGATTACTCCACGCATCACGATCCTGAACTAAATGAACCCAAGCTTTGTCGTAGGCGTCTACTTCGTTACGCCATCGCTTCCTCGGTCTGCCGTGGCGCCTTACGGTTTTACCGTGGTTACCTTGGCACATTGGTCGTCAGACATGCGGCAAACATGACCGGCTGAACTTCATTTCTGCTTCGCAGCTTTTTAGGCTCCATCAGCAATCTGTATTTGGGAGCGCAGTGTCGTGTTCCGAATAGGTCGAATTCGGTCGGTCCGTTTCACACCAAGTATGCTCTCCATTGCTCATTAACGGATCCTGAGTTTGGACTTTTGGATCTTCGTTAGTGACCAAGTCTGTGTCCCATAAGGCAGTATGGAAAGGACGTGTCCATCAGCTTCTTTTTGAGAGACATTGGGAGAATAGCCTCATAAGATATTTCATCGACAACAGCTCCTCCAGGCATTTTTAATGCGTCTACAAATTTCTTACTTTTACCTGCATTGAAAGAAGACTATTGTGTATAGAAACGAAAATTATCTTTCTAAGGTGCACATTCCAACATATTTATTTAAGCAAACGGAATAGCAATAAGATTGCTACCACCATACACCAAGTTAAAAATAAACACGTTCTTCGTTTATGGAATATTTGCCCCGACTCCCACTTGACCGGTTTTTAGCGGGAGAAGTGTGCAGCGTATGGAGACATCTTTCTTTTTATGTCGCCAGGGAATGTGGTAAATTGATCTTAATAAATTGTGCAAAATGTTTTGATTTATGAGATGGGCTTTTTTATTTTTATGTATATCCAGACGATCTCAGTGGAGCGTGTAAAAGGGTCCTGGGTTGTGTGTCCCTGAGAACTAACTTTTCTCAACTGGCTTCTTTAGTAGCTAGCTCCTTGTGAAAAAGTTAATTTAAAGAAGTAAGGCGAGCATTACTCCGTTCCGGTTATGAAGGACATGGAGCTTGTAAACGCCCTTTAGATCTCTGCGACTTAAACCATTGCAATTATGCGCATGACTAGTTCGTCCCATCACTTAAATAAATAAAGCTTACAGTCATAGCCCTACACCAGGTAAGCCATGTATTGCTTGCGCCATGGACACACACATAAACAATCACAAATTACGCCCAACCTCACCGAGAGCAATAAATGTAGGCCACATGAATACCCAGACGCGCACCCGTTCCGGCGCAGACGTACGGGGAGAAGGCGAAGGCAGTTCACTGCTCGCCTGATTCCCTAGTGAGACCAGCGGGCTCTGGACAGGGACTCCGGAGTCTGCATTGCACGGCCTCGCTCGTCTGGGGGCGGGTCGGAGGACAACCGACTCGCCCCTCCGTTGGCGCGGGAGCCCTGGCGTAAGCTAGGGCGGCGGGGCGGCGTCGTGGTGAATGTTCACTGATCCCACGGCGCCGACTCAACCGGCGAGAGAGAAACCCGGGGGGGTTTTAGTGGGGTAGTCCCTCCAGTCTGGAGGGAGAGTCCCGACATAACTCCTGAGTCTCCCTGGGCTCAGGGGTATCCATAAAGATTTCCCCCCGTCAAAAAAAAAAAAAAGGCCACATGAATACTACTACTTGATATCTAACAAAAAATTCTACCCAACTTGAAAGTAAACCTGTTTTTCATAACGTGGTATGAAATAGGATTTTGGCAATCCAGACTTGGCGAATGTATTTCGAAATGCTAGTGTTGTAACCAGGCTTTTTGTATTGATGTTGATTCAAGTTACACACTATTTGCGTAGTGAGGGATTATGCTCGTATAGGGTAGGTCCTCAGGTGCTCAATTTACAGGCAATTCCCTAGTTTAAACCAATTTATTTAGTGTGTTATTGTTTTATTTGTCAAGCGTTATTCTTCTTATTCCTATTCTTCTTTTTCCTCTCCTTATCCCGTGCTAGGTAGGGTCGGCACAACATTTTTATTCCACTCTCCCTTATCAGTCGTCACTTCCATACTCACGCCTTTCTTATTCACGTCATCCTTCACACAATCCATATATCTTTTGTTAGCGTTGTAACAAATTTAAAATGTCCAGTCTTCATGTTCTGAATTTATCTTCGACTGCCGTTCTATAACATTATTTATGGTTAAGTTAAGTAATTTATATACTAAATTACCTTAATACAGTGTGCTTAGTTTTTTAGCACCTACATTTTTAGCACCAGTAGCGATCCTCGTGAATGAGTTCGTCCAGGAAAGTACTGCCACCTATTTCTGCCGCCAAGTAGTAATGAGAGCATTACTGCGTTCCGGTTTGGAAGGGTGAGGATGTTGGAGAAATTACAGGCACATGGGACTTGTCACCACCTTATCTGTCAGGGCGCAGTTTTTTATAAAAAAAATAAGTGCGCATTAGATCCGTCCTCCGTCCTCCGTCTCATCTAATGGAAAGTGACGATGAGGTCGACAATGTACCATGCATACGTAAATAATGCTTATTCACTCTCGCCTTGAAAAGGTCCAAGTTACAGCGTTCGGGGAACAAGTTCGCAGGCAGGGAATTCCACTCACACAATTCCACAGCATTACTAAACTTAAAGCTCTAAGTAGAACTGCAACAGTTATGGACAGGCGCACACGCGCGACTTGTTTCCTAAGCACTTGGTGTCCTAAAAAAAAATAAAATAGAACATGAATATGTAATGAAAAAGGAAACAAAACAAAAAGGCGCGCACACGCGTGTGTGTGTGCCTAATATGCGGTGAAGTTCCGTTCTGTTTAATGATAAAGGGGACGAATTTATGATATTTGCAAACCTTAAATCCACTTCCTTTAAGCCCGGATTATAAGCAGCAAGTGACACTCAAAACGGGATCAAAATCTCTTCATAAAATATTATAATTATAAAGCGGCTAGATCACTATTATAACTGTAATTTTCAAACGAATGTACACCGTATGAAAAAGGCACTAGGGTTTACTAAAACAAAATGGGTGCGTTAGTGATGGGATGAAAACTTGTTTATAGGAATCTGGAGTTGTTACATAACAGATTATGGCTGTTACTTGAGCGTTTTCTCGTTTCTGAGAATATTGATGTAACATTAACCATAATTATATGTTTTTTTTAATAATCCGTATGTTTTTCGGAGTTTCTCTCAAACATAAAATTCGAAATGAGGTTATCCGACAGAGAACAAAAGTCGTTGACATTCCATTCACCATTCCATGTACTAAAAAAACGCTAATCAGAGAATGTATTTAATATGGTACACTACACTAAAATGCGTTTCAATTTGCAGCAAAAACAAGTGACAGATTATATAGCTAAACCTGCGGCAGACTATACTGTACCTGAAGCCATTTTCTATATTTATAACAGCAATAAACAATTAAACAAACCACAATGACTGGTGCCGAATCCAAATTAGACTGTTGCCATTATTTGTGGTATTAAGTATAACGTTAATAGTATCAAATCTTTTAATCCTACCATTAAGGTTACGAGTAGCAAACACTATAACTCTGTTTCAGCGGAAGACTTTAGTGCTGAAATCGGTTAGGCTAAACTCACACTAGCGCAGGAAGCGTCGCAACGCGTCATGTTTTTCGCCTATAGTATATTCATCTCTATTTTCGCAATATTAAGTTACAAATTTGTGTTATGCAAATATATAAAACATAAAGCAGTCTTCTATTTGGTTCTGTCAAATAAAGCAATTTAGATTATAAATCACTGAACTTGAACTAAAACCCAACAACTGCCAATATAACAACAATAAAATCTAATATCGTATAACTGGTTTTTGTACCAGTATTAACGAAATGGTCACAGCACTAGGCGATAGTTACAAACGGGTCTGGGATAAGCGCTTATTACATTTGAATGTAGAACGTTAAGCTGGTTTGGTCGTAGACAACGTATTAGAAATTGTTTCTAACGACTAGTTTAAGTTGAACTGTGACTATTGATTACGATGAGACCAATTCCTATTGGTATATGATGTATCGTCGGCTGGTGTTACCTTTTCGGACGTCCGCAGAGAGTCTTGAGTATGGATTCGGATACAAAAGTTCCTTCGTAGCTTTTACTTCAGAAGACATAGGACACATGACAAAAATAGTAGCTTCAAAAGAATAAATAAACACTTTCGTAGATTTCTCACAGATAGCACTATGGCAAAAAGCCGTTAAAATGAAAAACAACGATCTGTAACAAATGCATAGAGAAATTCGCATAGAAAAATAAGAAAAAATCGTTCGATCTGACAGAACTTGATCCTGCAGCAGCATCAGCAGGTCGATGAAACTCTTCTATATGTCTGACAAAGTTTGTAAAGGGGTTTATTAATAAGCGACACCTTGTGAGAGATGCATGAAGAGTGAAGAGTGGATTGTTTTTTTTTTTATACTTAATATACATAACAAAATTTTGAATTTTAGCGACTGCTATGTAACCAAAGGTACAATTTAATTATCATATCGACACTGGAAAGGCAAAATGAGATAAGCGACACTTTTGCTCATCTTGAGTTACATATACCGTTGAAATCAGAAAATCAGCAGATACCAACGGAACATATAACTCAATATGCCACCATATCCCACTTTGCCTTTCAAGCGTGGAACATAAAAAAATGTTGGTGGAAATTCGTAAATGGCATTGGATTACTCATATTTAGGTACTTGGGTTATTCTATAACTTGTATTGTTTGTCCGTGAATTTTCCTACAAACAAAAAAAAATTGAAAAACTAAAGCTAATATTCTCTAGACACACTGTTCAGAGGTTATCGGAAAGAAGTCACAGTAAGGGAATGTGATTATTGGTTAGTTGCGGATACACTTACTCTATATTTGCGGTTTTGAACCGTTTTTATTTATACGGTTACGGTGTTTTTAGATATCGATCGACTACGTAAGATGTTAGTTATTCTACTCCTATCATTCATAATCAACTATGACAAAGTGGTTGACAATGTCCGCACTAGTGGTACCACCAACCACTGGTATGATTTTACTGGCTAGCTATTCTAGTAAAGCAGTAATGCTGGTGAAATTACAGGCACATGGGACTTGTCACCTTATGTCTCAGGGTCAGTGGCAGTGACCCTAAGATTTTTTCACATCTAATGGAAAGTGACGATGAGGTCGACGATGTAGCATGCACACCTAAATAATGCCTATTCACTCTCATCTTGAAAAGGTCCAAGGAATTCCACTCCTTAGCCGCTCGCCATATAAATGTAGAAGCGAAACGTTTCGTATGAGTCCTAGGAAGAGACCGTAAGATCTTTGCGATTTAAAGCTCTGAGTGGCACTGCGACTGTTATGAATAGACGTGTCGCTTACCACCAGGCGCACGACTTTTGCGTCCCGTCACTTGGTAGGTAGGTGTTATAAAAAAATATTTCTGTCCAAATCGAGCGCATTTCTTTTTTTTTAAGAAACCATCGTTTCGATTTCGGGCTATTATTGGGTCCCATGGCCACGGCTGACCGAAGCCAGAAAAAAAAGAAATTCACGTGATTTAGACAACATTATCTTCTACACTAGTCAGTTGTGGTACCGTACACACTAAGCGACCTTTTGTTACATTCTGAGTTCAGTACAATAATGCATTTCCACAGCACAGCAGTGCTGCGGCTACCCTGGCGGTGCAGTGCGTCTACCATGTTTGCCGTGAATATAGTAGATGATTTTTTCGCCATAATACGAAAGGGACAATGATCTTTTCTTACGAGTGAGCGAGTCGGCCAATATTATTGTAAGGATAGTATGCGATACGTGCTACTTTGTAAGCTAACATGAAGCGAATACTCCATTTTAAATCATAAAAAATTTAATTATAATTATACTATTATTTGTAATGTAAATGCATTTTAATTTAATTATTAATTATTTACCTCATTATTAAAAAATAAAATTCAATTTAATTGTTATGTTAAATTTATTACCTAAATAAAGAAACATTTTATTTTTATTTTATTTAAGATTTAGAAAACACTGTATATGGTTTACTTTGCACTGGCAGAGACGATGATATCATGACCTAAGCCGTCTTCTTAGAGGAGACCAAAGTCCAGCAACAAATCAAACAAAAAATTTAGCTAAAGATCACCATACCATAGCTATAGTATAAAACGAAGAAAAGAAAGACGAAGTTAAAAACAAAGTTAGAAAATACCGACAGGAAGAACAGTTTGCCGTATTTAGTTAACGGTGAAGTTTATAAGTCAATTACCTCGACGTTTCGAAGATATTGATTACAAGTTAGTAGATTATTAGTTCAAAATTAAAATAGATAGATAGATATACCTACACTGGTAACCTATCACAAAGTCGAAAATTTTTTTGTTCGAATTTTCATTACACCGAAAGCCGAATTATGACGAAACAGTTGTTCTTTCAGGATATTTTGAATGTTTATCGCAAAAACACGATTAGGTTCGGTTCGGTTAGGTTAGGTTAAGTTAAATTGCAGCCACTGAACTTCACAGTTGAGTGGATGCTGTCCTGGCCCCCCATGGCCCCTGGGTAGCGGACTCGGGGGAGTTCGCTGCCCAGCATAAAGGGGCCCGGGATGGAAGGCTCGTCTGGTGTTCGGCGAGCCTCACATTTGGAGTCGGGGGACCGATGTGTCTCCCTTCTCGGGGAGGGGCTGCGCAGGGCGCGGCAAGCCGCTGGTGGGGGTGCGGACGAGTGCAACAGCGTTCCCCTTACCTACAGCGGAGAGGAGGAACATTCCGGGGGTTTAGTGCGGTCGCGCTGGTCCCCTTCAGGGTTCAGCCCAGTCCCACATAACCCCGGCTCTGCCCCCGCGGGGCCGGGGTATCTGTAAGCAGATTCCCCCGGATTAACAAAAAAAAAAAGATTTAAAAGAAAAAAAAACATTTACCTCTCAAAATTACTCTCGCTTATAAACATGATAATTTCAAGCGGAGAAACATCAAAATATCTCGTCCAAAACCTTTATAGAACCAGTGCATAACAGTGATAACAGTTTAAGACAAAATTTACCAAATTTCACAGGTAAACCTAGATTTGCAAAGTCAAATTCACCTCAGGTTAACGCCGAAGTATTTCGAACTAATTTAAAGCAGTATTGTCTTAATTAAAACTCCGTTTGAAATCACACGTTGAATCCGAACTTCGTGGTGCTGTAAGTTTGACAAGGTTAAATTGAACATCTGAGACCGTGTAATCTGATTTAAAATCTTTACCTTACTTGGGATAGTATTATTACATACAAATACTATTTCCACGGGTGTAGGAATAAGCAACTAAGGAGCAGCACTTATCACGTATCACCGAGATCTTATTGAACTACGTCAGCACGTTTACGTATCAAGTATGCTGACGATACGTTAAATAAAACACAGATTTAGTACGATCGGTGCTGGCGTAAGCTTTCGAATGGGGTCCGACCCTAAGGCAAATTAGATCGGCCGTAGTAGTAGAAAAAACTAATGAGCGTCATTTATACTTCCACCACTACCACCGCTCTGTGCTTTTTAAAGTCAAAATCATTATTTGCTGGAGTACATATAACAAGATCGTAATGTATTAAAAGTTCAATATTCGACCTATACAGGTTTGCAAATTTTGTTATGTTATAATACAATGTCTCGAATTCTTCTTCATGTCATAAATTCTAAGTATTCTCAGAAACGGTGGTCTATTAGTCAAACCGACATGGCGTTTTTAAAATCGTGACCCCTTAACTGTTTAAAATGGTTCGGTAGATGATTGCATACTTTGATATTAAATGAGTTTTTAACCGACTTCAAAAAAAGGAGGAGATTCTCATTTCAACTCTATGTTTTTTTTTGTATGTATGGTACGCGATAACTCCGGTATTTGTGTACCGATTTTAATGTTTTTTTTTTGTTTGTAAGAGGGTACCTCATAGGTACATTTGTATAAATAGCGCCTAAATTTTATTATAAGGAGCAATTATTTTAATGTTTACTTTTGCTATTCTCCAATTCAAGGCGTTTTTCTCTCTCAATATACTTTGAGTAGTGAGAACCGATTTTTATTATCACCTGTGTCAAGTCCCGTATAGTGGCGAACTAGGGGAAGAATCCGGGTTTGCGCACTTTCCGGTGACCGATTTCAATAAAACTGATGTAATTCCACGTCGGTTTTTTTAGTACTGAGATTATTCTTATAAATGTCTGAAGCAAGAAAGTTGACGCAAAAGATTCATTATTTTGGCTTTAGTTATAGCTCCAATGTTCTCGTGTAATTGACTAACATGGGACTTGTAAAGAAGTTCGAAACGTTTGTAGGTTTGATGGCTTTTTTATAAGAAAAACCAACCTCAAAAGTTCGTGGAATAGTTTTATTGAAATCAGTTACCGGAAAGTGAACGAAACTAGATTCATCCACTAGTTTGCCACCTTTAGAGGTAGAATATTTTCGTCAAATTTAAAAACCGTGGTAACTTAATGGTTTGACCAATCGCCGCTGTGGGTTCGAATACATGTTCCACCTACAAGTGCGAAATGTAATTTGATACTTACAAAGAGCTTTTGGGTGAAGGATAACATCGTGATAAAACTTGCACAGTCTTCGGAAACGTGTCAAAACCCTCGCCTGAGAGGAGACCTGTGCCCAGTGTTGGCTTCACTGAAAATCAGCGTAACGAGATGTTTCCCTACGTCTCGCTACAAATAAGCTGAGTGGAGACCTTTTTGGTACCATCTTAAATATAATACTGTTTTATTTTAAGTAAATGTTATAATAATGTTATTTTAATTTTTGTTTTTACGTTCTATTTGTATTATGGTTACCAAATAAACTATTTTTCTTTCTTTCTTTCTTTCAGTAGTGGGACTTATAAATGGGTTGATACAATGATTTAAATAACATTTGTGTATACTTGGCTATTTCTCCCTATATCTAAATTCGCACATTACTTAAATATGGAGTTCGTAGAGGCGAAGCCGCAAGCACGTGCACGTACTTTTTAATAATAAAAAAAATTTTAGATAGTTTTATAAAAAAATCTGTTACGCGAAACCAGATTTATCACCTACTTTGCGACCCTTACAGGAGGAATATTTTCTTCAAATTTGAATGGGGTCTATACTAAGGTACCCTCTTTGTAACAAAAAAAGAATCATCAAAATCAGTTCACAATTACCGGAGTTATCGCGTAACATACATACAAAATCGTATATATTGTGGTTTGACGATAGTTGTAAACCGTTGTTCAAAAAACTCAACATACTGCCTTTGCCATGTATGTATATTAGGGATATATGTGTATTTGTCAAGACCTATCCTCAATATTTTAGAACACGTGGTGAAATCATTCAAAGGCAAACTAGAGCTAAAATCATGAATCTTTTGTACCAACCTCGTTGCCACAAAGCAATTTATAAAAGAAACTGTTTTAACATGTGTGTTATTATTTATAATAATTTACCAAGTGAAATTAAATTATTGCAAGGACATACATTTAAATTAAAATTGACAAAATGGCTTTTGACACATTGCTTTTATACTAATAAAGAATATTTAGAATTTTCAAATGCAAATATAAATTAATCCGAAGTGTAATTAATTAATGGTAGAGACTGAACAAGAAATCCTATTAATATTTGCACATCTGCTTGCAGATTGAATACAATGTACCTAATTTTATTTAAGACCTATGTAATTACTGTATTCTGGCAAATAAACGTATTCTATTCTATTCTATTCTATTCTATATACTTTTTTTTTAATAAACGCAATTTAGATCCGTTTAAATATAAATATTTAAACGTTTAAATTCTTATTTATTTGTTTCAAACGTTTAAAGACAACATTTTAATATATTTATGAGTTGCATGATTTAAAGCCCAGACGGAATGGCAAAATATATCCTCTCGCACGTGTCTTTTATACACAGTTGAATGACCTGTTTCTTGTCTAATTGATGACAAATTTTATATTGAACGATGAGATGTCGAGTGGGTGGTGTCCATTTAAGTCGCGTGTAAACATTTGTCTTTAATAAATCAATACAGACTTGTCGTTGCCACAGAAACCGCTATTTTTTTTTACTTGTGATTCGCTCGCTTTGACGTTACCATTATACAAGCTGGAAAAAAAGTTGTAGACGACGTTGGTAAAGACAGACGGGACGAACATGTGGTGCACCTGGTGGTAAGCTACACGCCTGTCCATAACAGTTGCAGTGCCACACACTGCCACGTGCCACTGCGCCCTTCACCCTGAGACATAAGTTGACCTGCACCCTTCAAAAACCGAAACGCAGTAATGCCGAAATTACTGCTTGGTGACAGAAAGTAGGTGGCAGTACTTCCCTGGACACACTCTTTCACTAAGAGCTCGCTACTAAACTTTTATAAGTAGATAGGTATATAATATTAAAATTTAGTAAACCCTTCTGATTCCAATCTTACTTAAACCTACAAAGTTATATCATTCATTCTCAAATTACGTCCAAGTTTTACGTGATATAGGGTTAATATTCGTAGAAAAACCTTGTTGGATTTTTTAAACAGAAAGTCGGTGAATTAAAGTTATTGTATTAACTCATCCACAAAAAACCGCATTATTAATAAAAAACTCTGAATGTCAACGAGCCAATATTCAAAACCACAAACACTAGCACGCGTGGACATTCGGCCGCCATTATTATTTTCAACAACAACAAATATGATACTATAATACAACAGGCTGTCACCACGGCTATGCGACGGAAAATGCTTTAAATATTATAGATAAGATACTTTGCGTCATGGAGTAATTATATTATTTTTCAAAGCAAATAATACTGTATACAAGGACCCCACTGAGGGTCCTTACTGAAAATCAGTGCTAGGAACGCGTTGCGCTTTCCAGCAATTACTTAGTGACCATTTTAACCGTGACTGGCAATACATAAAGTGTCTTTATATCTAGTGTCCTTGTTCATGTGAATAGTTGTTTTCTAATTTTTTTTGTTTTGTTTATGTTTTTGTTTCGTAATTATCAATGGTCAGAAAAAGGTGCTCCACAAGAGACGACATAGGGTTGTTAAAACCACCAAATATTAATTAATTACTGTTTCGAGTGACGCAGTTCCGGAAATGGTTTTTCTGTATCGTAGGACAAAACTACCAACCTAGGAAGCCGAAATTGGATTTTAAAGTAATTCTAATGGTGCCATGTAAAAAGTGAAGTAGATAACTGAGCTTTTACCAAAACAGACAATATAAAGTAACGAGAATAATCACTCTCCGCCCCTCTCTAGCTTTAAATACCGCATATTGACGGTCATATTACCGGAACGGCGACATTTGCTATTACCTAAAAGTTAAACTAGGAAAAAATTAATTTAATATTTTATTTACGAGGGGAATTTCAGGACATTTTAGTTTTCATGAGAATTGCTGTTTTCGCGCTCTAAAAATATTTCATTTAAATTCAAAAATACAGTATAACAGATGTTCATATATTCGAACCACTAGCAAAAATGCCGTATTTTAAAAGCAAAATGTTCACAATAAATTATTTCAATACTAGCAATTAAAAAATGCTGAACGCTTAAACAAGATGAAAAAGTGCCATTTTTGCCATGTACGGCTATTTATTTTCATAAATAGAATAAATAAAAGGTGTTTCTTTCATACGTAAATCTGGAATTCGATAAAAGTAATTAATTAATATTTGGTGGTATTAACAACTCTATGTCGCTCCTTGTAGCTATATCTATAAATATATCTATGTATGCGGAACACCTTTTTTCGACCATTGGTAATTATTTATTTATATTTAACGTCGGAATGTTTTGATTATGTTTTCTTTCGTTTTTTTTCTTTGTGCTATCGTTTATAATAAAAACATAAATGTGTTTTTTTTTCTTTCAAATATATTTAAAAGTCTATTGCCTCACCTAGGATTCGAACCCATGAGTAGTGAAAAAATAACCTGTATTCTTTATGATGATGATCGGTCAATTATAAGGATAAATTAAATTCCTTAATAAGGAACACAGCGTCTTAAATTGAAGCAACACCGTTCAATTAATGTAATGATACTGTCATAGTATACAAAGATACTATATACTACAACGTGTCCATCATGTCCTATCTACGATATTCAAAGTACTTCCACTCTGGGTCGCATAGGTGTTGGGCAACCTGTATAATATACAATTAAGTCGGAGAATCCCAAGATTACATGCCGGAGACACCTTCCATTAACAGTTCGTTCAGTTGGCGTTTAAATAGTACAGTCTGAGGATTGCAATTAACTGGTTTATTAACTTTTCACATTAATAATTTGATTATGAAAAGGACAAATTACGTGGCGAATTCGCAGAGACAACGCCAGTGTTGTTTTACTTTCCAAGACGTTAACACCCAAAAGCCCTTCTTGTCTATGCGCGCTCGATTATAAGGCATTCCTACTTTTCAACCAGCATCAAAAAGGAGGAGGTTCTCAATCCGACTGCCAGCTACACGCCTGTTTACAGCAGTTGCAATGCCACTCAGAGCTTTCAACGCAAAGATCTGAAGGACACCGCCATCGCACCAGTCACCCTGAGACAGAAGTTAATAAGTCTCTTGTGCCTGTAATTTCACCCTTACTTGGACAAACTGTTTCGTAAACAGCTCAATGGCTACATAAAGTATTATGTGGTATTATTATAATACAACAAACATATTATAGCAACAAATTATAGGACGTAAATTTTCATGAAAGCACTATTTCAAATAGTAATGCAATAAAGCAAATTACACTCTAATACAATTGAAACAAAACAATCTTCCTTTCTCGTTTGCACCTGTGCATTACTAATTACTGTAACTATCTCATAACTGGATCGCAATCAGGTCGACCTGCCATATAAATTGGCGTAATTAATACGAGACGGAACGTTATTGTTTTTTCATAGGAGCGACGGAGACAGTTGCTCCCTTGGCGGTATTTTACTTTGGCAAGGGAATTGACAGAAGGCAGTTCACAGCTTGCTTCGTCGGACAAATCAGTCAGGCGTTTTGTACGGAGAACCAGACGTTGGTCGTCTATATTTCTGGATGAAAACGTCAGGCGTTTTGTATATTGAAACGTGTTATATGTAAATTAGTGTATCGATTTTAGAGAGTCATGTTATTTTTAATAACATGAACTTATTTATTGTGTCAAAATACTCCACTTGATTAATAATCATTTATTTCAAATCTTACATTAAATAGAACCCAATGTAAAATATGGGAGTAATTGGTACTAGACCTGTATTACAGCTCACCAGGCTTGCACCCTATCAGACAATTCATATAAAACTTATATCAATAGTGTCGAGTGCCAAATGATTGTTAATAACAGTAAATACAATAGACTTTGTGGTGTGGAGTGCGTTTAAGAGTGTGCGTCTGTGTTTGTGTTTTTTCTTAATTTTCTCTACATACTTATAACTAATAAAAATTGCCACCTAAATTAGTACCAGAAAACTAATCTGAAAATTACACAAATAATTCCATAAAGTCAAAATTGAATTTTCCTCTAATCTCCCCACAAAAATGATATAGAAATATTTACGTACTCAAAGTAAGTACCGTCCACAAACTTAATACTAATTACTTATCACCTATAGAAACGATCAAATTAATTAATCATGCAACATATCGAAAATATCAAAACGTTACAGCCGCATTATATTTCCTTATATCTCTACGTTCAATCATGCTACCTCGAGACGTGGTACTTATTTATCATTAAGTCCTAGTTCTTGTATAAATGCTCTTTTCAGCAATAGGGTATGACAGATCTATTACCCCTACTATGGGAACGATTTCTGTGTCGGTAATTTTTTCTCACTTACATATGGACACCGAATCAGGGGTACCTAAATAACATGTGATGTAATGTGCCTAAATAACAGCACCAAATTACAGCTAGGGATTGACGCCTGTCCACAGCGGTTGCAGCGCCACTCAGAGCTTCAAATCGCATAGAACTGCAAAGCACTGCCATTGCGCCCGTCACCTTGAGACATAAGTTGAGAAGTTCCGTGTGCCTGTAATATCATCAGCACCCTTAATAATGCTCATATTACTGCTTGACGAAAGAAATAGGCAAGTGAGCGAGAGTGTCGTTTTCGTTTCACGCGGGTGATTATGGAAGACACCATTTATCGACATGGCATGCCTATGCCCTCGATATAACGAATCAATCCGATGTTATCGTATCATTCGGTATCAATTAGTACTATCGGTATACTTTATCCGATACATAAAAATCGTACAAAGTTGAAAGTACACAATTCAAAATTGTAAATGCAGAAACGAAACCTACTTCGAGCGCTGATTCCCTGGTCATCCGTTAATGTAACGTAGTTCTCATTGGCTGGCTGCACACACACAATAATATAGACAATAATTTTACTTGTGTGCGGACGATATTGTTGTGTAGGGAACGTACATAAACTTGGATTGTCAATAATATTGTATGTGTGCGGCTAGCCATTGCCAATATAAGAGTAAGAAATACATTTGATTATTGTGTCAAAACTGGTGGTTTTACTTATTTCATCTTAGTAAAATTTCCTTCCTTATATCTTTAAGAATTATTTACGATACATCGAAAAATATCGATTTTTTGTAGCGATATATCGCAAAACATCGATACAAGATTTTTTTACATCAACACCACTACATGGAATCGCTTTAAATAGGTCAGAAAATGTTTTATGTCCATATTGTGATAAGACAGAAAAATACATCAAGAACCGCGCTTCGTCTTTTTCGATCTTATTGCTAGGATATAAAGTTTTTTTGACCGGCTCAAGCTGATTCGTTATTAATATATGTGGTTATACCCTAACGGCCTAACAGGTGATCGTCAGTGCTGTTTAATATTGTATAGAATTAGAAACAAACGACCTGAAAATTTCGTGGAATTACATTGCGGAAAGTGCGCGAAACCGGATTTATTTTGCTATCCTTAGAGGTGGAACATTTTCTTCAAATTTAATTAGGACTAACACTCCTTCTTTCCAACAAAAAAAAGAATCATCGAAATCAGTTCACAAATGCCGTAAGATACACAAAAAAATACATCCCATTAAAAATTGCTTTATTATCTGGTTAATTTGTGCGTAAAAGGAAAAATATTAACTAACAATTCGTACAATTTTTCACTCCAACGATGAAGTCACATTTTTAAGCGTGGGCAAAGGTGAAATTGGCTAATCAAAAGACATTAGTTACGGCTTAGACGACCTCGGGGGCTCAGCGCCTAACAGTAGGCGTGAGATGATGAAGTTCAAGGTCCATTTCCGGTGTTTGATTTCGGAAACGTACTTCTTGAAATTGGTTCCGATCTCGCTGTTCTCGTTTGTTTTATGTTAATTTAATTTCTCTGGTATTCGTAATACTATTTTTTGGTAAAATTTTTGCATTAGTAAATCTTCTTGTGGATAAGTTCGTAACGGGTAAAGTACTACCGCCTTACCTAGTTCTGCCGCCAAGCAGTGATATGAGCAGAAATATATCATCACAAAAACAATTAATCTTCGTTCTCTTCATATACAGTTTATCTATATAACAAGCTGGTGACGTCACGCGCTGATGCAGTTATCTGTACAATCCCCCATTCACCTTATACTTCATATTTTTAAATGTAAAATTAAAACTAAGTATATTACCAGCCGGCTGGATATATCGCCCCAGGATACGGTTCACGATTTAATTTTCTGCCTTAAACAAGTCTTGTTAAAAGTAATTAAAAATGAAATAAATAGATTAAACAACGAGGTATTGCCTCGTTGAAGCCTGCGGTGATTAGAAGGTGGGCAGCTACTTCCGCTTGAGAATAAACCTGGCAATCCAAAGGGGAAACATTAGCAATATCATAGTGTAATAAAACAAGTATGATACACACAAACGTAACAGCGAAGCTCATATGTGCAATCACTTTGGAATCAAATGTTGTAACAAAATCACATAACAGGCAACAACTCATATTAGTTCCGTCACGCACCGCTAGATGGCATTGACGTCGAAATAGCAAATTTTGCATCGCGGTGTTAAGATTTTCCCTCGCGGAATGACTACTTGCGGCTATGCGAACATGAATGTAATCCAACTTACGACGCATCTAGCTCTGCTTCCTTATTTGGAACTCCGCTTTAGAACGTTACCGTTGAACCTACTGCACTGTGCTACGCTTCTAGCGCTGCTTCCTATTTGGAACTCCGCTTTAGAACGTAACACGTAGTTATTGCACCCTGAGCCGCTTCCTAATTGGAACACAAGTGCGTACGGGTCCTCCACTACGTGTCGATTAGGGGGAGTCCTTTCCCACTGCACCACCGACGTCGTACATCTGTATATGTTTGTCAAATAAAAGCATCCTATTGGAAAAACCTGGTTTCCCTCTGTCACCCAATAAGAACTACTACAATGTAACATAAAATTGAGGATATCGCTGATTCCTATACGGTGTGAAAATACGATTGCAAAATTTTCATTACAGAAACAAAACACAAACTTAAACTTATCTCGAAATTTTGCAAGAAAACCGCTGTGTCCAATGGGTACTTTACATACACCGATGATGTTTTTTTTATATCAACCGAACTAAATAGAACACGAACACTGTACGATATGCAAATTTAAATTTAAGAGATCCTTGTGGAAGAGTTCGTCCAGAGAAGTACTGCCACGTTACCTATTTCAACCGTCAAACAGTAACGTGAGCATTAATTACTACGTTCCGGGTTAGAAGGGCAAGGGTGCTGGTGAAATTACAGGCACATGGGACTTGTCAACTTATGTCTCAGGGTGGCGGGTGCAGTGACAGTGCCCCTCAGGTCTTTGCTATTTAAACCTCTGAACACTGCAACTGTTATGGTCAGGCGTGTTCGTCCCGTCACTTGATATTATAAAAAAAAATTCTATCCTTCCTTGTATTATTGGAAACGGCGACAAGCGTCTGTTCTGTATTTTAGTTCTTTGAGTTTGTTTCTTATGTCATGAAGAGTAGACGTTATGTAATTGTATAGGACAGGATAATCGTTTTTCAATAGGTGTTCTGTTGAGCGCCGGATATCTTCAGGTTTGCTATATATTTCCAGCAGTTCATCAATAGTCTACGGCGTAGTAAATTATTAGATATTGTAATAATAAATGGGCTTGTAATGAATAAATTATAACAGAAGCAGTGGATATCAAGTAAGACGATTAAACAATTTGAAGCCAAGACATTGCCATGTATAATTATTGTGTTGCCAATTTATATGTTCGGACAATAATTTTAAGTGGTACAAGTGATTAATAAATTCTGTTTAATTTTTTTATGAATTCAAAAATATGTAATAGTACTTTAATGGATGCTTTTGTGGTCGAAATACGCGAAAACAACTGTTTTGGATATCAGTTCAGCAGTAATGGATGATTTTATTGCCACGTGAATATTTTTTGTCAGTTTGTAATCAAGTCAGAGCTACACGTGTGTCCATAACAGTTGCGTGTAATTTAACCAGCTCGCTTACCCTTCAAAACCGGATCACAGTAATGCTGATATTACTGCTTGGCCGCAGAAATAGGTGGCAGTACTTCTCTGGACGAACACATTCACAAGGAGCTCTAATTCTATTATATTTCATAACAATATGTAAAAAAAAACTATTAACCACCATACAATATACCTACATATAAAAGAAATAATTCAAGAGTACGCTTCGTTTCTTGCAAAATGATCATTATGAATCAAAAAAAGCAAAAGTAAAAATTTGCATCGGCCATTTGCATCACCTTGCGTAACCACATAGACACACCTCTATTATTAAGCGTGCTCGAGACAGGTGGTCTTACACCTGACCTTCCACCACCTGTCTTGTCACCTGTTGTGGTCCAAATGTATCTTGACTCGAATTTTGTATGTCGTCTGTACGGATACTGAGGGACTTTGTAAAAGAGTTGTCATTTGAATTCTGTTCTTTATTTCTTGTTATTTAGAACTTGCTGTTTTAAATATACCCAAATATAAAATTGATAGCATTTAGAAGCAGTAGAACTCATGGGACTTGTTAACTTTGTGTGTCAGGGTGATGGACACAGTGGTACTTCAGATCTTAGGAATATAATGCTCTGAGTGGCACTGCAACTGTTATGGATAAGTATGTTGTTTACCAACAGGCGCACGACTTGTTCGTCCCGCCTCTTGATATCGTAAATACGTTTTTATAAAAAAAAAACCTCAAAAGCTCGTGGAATTACATGTTTGCTGAGTGTTATTAAAATCGGTTACTGGAATGGGCGCGACACCGGATTCGTCCCCCAGTTTACACCCCTTACATGTGGAATATTTTCTTCGAATTTAAATAGGCTTTCCAATAAGAATAGGTTCATCAAAATCACAAATCAACACAGAGCAATTGCCTAACACACATACAAAACAAAAAAAAACAGTCTAATTGCGAACCTTCTCCTTTTTTTTAATTCGGTTAAAAAAAGATAAAGAATACAACCGATGCAAATTTAAATAGCAACTAACATAACCACCAAAATCATATAGTGTGACTTCAGTGGTTTACAATACATACCTAAATGAAAAGTGAACTATACGCTTATGCTGACAAAGATGATTTCACCAAATTTACAGATCATTTTGATGCTCGCCGTTACAAGCCAAGCCACTGCAATTTGATTTCGTTCGTAAAACTCGCAAAAATTCTCACTCAATTCTCACATAAAAAAGAAACAAATAGTAACATTTCCTATCCGTCATTTCCGTGCTCCGGGGTGTAAGTGATCACGGCATTTTTCTTCTTATTAATTATTGTCCTTTTTCCCGTCGCTTAATCTGAGGATTAATCGCCAGACTGATGATACAGATATGAAGGTTTATTAGTTACGACGTTTTGGTCGAGGGTCGCGGTGGCGGTCTGTTATTGTTTTAGTTTTACCCGAAGCGCAAAAAGCGAAATTTTCTTGACATTCACTCCAATTACACAACCTACGGCCGTTCCTCAACCGCTATGCATGGAATTTGAGACAGCACCATCATCATTTCCACAGACAGACGTCCACTGTTGGACATAGGCCTTACGAGGAAACGCTGTGCATCTGCGCAGGGACGCCTCCAAGAGAGCGCCAATAGCGTCCTGCATGTGCTTTTAGACCGGTGAGACAAGCCACTTCGTCGGAAATGGAATCAGCTGGATATCACAATCTAATCTTAATTTTATGACGACCTCGGTGGCCTAACGATTAACATTGTGGGCGATGGATGCGGAGATCCCGGGTTTGAATACCGGTAGGATCATTTTGAGACGTGGTGCTGGAGGAGATTGAATGGCAAAAGTTGGATGGAAAAACCCAAAGAGGAAGTATTGGGAATGGTAAACGAGAAAAGAACGATCCTGAATACTATGGAGAACAATTGGACAGTGACTGGACATTTGACACGATACAACAACTTCTTTAAGACCATTTACGTAGACGAAATAAAGAAAAAAGCCGGTGTCGGGTCATATAAAAAGGTCCAGGAGCTGGCTTATAGGAGAGATGATTGGAAGGTGCTCCACCGACAAGATTATAACTTAAGTTTGTTGAAGAAGGATCAATTTGGGGAATTAACTTTTCTAAATGGTTTTTGATGTGGGTAGTCCGGGAAATGCCTAAGAATTCCGTTGCTATAGTAGGTACTCATAGTACCTACAGAGAATTCCCTAATTTGAGACCAGGCAATTGGTGTGTTTGTCGGGAAAATATCATATAGTATCATAATTACATCGAGTATATAACCAGAAATAGAGACGAAATAAGGGCCGTCCATCCCTGGCAACTTATCAAGCAAATGGGCCTTATATAACTTTTAAATATAGACTCACATTTGCACTGAAATCACAAATTAGAAAACTGAAATAGTACAGCGCCAACAACTGACCTGTGTGTACGTCTCCGTACATTCCAAAAATATTCTGTATTTATTGTAATAAAAATATGGGGGCTGTTCCATTAGGTAGTGTGGGAAAAACAGCAAAGCGCTAATTACATAATAAACGGAATCACATTTCATCGGTAATTAAATATTAAATTTATAATTTTTCAATTTTCGTCCATTATAGCAAAGCTCAAGTTAAACTGGTCTATTTGGAGTGAAACAATTGACGACACCCGTTTCAAATTCGGGCGGGCCAATCGGAGCTCAGTTGTCACCGTAATGATTTGGCTGAATAGTTTTCAAAGAAATTAAATGATATTTCTGGTTATATACTCGATGCATTATTATTACATACTGACACTATACTACGAATAATATTAATACTAATAACGTATAAACATACGTTAAAAGTGCTACTAGCACTATATAGATTTTATTTCAATCAAATTAATTGAATTGAAAGGCTGGTCATGCACAGACAGCTCCTCTGGTATAGCAAATGTCCATGAGCGACAATAATCAACTTCTATTTAGTAACTCGACTCCTGCTTTATCTCCTAATTTACATGTAAAAAACAACCACTAGATC
Source organism: Hyposmocoma kahamanoa (assembly GCF_003589595.1). Classification (NCBI taxonomy): domain Eukaryota; kingdom Metazoa; phylum Arthropoda; class Insecta; order Lepidoptera; family Cosmopterigidae; genus Hyposmocoma; species Hyposmocoma kahamanoa. The sequence goes on from NW_020653993.1 coordinate 11,572,276, forward strand.
TATTGATACTGTAGATAGTAGAAAACGTTTAGATAAATGGGTAAGCTTTTCCAGGAATACACACGAGATTACGTACCAAAGCTGTCAAAACGTTACTAAAGATAGTTTCCTAGTATCTCAAATCCTTCAACCGACACGTGTTAATAAGACAAATAAAGGTGAGTCCAGACGCGCGTAATCTTGTGAATCGCGTTTTTTAAGTCGCATAATTAATGCTAAATTCGGTTTCATGGTTTAAGATATATGTAGGTATGACATATATATATGTAACCTACCCATAAAAGTTGCAGTACCATTCAGAGCTTTGAATTGCAAAGATGGGTATTGCCACTTCACCCGTCACCCAGACACTGGAGGTTGCAGGGATTCGTGGAGGATATTTCTGCCGCTAAGCAGTAATGTGAGCATTACTGCGTTCCGACTCTGAAGGGCGAGGGTACTTGCGTTGAAATTACAGGCACATGGGACTTGTCAACTTATGTCTCAGGGTGATGGGCAATGGCAATGCCAGTAAGATCTTTGCGATTTAAAGCTCTGAGTGACTGCCATTGTTATGGATAGGCAAGTCGCTTATCAGCAGGCGCACGACTGGTTCCTCCCGTTACTTGGTGTTGTAATAACTTAACCTCCGGTTAAAAAACCGACCTCAAAAGTTCATCCCCTAGTTTGCCACCCTTAGAGGTGGAATATTTTTTTGAAATTTAAATGGGACCACATCTGAGGTACCTTCTTTCCAACAAAAAAAAGAATTATCAAAATTGGTTCACAAATGGCGGAGATATCGCGTAACATACAAACAAAAAAATATATACAGACGAATTGAGAAGACTTCAAAAAAGGAGGAGGCTGTCGGTTAAAAATGTCTTCTGTTACATATATGCATACTTTTTTTTAAAAGTCTACGACACTATTATAATACAAACACCCCGTATAAACGCGTAAAAGCAAAAAAACATAATTGTTACTTTTTATTAAAAAGTACGGACCTAAAATCGTGCAATTACATTTATTTTTCAAGTTTCGGTGAAATCGGTTACCGGAAAGTGCGCAACACCGGATTCATCCCCTAGTTTAGCCACCCTTAGAGGTGGAATATTTTCTTCAAATTTACGTGGGACCAAAAAAAAAATCATCAAAATCGGTTCACAAATACGCCGGAGTTATTGCGTAACACACATACAAAAAAAAACAGTCCAATTGTGAACCTCCTTCTTTTTTAAAATCGGTTAGAAACACGGCAACCGACTGTCAGTTGAATGTAAACTACGAGATTTAAAAAAACGCAACTCGCACTCAGAACATTATGCTCGTATGGCATCAGCCTAACTTCGCATGTTTGTGAGCACCGACACTGTGGTGCAGAGAAAGGCGCGGAAGAAGAATAATCCTTATTCTATCGCCTGTGAGCGTTCAATCACTTGTTTCCGAAGCAACGTAGCAAATCAACAACATTGAAAACATGAAACAAAAAGCTGTTCATAATAAAACAAACCTTAATCTCAAAATAACTCAAAAAGATGTTCTTGAAACCTTTTGAATAACAAATTTCGTAACATCAAAGTAAATGTTACTCCTTTAATTAGTGAAGGGAATTTAGCGATTAATAAATCAAAAACCGAATTCTGAAAATGTCCGACCGTAGTCCCGACCAAACAAAGTGCTTGCCTACCGCTTTTTGCGGTGTTGAGATATATAATAACTGCTACTTCATGTAACAGGTATTATGTTTTTAGTTCACTTGGATATAGTGTTATTTTCTAAAATACAAGGGCGTTCGGCAACCAAAGCCTGTTTTGATGTTATTGCACCATCTTATTTATATATCTTGTGACAAAACTCATTTCAATCTCGCTACTAGATGGCGTAGTTTTCACTCATTTAGAAGGTGGCGCTCCGCCCTTGTGGCATAGATTATAAATGTGCGTTTGAATTTCGGACGCGTTACCACCTGCAATTTGTAAAATGTAAAAAAATGTCAAAGACGAGCGACTTTATCCTCAACATGGAGTATCTAGAAGGCCAGTGAGACCTGCTGAAGATGATACTGTCGATTCATGTCAATCCAGCGAATTATTAAGTTTAATTTTTATTCAATGTAACTTTTAAATAACACTGGTTCAATTTATTTCCTTAAAACCAATAATAAAACGAACGAATTAACATCCCGGTTTGGTACGACAAGGGCAAATAACACAAGAAAGAAATTTTTTTTTTAAATGTTTCTAATTGTTTTAAAATAATAATAACACCAGATCTTTAGCTAAATCATAGGACAAATAAATAATAAAGTATATAAGAGTCATATTATAAATATTAAAAAGATATAAGACATTCAAACTTTATTTTCAATTTTCTCGAATCTCACTTTTACGTGATACGCTCTTGTTACACCCAATGGTTCAATTTTTACTATTACGCTTTACATAATTTATCGGGCTTGCCTTTCGTATAAAAACATTTAAATACATCGCTTTAAACGGCGATAACAGGGTACTGTGACAAAAGAAAGTCCCAATGATAGCGTAAACACCAGTGCCTCTGGCATGAGATTGCAGTGACAGTTCTTGCTAGCGATAGCGTAAAATATTTGTAGGCATACAAAATATAGTTTCTTCTCGTGATCATTGGGGGCGCTGTATAATTTGCCATACAAAATTGTGAAGTAATTTACTCGGTCGCTAGCGACAACTGTCACACTAACTCGTGGCAGAGGTACAGTTAGATGCAAAACGCAGTAGCAACAGTCGTCGGAGACGAACTTGAACTTACTACCTTACTATTAAAGATCTAAAAACGTGTCAGATTGTATAACAAAAACATAAATGCTTATTTTGGTAATTAGGACGATTACTAAAATTACTATGCTGGTCTGCCACGTACAGGCCCCGGTTTCGATTCCGGGCCGAGATAAATATTTGTGTGGCCTACATTAATTTATTGACATTATTATTGTTATATAAGTGTTATTATTTTATGAGGGCAATAGTTACTAAAAATACAAGTACGTAAGATGTTATTACAAGTCAAGATTGTAGGTTTTCGCGATTACTAATGGAAGTATTTTTTTCGATCTAAATCACTCAACCGTGACCATAGGACCTATAAAAAGTTAAAAACATTCGTTTGTTTGAAAAAACTCATAATAGTTCAGAAAAACAACCTCATTTCCACCGTTACAACAATATTTCAATTTTTATTCCTCAAGTATTGACATACGCGAATATCTGTTACTTTAATTATAATTAGGCCCATCCCTAACAAAAGCTTATACGGAATTAATTTAATATTTCAAGGATGAAAAAGCTTAGCTGTAGTAAAATAGAGAGTCCTGATAATTTTCTTGCACCTAGGGGTGTCACCGGCAAGTATTTTTTCTAACCGACTTTAAAAAGGAGGAGGTTCAATGCGACTGTTTTTTTGTATGTATGTTAAGGTACTACTTCGACATTTGTGAATTTTAATGATTCTTTTTTTTTTGTTGGAAAGGGTTTAAAGGGAAAGGGTCCAGTTTCAATTTGAAGAAAATATTGCACCTGTAAGAGTGGCAAACTAGGGGATAAATCTGTTTTCGCGTACTTTCGGGTAACCGATTTCATTAACGCTTGGCAAATAGATGATGGATGAAAATATTACATTTACTTATTTTTTATTAAAAAGTAAGTAATTTTACGGCGGTGTTCAAGGCTATGCAGCTTCGCCTCTACTTATTCCGTAATTAAGTAATGTACAAATTTAGACTTAATGATTTTTGTTCACTTTGTCACGAAATATGTGTTAAAGAAAAAACACACGTATACACACATATTATTTCAATCATCATCATAGTCATCAACCCATTTATACGTCTTACTTCTGGACATGGGTCTCCTCTCAGGCGAGGGTTTTAGGTTTTCAAGGAAAAGCTGATACTAAATTACAAATTCATTTCGCACGTACATTCTGAAAAACTCAAAAGGTACATGTTCGGATCTGAACCCACGGCCTCTGTGTGAGAGGCGGTAGGTCTAACCGTTAAGTTACCACGGTTTTTTTATTACTTAAATCATGAAAAAATCATGTAATCATTGACAAATAAACTGACAGAAAATTATTTAACGTTAGCACCATATACATACAGAGATTACGGGACAAAAATTAAACAGATTAGCAGGGTAACAATTGGCGGTCTTATCGCATCGCTTACAGCGATTTCTTCCAGAAAACCTTAGGATGGAAAGAAACTAAACATAAATAAAAGCGGGGGTGCTAGATATAAACATTTACACAGACTTAGGGGGGAATTATTTGATAGGGGGCGCGCCCTGGTGCCATTGTGCCTAAGAGAGAGCTACCAGTCTGCCAGTCTGCTGCCACCTTTGGGATGGCTCTGGTACGTACCAACTGGTCACATTGGATTCAAATGACAAGCGTGGCAAGAAGCTTACAGGTGACTCGAAATTAGTAGAGAAATCTGCAGAGCCTTGAACAACGCCGTAAAGTTGCCTGCTTATCGGTATTTTACGGGATATATCACGGTGTGTGTGCGATGGAATTACAAGATTTAATTCCGCCTTCCCCTTTCCATCACCGGGGGTCCAGACGTAGGCTTGGGTTCCACCCTTAAGTTGTGGATATTCCAAAGATTCGCACGAAGCGTTATGTTTCCACATTTGTATGGCGAACGGCTATGGAGTGGAATTCCCTGTCTGCAGACTTGTTATAACTTGAACCCTTTCGAGGCGAGAGTGAATAGGCACTGTTTAGGTGCGCATGTTTCATTGTCGACCTCATCGTCACTTTCCATGAGGTAAGATAGAGGTCTAATGAGCACTTACATTTAAAAAGAAAAGGCTTCTGGACACTAGAGACCGCAACAAGACAATATTACCTCTAGAATACAAATTTAATATTTCGGAACCCACATATGACATGACAGACAGATGTTGCAGCTCTTTTTTATCATACCAAACGACAGGATGAACAAGTCGAGCCCCAAGTGGTGAGAAACACGCTTGTCCGCATCAGTGGCAGAGCCTGTAATTTCACTAGCACCCTTGCCCTTCGAAACCGGACCACAATAATGCTCACACTGCATGGCGGCAGAAATAAGTAAGGCGGCAGTACTTCCCTGGACGAAATCTTTCAGAAGAAGCTCTGCTACAAAACAAGATAAATCCGTCACAAGAGACATCCCTACAAAGCAGTACGACATTACAAATTTTAATTGCTTGTCCTATTCTCAAAACAGATAATATGTCCTTCTTACCACAATGACGTTTGAAAAGGTACCCCTTTGCTACACAATGCTACCTTTCGGCTTATTCAAAAGGGGCTGCGAAGGTAAAATGTATTTTACGAGAGGCCACGAATGACATATTTCGACATCAAGTTGCATTTGTTTTATTTTCTTCGACGACGTCATTGACTTACAATTATATGGACGTCGGGTCCGCGCTAAAAAGTGT